>NC_133621.1:150101830-150701830 GCF_048593235.1 Sminthopsis crassicaudata
TTGTGATCTTTTTATTACAATAATAGTTTAAATATATAATGGATATGATTTCTAAGATCTTGATGTGAATTTCCAGATATTCCAATGTAGCTTTTTATTTGTAGATTTTTTACCATTGAACAATAGAGTTCATTTTTCTGCTGTTCTTAACCCCATATTTTTATAAAATTCTTTTGCATTTAGGTTCTCCTGACCCTTAGACCATTATTTAGTCATATGCTACAATAATCTTTACAAGGCACAAGCCTGACCAATTATTTTCATATGTATGCAATATTCCCAATAATCTGACACCAATATATCTTATAGAATAACTTATAGAATTATATCTTTTATATTATTTTCACACATGCCATTTTGCAGGAAAAGAAAACAGATATCTCTTGAATATGATATTCCATCTCTTACTTTTATGTATTTTTTCAAGCAGTTCTGTAGTTTGTTACTCTCATATGGACATGAATTATTAGCTGGTTGAATGCCAAGATTGCTAAAAAAACATTGAGGGAAACGACTGTATGAAAGTGTCACTGAATACTAGTAAAGCTATAAAAACAAACTAGATATCTCTCCTTTTGATTGAATAGAATCAACGGATATTTACTGATCACCTGCTATTTGGAATGCATCCTGCTAAGTGTTGAAAGATATGTAAAGATGTTTAGGATTATGACTTTTTACCTCAAGGAACTTGAACTTTAAAGGAATATAATGTAAAGAAATAAATGCTCTTAAAAGTTGCATTGGAGGATTCTGGGAAAATAGTAGAGAAGGTCAATAAATTTCAAGCCCTCAAGATTCCCTCCACAAACAGAACAAATTTGCACCTCAGACTAGTGAAAAACCAAGAAGAATTGGGGCAGGATAGGGGTACTCCTGGTATAATACTAAGAAGATCTGAAGAAAGACCCCAGGCTGGGGATTAACCCATGGGAAGTATAAATACTTTTGGGCTTGCTCCAGGAAACATCAAGTAAAGAGCCCTGGGTCTAGTTGAGTTTTGTGAAGCCTCAGCATGAACCTCCCAGACAGCCGGTAGAGTCAGGGGTCTGGGTCCTGGAAGATAGTGGAAATCTTGGCTGATTAAGAACACCAGGCCCAGCTGTGATGCAGAAATCCAGCCCTGGGCAAGAAGAAACTAACATAACAGTGAGTCCAGAGGCAGTGGAGCAGGGATGCTGCTGGCTGTGGACACTTGCAAGAAAGGGGAGCTTTTGGTTTGGGTTTTCAGATCAGAAAGGATAGCTGTAATGAAGCTAGAGGCACCTGTTTCCACCCCATGATTAGAGGACCAAAAGTAAAGAAAGAGTATAGAGAATAGAATGAGCAAAGTTATGAGGATACAAGAGGGCTAAATGTATTCAGGAAATGATGTAGTTTATTTTTCATGGAGCAGAAATCACATTTACACTTTATTGGACAGGAATCCATTAAAAGTATTTGAGTTGAGAAAAGAGGCAAACAGATGACTGCTTTAGGAATATAAACCTAGCAGTAGCATGTAGAATAGTTTGGAATAAGGAGAAAGAGAATTGTTTAATTGTTTATGGTCATGTCTATGTTTTGTGATCCCATTTGGGATTTTCTTGATAAATATATTCAGGTGATTTGCCACTTCCTTCTTTAATTCACTTTACAGATAAGAAAACTGAGGAAAACAGAGTGAAGTGACTTCCCCAGATTCAAACAGCTAATAAATGTCTGAAGGCAAATTTGAACACAGTAAGTCACTGTATCCACTGCATCACCTGGCTGCCCAAATTGTTTGTTGTGTTCGTAAATGTTTCTTTTCTGTTTTATTTAGAAAATAAAGTATCTCATTTGTGTAATTGTTTGGAACGTTGAAATACCAATACTTTCCTCTAAATATGTCCTAATAAAAATAAAGCAAAGGTGACTAAGCTAAGGAACATCAACTGTGCTATGTTTTTGCCCCAAAACACTGGTAGTTTCTTTCCTGTGTGAAAATGGTAGCCATAATTTCCAAGAAAAATGAATGCTACAATTTCATTATAAGTCAATTCTTCTTAATGTCAGTCTTATAAATTAATAAAATTAGCAATCCTCTTTTAAAATGTAGTATATGTGGAGGAGTCAAGCAGTAGTAACATAAAGCAATACTAAAAGAAAACCGTTCTATTTTTGTATTTCAACTAAATTGGTGAAAGATACTTTTACTGATGAGCAAGCATTATTATTTGATGAAAAGCTCTGAAAGACTGCTTCTTCAGCTAACTTAGAACAGTTTGTGACTTTCCTCAACAGTCTGTGACTTACATTTTTATTGTCATTCTAAAACCAAAACTGAAGAAATTCCATTGCAATACTAAAGCAAAAGTACATGATTTTTATTTTGGTTTTAGTGTTGCTAAACAAAAAAGGCCAATGTAAATGTCAATGTACAATCTTGGAGAAGAAGAAATACCTTTAAGAAACAACAAATTCTCATTAACAATTCACTTCTTTGATATACAAAACAGTTACTTCTGTAGACTAGGTTTGCAAAAAGATATTCCCCACAGTCAAAGTTTGGTCATCATAAACTTCCATTATTTTTCTATCTTCAGTTCAAAAGGAAGCAAAGATTTCAGACTAGGTAAATGATAGATAAAATTAATTATTATTTTATTTTTTTTTCTAAGTTCTAGCTGGTTTTATACAGCATAAACCATTTTTAATAATTTTGTTTGTTGTTAACGAAGCAGAAGTTTAAAAGACATTTACTCTTGAACCAGAGAATCTAGGTTCTACCTCTGGTGATTACTATGTCACCTCATAAAAGGCACTGAAACTCTCTGAGTCTCAGTTTCCTCTTCTATAAAAATTCCTAATTGATTGGATAACTATACAGATTTATAGGGATCTGTGAACTTGAATTAGAAAGTTCTATTTTCTACTAGCTAGATGACCCTGAGCAAACCATTTAACCTCTGCCTCATTTTACTCATCTGTAAAAGGATGGTTATTCTTCATGCTTGGGAGTGGACATCTCCTTAAATACACTAAACCAGGCTTGTTGCCTGGTTTAGCCCATCTGCTAGCGCAATAGTTTCATGCAGCTTCATATGGCTATTATACATGCCTTTGCTTTTTAGTGCCACATTTGGGAGGCAGACAGATATCAAAGGTCAATGAGCATCTCTCAAAAAGAGCTTAGCAGCCCTCATACCAGAGGTGCTAATCTTCTTGAACACCCTATATATACCTATATATATATATATATATATATATATATATATATATATATATATATATATATATATATATATATATATATATATATATATATATATATATATATATATATATATATATATATATATATATATATAACACCTGTAGTTATTTCTAAGATCAAATGAGATAATATTTGTAAAGTGCTCAGCACAGGACCTGGTACTTAGTAGGTGCTTAATAAATGCTTGTTTTCTTTCTTACTATTACACTATGGAAGGCATGTAATCAACACCACTGGTAAGGAAAACTTAAATGGATATTTTAAAGTTTTAAAGTTATTGATTTTTACACCCAGGCTTGAGTCTACAAGATCCAAAGTACAAGAGAAGAATTTAGGCTATAGCTATGGCCTAATCCAATGATCTTTGTTAGTAAGCAAATCAATGATGGGGATCTTGAGACTTAGGTCCCAACCCTGTTCCTATATTGTCTCCCTCATTAGATTGTTAGCTCTTTGAGAGCAAGGACTGTCTTTTGCCTCTTTTGTGGTATCAGCAGCACTTAGTACAGGGCCTTACACATAGAAAGTGCTTAAGAAATATTTAATTGATTAAAAAAAAAAAAAAAAAAAGAAAGTTCTATTTGTGGGGCAACTAGTTGTTGCAGTGGATAGAGCACCAGCCCTGAAGTCAGGAGGATCTGAGTTCAAATTTGGCTTCAGATATTTAACACTTCCTAGCTGTGTGACCCTGGGCAAGTCACTTAGCCCCAATTGCCTCAGCACAAACAAACAAACAAACAAAAAAGTTATTTTTTTATTTCAATGTAATTGATTTTCTTTGTAATGAAAAGAACTTTATTTATGAATCTGAAAATGTTTATTCTGAGAAGTGGTCCATGGTCTTCTTTAGACTGACACAGAAGTACATGGCACAAAAGAGTTTAAAAATGCATTTAATTGATGAAGACTTCTATGCTTTCTTTTATATTTGGATACTACAACAATGAATCATCTTATCAAAAGACTAGTATAACTAACCATAGATTAAACAAAAGCTTCAGTCATTAGTCACACAGGAAGATATGCGGCCCAATTAAGATGGCTGCCAACTCTTTATTCCCTTTTTCTTCCATGATCTTCTAAAAGGAAAGCTTCTCCTGAAAACAGGTGGTAATGAATATCTATATATAATTAAACAAAATGAAGGTTGTTGACAACTTGGCATGAATTGTGAATCTCTAATTATGGTTTAATGACAAGTGTTATTATTTAACATAACTATCTAAAGGTTGTCATGACAAGAATAGGTTTTAACCAAAAAGACAGTGAAATTGTTGCGGGCGGTAGCCCCTTGGTATTCCTTGTTTGATCTCCAACTTCCTTTGGGACTTGGATCTTTGATACAAGATCTGGTCAAACTAGTTTGGGCTATCTGAGATGGCCAGGGTTTTACAGTCCCCATTCTAATCTGCTCAAACAGACCAAATGTCACAGCAGGGGAAGAGACTTCTGTCTCTACCCAAAAGATAACAAGAGAATCCTTATCTTATTACATCACTCTCAGGAACCTCCTTACATCACTGCATAAAAGAGAGAACAGGGATCTTCTCTTTGCAAATGGCCTTGTACCATGCAGCCATTTTGCCCACCAGCTCTCCGCTGTTTCCATTCTAATCAATAAAGACTATGTTTCCATACAGCATTTAGTAGCAAATTCCTTTGCTGCCGAACCCGCCATTGGTTACTTTGGGGAAGGAAGGAGAGAGAGAAAAGGAACAGAACCATCTTTGTTTAGACCACAATTTACTCCTAAATTTACTACTCATCATTTACTAGTCATCAAAATCATCTTCAATGAAGACCCTTAAGAAATTAAAATTATGAGAAGTTGAAACCCATTTAGAGGGCTAAAAGACCTCTGACACCCCATATGGATTTATATAATTTATATATTTTCATTATTTTTTTTTATTTTGCCCATCCTTCATAACAAGTCTCATAAGTGTGCAAATGTGAATTCACTGATAAAGAAAATATTATTTAACACTTTCTAGCCATGTGATCCTGGGCAAGTAGCTTTACCCTAATTGCCTCAGCAAAAAAAAAAAAAGAAAAAGAAAATATTAATTAAAACTAAATAGAAAACTGGCAGAATTATATATCCCAACTGCTAGTGTCCTTTTTCTCCAAATTGCCTTTTACTTCACTAAGCTGTATATATTTCTATATATTCAACTAATATTCAAGAATATATATATGGGTTATATATGCATATATACACATATATGCATATATATGTACATGTGCATATGTATATGTGTATGTGTATATGTCTGTATACATTTGTACTTATAGTGTTTTCCAATGGAACATGACATTTATAGTAGAAATTATTTTATTCATTGTAATTTCATCTGTAGTGACTAAAAGAGAGTCTACCACATAGTAACTGTTTAATAAACCTTGTTAATTGATTGATCTTAATGCTTCATGTTAATTCCACTTATCATTATTATCATTTAACCAGTATTAAACACCTAGGAAACTTAGAGACTAAGCAGCAGACTAACTTTTCCCTTTTCTTGGGCATGCTAAATGATCACAGACAACTTAGAAAACTCCTATGCAACTACAAGGAAGTTAGGAAGGAGAAGATGCACCAATTTACAAAAACTTTGCTTCAAAAACTTTGTAATATCTTACAAGAGGAGGAAAAATTGTTAAAAATTGTATCAAGCTACTAATTAGTTGAATTCTTTCCTTTCTACCTATATTAACTTTAGAAGCTGAACTTGTTTTCTTTTTTTCTTTCCCAGTGAGATTTTGTCCATCTGTAAAAATTTTATACCTTATCAGAGCCCTCATTTGTTTTGAGTCAGAACTCTGTACTTGAAACAAGGATTCTTATAAGGTGTTAAGTCAGTGGAATTGATAATACAATGGTTATCTAGGGTAGCATGTTGATTAATAGTTCTCTAGTTCAGTACATGTACTTAGTACTTAATATAGTTCTACAAGATTAACACCTATTCTACAAGATTCACACCTATGATAATGTAATTATAATAGAGCATATAAGATGGGACAAACTCAGTCAGAAAGATTTATCCCATCTCACACTACCTTGGTGACAGGCCTGTCCTCCTTCATTTTTCCACTGAAAGGAAGACTCCAGAAGACCTCAAGAAAGATAGCTCAGGCCCCAGGCAAGGAAACTAGATTATGAAGGAGATAATAAAGAATTTGGACTTTATTCCTGGCTATCCTTGTGGTGATTACTCAGGCTGAAAGGAAGGCTGGTCCAGAGACTTCTAGAAAACCAACCAGAACACTACACTCATTTATTTTAATTAAGCTTAATGAAATATTTCTCTTGTGTAAAAAAGGTGCTATGGTCTTATAAAGTCTTAAAAGCAATAAACTTTTTAAGATATTGAAATAAATAGATATGTTCATATTTTAATCATTTAATTATTTATTATAATTTAATTATTTAAATTATGAGTATGAAGTGAGATGAAGTATAAGCAAAAAAAGATGGTCTAGAAAACAATTTTTTGATTTCATAGCAAGTTATAAATTGAGTTTTATCTCTGTGAAGGTATGTGATAAGTATTAGATAGCATTCATTTTATAAATCAGAAGATTGATGTAGAATTTAACAGACATATCTGTTACCTTCCTCATTTTCCACACATAGACAAATCGAGGGGATGACAACATAATTTTTTGCAAATCAGTACATATTTCTATTTCAAATTATTATAAAAATATTTTTGCTAGGATCTTAAGAGAACTAAGAAATCATCTAGTCCACTACAACTGTGGAGCTAAGAAAATTGAGGACTTGCTTAAGATCACATAGGGAACAAATAGCCGGGTCAGCATTTGAACTCAGGTCATATGATACATATTATTTTTAATTGAAGTATATTTGTACTCTGTGGCAGATCTTTAGAAGTTTCTGGTTGATCATACAATTCCCTAATAATTCTTTGCTGCATTGGGAAGCCCAATTTACCAAACTTCCAGTGGCACTTATTTGGCTCACTTACTGACCATTCCATCCTTTTTGCTTTATTTTAAAAAAAGAAATCTATAGCAGGGGAGTAGGTAGAATTGTTACCAAAAGGCAATAACTAATTCATATATCACTTACCAAAACAGGCTAGTTAGACAGCAAAGTGGTTTCCTTTACCTTTAAAACAGGAAATAACAATCACATTAACCCTTCTTTCTGAACACTACCATGTTCCTGCTTTGAAACTAGGAAGTTTTCCTAATCACAAGACTTAGAAATCCAAACAGAAAGTTTTATTTTTTTTTCCTCGATACTCTGGAAGTTTAATGACATATAATTCCCATTCCAAAATTTATGTATATAAATACCTAATCCCACATAGGCACCAATTGATTTTAGATAACAAATAAAAATAATCTGCACAAGTAGCAGGGAGTTATTTGTATCTGTTATTAAATAAAAACCAGAAACTTAAAAATTTTCTAACAGTAAAAATTCTTATTAGAAGTATCACTCTAGTGTAAATAAAAACAAACATGTGGAGAAGCATGCTGAGTAACACAAATTATATTTTTATTGTGATAAATATGATTTATTTATGTGATATTCTAAATTGTATTGTTCCTTCTATCAACATCATAAAATTCTATGGCTAAGAGTTAGGACCCTCAATCTAACCCATTTCACAAATGAAATGAGACTCAGAGAAATTACAGTGATTTGTCCAGAGTCAAAAGGCAGTAACTGGCAGAGTCAGCAATTGAACCAAGAGACCTCCAACTCCAACCTAGTGTTGTTTCCATTAATATTGATTCAACACAACAGGTAATCTACAAATAGACATGGCATATTAGATTTAGGCAATAAATCATATTTAGCTAGAGTTTCTCTGTGTTCAGCTCTCTGTCTCTCTCCCTCTATCTTTCTCTGATATTTTGCTTTTTTTCTCTTTCTCATTTTAAATCTTTCTTCATCTGTGCTTAAGTTTCCCCAAAGAAGCACACCTACTTTCACATAAATTTGTGCCCAGAATCCTCAATATTGGAAAATAGAGAGAATAGAGAAAAATATCCTTGTGGATAATCTTCTAGATGAATAATTTAGCTATTTGTTCAGTGCCATGCCAATCAAACTATCAAAACATTATTTATAGAACTAGAAAAAATAATTACAAAATTCATCTGGAATAACAAAAGATCAACAATATCAAGGGAATTCATGAAAAAAGTACAAAGAAAGTACCAAACCTAAAACTATATTATAAACAAGAAGTAATCAAAGAAATTTGGTACAGTTAAAAAATAGAATGGTGGATCAATGGAATAGATTAGATACAAATGACACAATATTCAAGGTCTATAGCAATACAATATTTGCTAAATCCCCAAACTCCAGGTTTGGGAATAAGAAGTCTTTATTTGACAAAAATTATTGGGAAAACTGGAAAATAGTATGTCAAAAAATTGGCATGGACCTACATCTCACACTTCATACCAGATAAGGTCAAAATGGATACATGATTCGAGCATAAAGGATGATACATAAACAGATTAGGAGAACAAGTTATAAGTTACCTGTTAGATCTTTGGAGAAGGGAGCAATTTATGACCAAAGAAGAACTAAAGAACATTATGGAAGGCAAAATGGACAACTTTCATTACATTAAATTAAAATGGTTTTACACAAACAAGCCAACAGAAACAAGATTAAAAGGGAAGAACAAAGCTGGGCAAAAAAGCTTTAAACCAGTGTTTCTGATAAATTATTAGGAAACATGTTGTCTAATTGAATTGCAGCAAATCTGAAAATCTAACCTAAATGTTTGCATATTTACAATATAAATTGCCCAGATTAACAGATGAGGAAATAAATTATTTAAATAGTACCATTTTAGAAAAAGAAATCAAAAAAGTCATTAATGAACTTCCTAAACGAATCTCCAAGGCAGACTTGTTATTTTTATTATAGTAGCTAGGGCTATTAGATCTGACCTTATTTGTGTGAGAAGCATTTTGTAATTGTGTTGGTTAAATTTTGGGTTTGTCTTGGCAGGCAGACACCCATGAATTTTATTTTGTCTACGGTTATTTTAAATGGTATTTCTCTTTCTATTTCTTGCTGAAGAGCTTTGCCAGTAATACATATTGTGATGATTTCTGTGGGTTTATTTTATATCCTACAACTTTGCTAAAACTGTGAATTGTTTCTAGTAGGTTTTTGAATGATTTTCTATATCATCACATCATCTGCAAAGAGTCATAGTTTTATTTCCTCACTACGTATTAATTTCTTTTTCCTTTCTTAATGCTAAAGCCAACATTTCTAATATAATGTTGAATAATAGTGCTGAAGATGGGCATCCTTGTTTCACCACTGATCTTTTTGGGAATGTGTCCAGCTTCTCTCCATTACAAATAATTCTTGATGTTGGTTTTAAATATTCATTGCTTATTATTTTAAGGAACATTCCCTTTATCCATATGCTCTCTAGTGTTCTTAAAAGGAACAGATGCTGTATTTTGTCAAAAGTTTTGTCTGCATCTATTGATATTATCATATGATTTCTGTAGGTTTTAATATTGATATGGGTCAATTATGCTAATAATTTTGCTGATATTGAACCAGCCCTGCATTCCTGGTATAAACCCTATTTGATTATAGCATATTGCCATGTTGATAATTTGCTATAATCTCTTTACTAATATTTAATTTAAAAGTTTTTGCATCAAGATTCATTAGGGAGATTGGTCTGTAATTGTATTTCTCTGTTTTGGCTCTTGCTTATATTTGTGTGGTGAAAAAAAATTGGCAGGACTCCTTTCAAAATAGTTTAAATAATATTGGAATTAATTTTTCTTTAAATGTTTGGTAGACTTCATTTCTAAATCCATTTGGTCTTGGAGATTCTTTTAGGGATTTCATAAATGACTTTTTCGACTTCTTTTTCTAAAATGGTACTATTTAAGTAATTTATTTTCTCATCTGTTAAACTGGGCAATTTATGTTTTTTGTAAATATTAAAACATTTAGGTTAGATTTTCAGTTTTGCTGTGATAACATTGGACAAAATAATTGCTTTAATTTCTTTTTCATTTGCGGTAAGTTCGCCCTTTTCATTTTTGATACTGGTGATTTAGTTTTTTCCTTTCCTTTTTCTGTTCAAATTAACTAAAACTTTATCTATTTTCTTCTAGTTTTTTTTTCTACAAAATCAACTTTTAGTTTTATTAATCTGATGTTGATTTCTGCTTGTCCCAGAGGGAGGTGATTCTTAAAACAACACAGCTTCTTAAAGTATAAGAAGAACATTGATCAGATTTTCAAGATTCTCCAATTAAAAGGACTAATCCTAACCAAGCCATTTCCTTGCTTGCTCTAGATACTGTCCTTAGGAATTGTGTAGACACTGCAGGTCCAAAGTGAAAGAAATATTTGTTCACCTTTGTTTTATGTGTAAGTATTTGTTAAATATACTACTGGATCATTTGAATTTTAAGCATTCCTTTTGTGTTGGAGAAAATAAATAGTTGTCTTCTACATAGTAACTATATGAGATAATGAGCTCCATTTCTAGAAAGAGTTTTATATAATCTCCATTTATGGAAGACATTAGACATAAGATTACTTCAGCTATATTGGGAAATAAGAAGGGTACTGAGCCAGGGAGTGCAAGTAAAGCCTGATCTGCAATAAGGTCAAACTTCCCATAAGACTGAACCTGGTTCATGTGAGTACAGAATAAGGGTCACTTTGCAGAAGAGTGGCATTCAAAGTCTATGAAATACTCTTCAATGGGCAGCCTGATATTTTTAACGAAACCAAAAATGTTTAAACTTGAAAGAAACTCTTCTTAAAACAAACTTAATAGTCAGGATTATCATAAAGTGGGAGAAAAGGAAGTAATTCAGAGTGTTAACATTTTGAGAAAAAAAAAAAGAAAGAAAGAAAAGAATAACAGCAACTTCTTCTAAATTCTAGCTCATTGTTTCCACTATTTTCTTTGAATTTTTATGAGCTTCAAAAGTACCTACTGTTCACATTCAGCTGAAGTACAAAAACATATTCCAAAGTAAAATATAAATGGCTTTTGGGTTATCTTCATCTCTGTTCCATCTATTAGTTTAAATGAGGGAAAGCTTAATGTAACTACAATTAACAATAGATGATCCAGTTAAAACAAGTATGCTTTTTCATTACTTTCTTCACTTCTTCCCTTTTCATTCAGAAAAAAAAAAACTTTCATCAAATTTCTTCTATTATCCAAGAGCTTTCAACTCTTATTTGCTTTTTATGTCCCCCTTTTTCCATTTGAAACAGTTTTTTTTCATCTATATGAAAAATGTAAATGTTTTATGAGGTGGTTTGATTAATGGTACATTTGATCAGACCATAAAGTTGCCAATTGTGGTTTGGTCCTTACATCTCTCTGAAAGTTGGAGGAAAAATATCTCAACTTTGAATGTCTAAGATACAGAGCATCTACTGGACACAATGGATTCCCATATCAGTTACACTGTGTCACCTCTTCAATTAAGTCACATAAATAATTAATTTAACTTTATTGATTTTTCTCCTTAAATATATCTGAGTAATAAGAAGATCACTCAATAGATGATGATAATAACAGGAGTCTTTAATTCAGAATTCTCTTTTTTTCTGTATGACTATGTATTTAAATTGACTGTGACTTAAATTATGACTACTTCTACATATACCTCATAAAACTCTTGCACATAATGGGCAACTAGGTCCACAGTGGATAGAGAACTAGGTATAAAGTGAGGTATAAAGTTATAAAGTGAATTCATCTTCCTGAATTCAAATTCAGTCACTAATAACTCTGTGACACTAAGTCATTTAACCCTGTTTGCCTCAGGTTCCTTAAATCTAGAGAAGGAAAGTATCTTTGGCAAGGAAATGTCAAATAGGGTCACAAATTGGTAGACATGATTGAAATTTGATTGAAAAAACAACTAGTACATGTCTTAGTGCAGGCCAACCTATTTCTGTTGCAACACTAAATAATATTGTCACAGCCTATATAAGAGCAGAAAAATATTAAAGAATTGCTTGAGGGAAATAGCAATAAATGGCTTGCTTGGAATCACACAATTATGTAGGAGTTGAGATCCTTGACTTCAAGACCAATACTCTTTTCATTTAATCCTTTATTTGCACATTTTGTAATCAAATATATATATATATATGTATATATATATATATACATATATATATATGTATGTATGTATGTATATATATATGTGTATGTGTGTGTGTTATATGATATAGATATAGATATAGATATAGATAAATAATAGTGTGATCTTATGACCTGTATATCTTTCAGTTAGATTTTTAACTGAAATGATGAAAACTGGTATAGAAAATAATTTGTGAAAGTTTGCCTTTTCCTTCTCAAGTTTTCATCAAAGATACCCTTGATATATAGATATATGCTTCTCATAAATATTTATGAAGAAGAGTATATCAATATATTGGACAATAGTTATTGGTGTTTCCTTGATTATTTGAGAATTGAAATTGATGCCTGTGGTTTCAATAGTAATAACAAAATCATCCATTTATCTACAATTATTTTAAAATTTGTTATTGAATTTTAAAGTGTTAATTGTGTGCTTTAAAATGTAAGACCACTGATAACATATATATTAATTCACTTGCTGTAAAGCTAAACCTAATGAGAAAAAGGGGGTGCCCAAGTATATAAAGACCGGGACATGAGATTATGAAGATTCATCTTTCTGAGTTCAAATTTGGTCTCTGAAATTAACTGTCTATGTGACTATGGTCAAGTCATTTAACTCTGTTTGCTTAAGTTTGTTATCTGTTAAATGAATTAGAGAAGGAAATGTCAAGCCACTCTAAATTATCTTGAAGAGCTGGACGAGATTGAGAAATGACTTAACAAATCAGACCAAATTAAATAAGTTTACATCCTTATACTTAAGTTCAAAGTATTATTAAAAATGCAAGATTGAGAAGTAGGTAATTAATAGTTATGAAAAACTTTTGCAAAACACGAATGATTCTTGACTCAATATGATCATTACTAAAGATGTTACTGAAAATAGCAAAATTGTTTACTTGGTGCATGCTTTTTTTCCTCATTACATCCAAAAAAGTGGGTTGAATGGAATCTTCTTAGACTGTTAACTACTTCATCCCACTGTGTCACTTGGTGATGATGCCAACTAATACGGGGTCTGGCTACCTCAATTTAGGTAGAGAAATTAGAGGAATTTGCCTTTCAGATAGTGGTTGGATTAGCTTTCCTTTTAGGTTGCCTTTGAAAACAGAGGCTCTGAAATGTCTATCAGACTACTTATTACTAGAAATAAAATTTTCCATTGACAAAGAACTTTGGTTAAATAATTGATAAGAAAAGGCAATGCTAGATAAAGTGGCACAAAATAAAGTATATATATATATATATATATATATATATATATATATATATATATATATATATATATATATATATATATATATATATATATATATATATATATATATATATATATTTATCACATCTACCTTTAGAAAAAAAATAAAATTATCTAATAATAACATGAAATTATAATAATCATATTATTAACTGGTAACATGTAGGTCCATATATTTAACTAGATAAAATTTTGACCACATTTAAGAGTAAAGGAACATACATAGAATAAACTCTGATCCAAAAAGACATAACAACACAAAAATGCCTTTACTTCAGTCTTTATGACATGTGCAATAGTTTTAAAACACTAAAATTTGGAGATTTTACAAATGTCAAAGTCTAGAAGTTTTTCCCTAAATTTTACATATAAAAATTAAATATCATATAAGGCATTCTATTAACTGTTCTGTGAGTTTCATGTCCTGAAGAACTCTATTGTGCAGCATTGTAGATGTTATATACATACAGACAATATCACAAGGCAATTCATTAGGAACATCAGATGAGTAAGAGACAATAAATGATGTAAAACCTGAGAGGAAAGGGATAAAACTTCCAGGTGGAATGATTAAAGAAGAAAGATTTTATGATTGAGGGAAGTTTTGCAGATTAGCCTTGAAAATGGGAACAATGTCACTTGTTAAGGAAGAGATTCTCCAATCACAGAAAAAAGAGATAATGTAGGAGTATTCATCTTCTTGATGATGATGAAAAGGTGGTAAGTGAGAAAAGTCAAATAAATCTAGGACAAATTGACCAATTTATTTGGAGCAAAGACTTGAACAAAAGGGATGGTCCCTCACTTTGTTGCTATGGGGAACTCCCAAATAAGGAAATATTTCCTCCCAATGGTAATTAATTACTTCTCTGACAGTTATAGTCAAAGAGCTGCTCAGAATACTGAGAGGTTAAATGAAAGGGTTACACAGTGGTAAGATTTGTGTCAACTAGCTTGTACTTGAAATGGACTATTACTAGCTTTCAGAAAGGCTCTGTATCTACAATACTATCCCTCAAAGATTGAAATAGGTTAACATATTGGGTTTAACATATATTTTAGCATGTATAACATATATTTGATTGCTTGCCATCTAGGGGAGGGGATCTAGAGAGGGAGGGGGAAATCTGAAACACAAGGCTGCAAGGATCAATGTTGAAAAATAAAATAAAATAAAAACTTTTAAAAATTAAAAAAGAAATTATTTGTGAAACATAAAAAAGAAACAGAGTTTAAATACTAACAATATCAAGTAGCACCTGATATGTCTATATAAATTGTAATATCTATGACAAATGTGAAATTCTTCAGCATATCTGCTTTCATAAGTAAACCTTGTAGTCTTTGTCTAAACTGGAGATATTTCCAAGAATAAAACCTCCATAGCATAGTATATGTCTTTAACATTAGGATTCAATGTTAAAACTGCATATGGCCTATATTTTCCTCAAATTCCACTTGCTCTGTCTCTGTCTTATTTGAGAATATTTTAACTCATTTCATTTGGTTTTCTTATTCTTCTGGGACACTATGGTATGGTCAGCCTAAAAAATAGTAGCTTTTATCACTGAAAATTTTTGTTGCCACCTTCCATAGGCCTGCATTTCTGGAGTTTTTGGCAGTAGAAGAAAACCTGTTACTGAAAACAAAATAAAATTTTTTAAAAATGCCTTGGGAAATCTTAGCCTAATTAGTACCTAAACCACTTAGATGCCAAAAGCAAAAATTCTCACCAAACCTCTGGTCACATACCATAGACAGCATAATATCATTTATAGTTAATCATTTGAGATCTTATTGTGATGATCTGGAATTTTTCTTTGGAGTCACAAATTAAAGCATGAGATCACCGTAACTGCTGATGTATTCAAAACTGTCCTTTCAAGTCTGGCTGAGCCTGACTCCAAAGAGTTTCATTGAAAAGCTCATAGTCTCATTTGTGTCTGTCTGTGTGTGTGTGTTGATCCGAAATAATTTTTAAACACTCTGTAAGTATTACTGTTATTATTATTAATGATAATAACATTGAAAATCATTCTTATCATATCTCTTGATGAATAGAAATGACCTTGGGTTAAATCATTGTCTGTCTATTAATAAATCACTATTACTCATAATGAATGATCTGCAGACTCTTGTACAGGTAGGTAAAACATCTGCATTTTATAGTCTGATACATGTATTAAGAATTAAGCTCCTTTTCTATAAATTCTTAAGAGCATCTTTGCCACAACTTCCATAATATTCAGAGATTAGTAAAATGATATGGACCTTATCCCATCCCTAGATGATATAGATTTTTCTGCTCAATCTTTATGTTTTGAAAAATCTATTTCAACACAAATTAGATATTATGAATGTTTAATATTATTTCTATTCAAAATCAGTTTTATTAAATTTTATTTAACAATATTATTTATGTTCAGGATTCTATGGGTAACATTTTTGGTCTACAGTAATAGATGTTTAAGACTACTTTCAAATTTGTGCTAAGATATTTTGTCCTCTAATAATTTATGAAAAATAGTAGTCTTGATGCATAACTTTAATGTGTGAGTAAGTATGAGGTAGGTGAGTTTTCCAGCTAGCTTTGATATGTTGTTCAGTTTCAAATTTGTTTTCTGGGATAATCATGAATGTATCCTCTTCAAGGACAATGTGTCTATATTCTCTCATGGCAACATCTTTGTCTCTTTTAACTAAAATTTATCTGTTTTTTATTAAAAAGTATGCATGATAGCCATTTATTTAAAGTTTCTTTATTGACATATTATTGCTGGAATCTCTTTGGATGTCGCACCATGAAACACTTTTTGATTATTCTCTAGGATTGTAGAACTTTCAAAGGCTACATTCAGATGTTGAAAACTTTCACTTATATCACACAAATCTATTGGCATATAACCTTTTTCACTCTACTATTCTCTTTGAATTGATGCCTACTTGTTCCAAATTCATAGTTTAACGTTTATTTTTTGATTAACCTTGTGCTAAGAAATTATTATTATCCTCCTCCTTTTTTAATGAGGAAGTGCCAATCTTTCCATAAATGCCTTAAGGTAATGGCCTTTCTGTTTTATTACAACTGAATAAGTTTTTATTTGCATTTGCTCCAGATCTGATATCATTTTTACAGTTTCATAATTGTATGTTAAGATTTGTAATATTCAGCTTTTAATTACTTCAACTATTTTCTCTTTTCAGGATATCCCTAAGCCTCTTGGGAAACCGAGGCATCTGTCTCTTTCCTGAGGCTGACCAAGGTATTCATAAATATTGCTTTTGTCCATAGCTAATTTGACTTCCAGAGTCAAATTGGAAGCCTTCAGTCTCTATCTTTCTTTGACATAGAAAAATTATTTTGAACCCAGCAAGGCAATGATATTTTTATACACTCAGGGAAATATTCCATGAAATGGAGAAGTTATTTAGAGTATTTTTTTCAATGAAGCCATATACCTTAATATCATTCCTGTACATCAAGTAAATGATAATATCTTTTGGTCCAAATTTTTATTTAATTTAGAAACCAAACTCAGCTCTCACTAGCACAGGTAATAATGGATTTGAGAAAAAGCAGAATTATAATAGTTTTAACCTGTCTCCTAAAAAAGATGAAACTTTTATATCAGTTGTGTTAAAAACACAGAACAGTTTTCCATATGAACAGAAAATATGTATTCTCTCTCTATTCCAGGAGGTATTTCAAATCTTTGCAGAATATTAATAATCCTTGAATGAAGACATTTTGAAATAATCAATACATACAGAATAAATGTTGTTCTTCTTCATTAGTAATTACCATTGATCCTAATTTTATTTGCTCTTTATATTGTTCAGAATTTTCTGAAAAACCTTTTTTTTCTTCATAGCCAATATATTGTTTTCTTTTAATTTTTCCCTTTTTTCTTTCAATCCATTTAGCTACTATGTAGAAATTCTAGAACTTATATTAAGTAGGATTTTAAATTATTTCAAATTCCACAACTTTTCTCCCTTCATTTCCAGCAGTTTCTCAATTCAGTTCTTATATCATCTAATAAGGATTTATGGATAAAGTTATTGCTGCTATTATTGCAAGTTATTGCAGATGATAGTATCCATAATAATTCTGTGATTCTAGGAAAATTTTATGAATTTTCAAAGATAACTTTTTTTCTGTTTTCTTAGTAGTACTAAGATTTAAGTTAATTTACAAAGAAAAGCAAATTCTTAGTATATAATTCAGTTTATTCAATTATATGTTACAAAGTATTCAGTAAGTGCTAAATCTTCATATATGTTACATGATTTCTACAGTTGGCTTGTAAAGTGTACACTAGTTAATAAGTCCAAATGTTATTTAAGATGATGAAATAATGATTTTGAGTTTTGCTTTAATTTGAATCTCCCCATTTCTGTAAGCTAATCTGGTTGATTTAGCTATTTGGTACTTCTTTGTTCACATGGCATTAAATCATGATCATTATGATCATTATGGCTCTGCATTCTGAAACAGCTCTTCCAATTGTGAGTCAAAATAAAAAGAGTTCTGTCATTCTAAATTCTTAATTATAAAACTGAGCTACAATTCTGAGGGAGCAAGCAGTCCCTAAGGTCCTACGCAATGAATTCTATTAAAAATCACAATGCCTTGGGCTAAGAAGAAAAAGGAAGCTTCTCTGGGCCCATTGCCAATATTAACCAAGTTGTTTCCATGTCTATGTTTTTCACCTTTTCATCTAGTGAGTATTGATTGAGTGGTGGCCTCACAGGCTAGTGGAAAACGGATTTCTTCTTTACAAGTCATTAGCATTTGCTGTGCATCATTTGGTAGATATATTGACACACTGCTTTAGGAAAAAGAAAAAAAAAAACTTTAAAGTAGCTGCAAATCCTGATTAAATACCATCAAGGAGAACATAATGTTCCCTTCTATAAGGGGAATTGTAATCTGGGCAATTGAAATGCTACCTTCGTGCAGGTTCAGAGTTTCTGTTCATTTGCAAAGTATGTAGTTTTGCACTGAAAGCACTCTGAATAGAACAACACATTCTGCCTTGAAAATTGCTCTTCAGCTACTTCCTGTAGGTTGTCTAACAAACAAGCAGGAATCTCACATGTGATTAAATGAAAAATTTCTGCACATAAAGTAAGACTAGTTCATTCAAACTGTGAAATAATTGGACACCCTCCCCCAAAATATTTTTGCAGGTTTAATAAAATGCAAGTAAGATGCTTGTATTGTTCTTCAAAGGAAGAGTACGGTCAGAGTAGGATTCCATTGCAGTGAAGCTATAAAGTATGATTTGGGACTTGGAATTCTTATAGTGATCAGTAAATTCCATGGTCTCTTGGATTTTCCTATTCTTAGTGCAATGGTCCTGTGCTTCACTTCACTCTGTCTCCCTGTTGCTCCTTCTTAATCATTCCCTGTCTCTTCTGACCTTTGCTCCATCCACATCCCCCTTTGCTCCTCTTACAAGAGCAGTCTTTACCCAACCTACCTCTAAAGATTGCTCTTTTGCTGAGGTCAGTTCATTATACTAACTTGACACATATGATTACTGTTTCAGGAAGCAAGTTCAAAGCATGTTTCTGATAATATGCTGAACAGATTGCCTAATGTAAATATGTGTTCTTCTCACCCTCCTCCCCCAACATTCTTCTCACTCTTATTTTCTTCCATCAAAAATAGTACTTTGAGAATCACAAAGTTTCCCCTCTAGGACAGTACTCTTAGAAAGTGGTCACTCTTTTAAGATTAATTGTCCATCTTTCCGATAGATTTAATTTTTTAGGTTTGTGGGGAGACATTCTAACACATACTGAGATATGTGGAAAATGTGATAGGACTAACCGAAGTTAGAAGGATCTGAGATTAAATCCCAAGCATATGTGAATACATATGTGTTTTCATACCTGTATGTATATGTGTGTTTCATATACATTACACATACAGACAGAAACAGAAAGAGATGGAGGGCAGAAAGCAGTTCTAGCCTGTATGTTGGATCAATTAGGTTTGTAAAAATTAATGTGAATAAAGGTATAACTATGGACTAATCTTCTTTAAATGGGCTACATTCACCCCCAAAAAAGTACTCTATTGATAGTCAGACTGCAATCTAAACAAAGCCAGATTACAAATGATGATTTCTGGAAAGCACAGCTAGTTCAACAGAAACTGGTGTTAATCTAGGGGGATAAACAAAGTGCACCTCCTATGAAATGATGGGTCAATGACATCATGGAGTACATTACATCTTTTATTTAATTTAAAAGCACTCAATCCATGAAACTGGCACATCTGAAAACAAAAACAAAGGCAAAAAAAAGAAACAATGCTTTAAGGGAATTTGACCTTAAATTTGAAAAATCCAAACATTTAGTCCTAAACAAGAAATTATATAAATTAAAAATTGAATTATAAGCTTCAGCAAAATGCTTCGAATTGCATTCTAGTCTTACAGCAATAAAATATGATTTTCTAGAATGTAACATACAAAATTGTTATCATGAGTAACTAGTAACACAATATTGTATTAAATATGAAGGGCAAAACAAAGACAGCTATTATCACGGAATTTTGAGATCTTTCATACTATGAGATTAGTAGAAAATAATTTCAATAATACTAAAATGGGATTGCTCAGAGTGGGAAGAAGAAAGTCACCTTATTTCATAATCTCTCATTATTTCTAAAGATGCCAAATGCCTATTTTTCTTTTTAATTATAAATATGATGGTTATTTTAGCAAGTCATCACATCTATCAGTGTCATAAATATGATCCTAAATGAACTTATACCCCTTTGGCTGTTTTTTAATTGCATTAAGAAGCTTTTATTTCAGCCATAATTTGGTGATGACCCAACAAAAAATTTAGTTAAGCAAAAAGTCAAAATGAGAGACTTGCACAATATATGATCATGAAATGAATTGCCTGTACCAAATCACACAAATTCTATCTTGCCTAAAGGAGGTATCTTTAATTGACAATATAATAAATAAATAATTTTTATTTATAAAAGCATTATATCTTATACATAAATAAAGCATTAATATCTTATACAAAAGTATCTAAATAATAAAATGCAAGGTAATCTCTAGCATATTTAAAGAAAAATTTAAAATAATTCTTAGTTGAAACCTGTGATTTCTATTGTGTAAGGACTCCTATGGTGGAAACTACTTTCTCTCTTGTAAACCCTACAGAGATTTAAGAGGGTGTCTATCCCAAGCATGTGAAGACTTCCTATAGAAGATGAGAACAATTTGTTCCAAATGCCATTAAGGCCACTGAAGCAGTCACTATGGAATACTTAAAGCTTGATTAGATACTAAAGACTCCAAAGACATTTACTGCAGGGAGCCAAGATGGTGAAGAAGATACATACAACTTTCTGAGCTTCTCTTATACCCTCATTATTGATTATTAAAATCAGCCTCAAAAATAGCACTTGACTGGCAAAATTCACGAAGATTGGAAGTACAACTTACCAGCCAAAGATAATCTGGAAGATCGCCAGAAAATATTTGTCCTGAGCAAGCTGGAGTAGACCAGCGCAAACTCCGATAGAACCAGAAGCTAGAGTCTAGAGTGGACAGAGAGGGGCAGGGCAGGGGTGATCTCTGTGGTTGGAAAATTTACAGAAAGGACTCTACCATAGATTGGACTGTTCTGCTTTGTGTGCAAAGCAGTAAACCAGCAAAGAAATTAAAGCCAAAGGTAGAGGGTACTCTAAAAAACGCCAGAACCTAACAGAATCTGGCTACACCCACACAAAATTGAAAGTGAATGAACTAACACAGGCCACAACAAAGTTGTGCAGGGACATTCTGCAGCAGGGACTTTTGCAGGTGAAGCCACAAATCTGCAAGGCAGGCGGAGCACAGCCCAGGCAGCCTCTAATCTACACAGTGCTGAGCTGACCTAAAGCAATAGAATTTCCACAGCATGACTGTGCTCCCCAGAGGTAGGACAACTGCTAATACCCACAGCAGGCTTTTGTGGGGGGTGGGGGGAGCAGTGAAACTTTTGCTGCTCAGCCTCTAGCCCCAAGGCAGCTGCTAATCCTCACAGCAGGGCTCCTCAGCAGAACAATTCCTCACTGTGGCCTGTGGTCCCCAGGACTGAATCAGAGTCACTTCCAGTGTGGAGTTTTCCCAAAGCACTCCCACCATTCAACCATTCTTTACAGAACATTTGCAGGACAGCTACTGTCCATATATCTTTCCCTGCTCTGCAGAGGAAGCTGCTAACTGTTAGGATTACTAAGTGAGAACTCAGGTTGTCTGGACAGTGACAAGGTGAGAATTCAGGTTTTCTGGACAATTACAAGGTGAGAACTCAGGTTGACTTGATAGAGGGGGCAAGCTCATTGGCTGGGGTGGTTCTTCCCAGAAGCCCTTGCATTATCCCACGCCCATTCTCTGGGAAGATAAAAGAGACAGCACTGGGCCCAGAGAGCAGATCGGCCTGGAGAAGGATAAGAGTGGAGGAGATTCAGAGCCAGGATTCAAGAAAAAGACTCTGCATTGCATGAGGCTTGACGGGGCTCTCTGCAGAAGGGAAGTCACTTCTAAGGACAAGAGTTAACAGCAACTGCCTGGAGACAACGGTTCATTACAGGAAGAAGAATCTGTCGCAGAGATTTGAGTAGACACAGCAGATCTCTTCCCAGAGAGCGATCAGGCAGCTTCTAGAGACGACAGCTCGCTACGGCTAACCTCCTTGCCCTGAAGGCACACAGTAAAGGCTTTTAAAAAAAAATGAATAAAAAATCAAAAGGACAATCTCCAGCTTCTTACAGAAAGAGAGCAGGTTTTCAATCCCAAGGAGACTAATATCAGACAGTCTTCAAACAATACCCGAAAGAAGAATGTAACCTGGTCCCCATCGCACAAGGCTCTCATAGAAGAAAATATTAAAAAAATCTTAAAAGAGAGCTAGAAGAAAAATGGGGGAAGGAAAGAGAAGATATGCAAGAAAGTAAAAATTTTCTGAAATGTGAATTGGAAAAGGTAAAGAACTCCCAGAAAAGTAGGATTTGTGAATTGTAAAAAAGAAAATAACTCAGTTAAAAAAAAATAATGAAATGGAAAAAAAATTCCATAGAGCAAAATAACTCATTTAAAAACTCAATTGCACATATACAAAAAGAAATTTAAAAAAAGGGTGAGCAGTGAAGAAAAAACTCATTAAAAATCAGAATTGAACAAATAGAAATGAATGATTCAGTGAGACATCAAGAATCAGTCAAGCAAAACCAAAAAAAATGTTAAATATCTATTTGGAAAAACAACAGATCTGGAAAATAGATCTAGGACAGATAGACTGAGGATTATTGGACTTAACAAAAATTATGATGAAAAAAAGAGCCTATATACAATTTTACAAAAAATCATCAAAGAGAACTGCCTAGATGTAATAGGATCAGAAAGTAAAATAGGCATTGAAAGAATTCATTGCACACCCTCTGAAAAAAAGCCTAAAAGCAAAACTCCAAGTAATATTGTGGCTAAATTTCACAACTATTAGACTAAGGAAAAAATGTTACAAGCAGCCAGAAAAAAACAATTCACATACTACGGTACCACAATAAGGATCACTCAAGATCTAGCTGCTTCCACATTAAAAGATCAAATGGCCTGGAATTTGATATTTCCAAAGGCAAAAGAACTTGGAATGCAGCCAAGAATAAACTACCCAGCTAAGCTGAGCATTTTCTTCCACGGAAGAAGATGCACATTTAATGAAATAGATGAATTCCATTTCTAAGGAAAAAAAAAACACACACACACACACACACACACACAAAAACAAAAAACAGAAGTAATCAAAAACTTTGATCTCCAACCATAGGACTCAAGAGAAGCAGAAAAAGGTAAAAAGAACTCTTGAGAACTGTATTTCTGTTGTGGAAACACATAAAGAGTACATGTATAATTTGATTCTACTTATATAACATAAAAAAGGAAAGTAGAAATGGAAAAGGTATAATGTCAGAAAAAGGGAAAAGGGGTGATCAAAAGAGGAAACTACATCACAAGAAGAGGCAAAGAAACCTATCATATCTGAGGGAATTTAGAGAGGGGGAGGAACATTGTATGAATCTTACTCTCATCAGCGTTGGCTCAAAGAGAAAATAATTGACATATTTGATTTACAAAGAAACTTCTCTCACCTCATTTAAAAGTGGGAGAGGAAAAGGGAAAAGGAAAAGAATAATAAGGAAAGGGAACAAGAAAAGGGAAGAGGGATTCAAAGGGGGTGGGAGGGATACTAAAGAGGGAGAGCTGCATGATGCAAGTGGTACCCTTAAGTTTAATACTGGGAAAGGGGGAAAGGGGGGGGCAAGGTATTATGAGCCAGAACTTGAAACAAGATGCTAAGTCACTGGAATTTATAAAGACAGTGATTATGTACTTAGTACTTATTAGAGTTCACACCTTTAAGAGAGCATATATAAGCAGGAGCTTGCACAAGCCCACAGAAGCCCACAACCCTACTCTTTCAGAGGCAGAGTCAGATTCATTCCAACTTCCACTTTTGTGCTGCCTGCAGGATGAAGCTGGCAGAGACAAAGGACTAGCAGCAAGAGCTCTCGGAACCAAAAAAAGAGATAGGCCTCTATTAAAGCTAACCAGGCCCCAGGAAAAGATTCAAGACTTTGAAGGAGAAAATAAAGGATCTGGACTTTTCCTCCTGGCTACTTTTAGGATAATTATTAAACTGAACTGAAACTAAGGCTGCTTCTAGAAGCTCCTGCTCCCAGAGAAGTTTATATTTAAGAGAAGAGAACATTAAATACAAGGAAAAGAAAAGCATATCAGGGGATAATAAGATGGCAGGAAATACAGAATTAGTCATTTTAACTGTAAATGTGAATGGGATGAATTCTCCCATAAAGCAGAGGCAGATAGCAGACTGGATCAAAAGTCAGAACCCTATAATATGGTGTTTATAGGAAACACATTTAAAGCAGGAACATACATACAGAAGAAACATGAAAGGCTGGAGCAGAATCTATTATGCTTTAGATGACGTCAAAAAAGCAGGGGGAGCCATCCTTATCTCAGATCAAGCAAAAGCAAAAATTGATCTAATTAAGACATAAAAAAAAGAAAATATATCCTGCTAAAGGATAGCATAGACAATGAAGCAATATCAATACTAAACATATATGGACCAAGTGATATAGCATCTAACTTCCTAAAGAAGAAGTTAAGAGAGTTGCAAGAAGAATTAGACAACAAAACTATAATAGTGTGGGAGATCTCAACCTTGCACTCTCAGAACTAGATAAATCAAACTACAAACAAATAAGAAAGAAATTAAAGAGGTAAATAAAATATTAGAAAAATTAGGTATGATAGATCTTTGGAGAAAACTGAATGATAACAGAAAGGCATATACATTCTTCTCAGCAGTTCATGAAACCTAAACAAAAATTGACCATATTTTAGGACATAAAGATCTCTAAATTAAATGCAGGAAGGCAAAAATAGTAAATTCTTTCTTTTCAGATCACAATGCAATAAAAACTACATTCAACAAAAAGTTAGGGGTAAACAGACCAAAAATGACAAGGGAATGAGTGATAATACATTAACCCATGACAAAAGAACTACATATAATACTTCTTACTTTGAGAAAATCAGTTAACTTCCATGGGTCTCAGATTCATTTACAATAAAATTATTTCTGAGGTACCTTCCAGAAACATAGTGCAATATCTCACTCCTAGCCCCTGTGCTTAAAGGCCAAGTTTGTTATATTTAATGTTTTCCATAGGTTTCTCCTGTACACTTCATAGGACTTAGGGTGTTTATTTTTCTGCCAATGTATAAGGCCCCATTGATGTTGTGGGGTGGCCCTTTGCTTCTCAGTTCCATTCAGTTATTAATAGTGAGATTAGCTTTTACAAAGAAACATTTACTTCAAAGATATAATCACAAACCTTCCAACACATTGAAGGCATAATAACCTTTTGTGTCCACTCTGGTAATGATAAATTCATTTGCTAATATTGTTGGAAAAGAATGATCAACCACTTGATCCATGGATCCCCTTATCCTTATTACTTCTCTGAACAAACTAAATTTTTCTGAACACTGCTCCTCTATCTATATGGGTAGTCTTACCCTATTGGGATATAATCTTAAGTTCCAATATTCTCTTGCTTTTTTGTATTTATAATTCAGCATGTATTACAGTTTTGACATATATATATACATATATATATATATATATATACATATATATATATATATACATATACATACATATATATATATATATATATATATATGTATATATATATATATATATATATATATATATATATATATATTTAATGGGAAATCACATTGAATCAGTAAGAGACACATCTATATCAAGAGGGATCAGCTATCCATCTGAATATCTGAGTGTAGAGAGAATATTGTAACAGCCAGAGGTTGTTCATTCTTAGTCATGCATTGGATTTCTCTTGCCTGGCACTATTTGTTGCTCCTTAATTTCTTCAGGGAGAATCCTCTTCCATCAGAAGCAATAGCTTTTAGAGCTCCTGGGAGTGAGATGAAGGCTACAAATGCTCTGTTTCATTGTCAGTGTCAGACTTATGATCTTTCTAGAAAGATTAGATAATGTTAGCACAAAGGTGCTAACTTAACATTTCATTTAACATCTTCTCACATTCAATACTCACTGGAAAACTCACAGACCAATCTCCACAAGGCAATATTGACCTTATTTAACATGTTTCCACTTATAAAATTCATAAGCTGCAGTCCCTTAGAAAGCATTAAGAAGATTGAACTTCTATTCTCATAGCATTTTCTACAAAATGCATGTCTTTTGATCTTCCCATCATGCCTTTTTTCTTGGTTTAAATATTTCTCAGAATTTTAAAATATTATTATATTTTCTACTTATAACCATAGTCTTCTCTCACATAACTTTTCAGGAAACAAAACATTAGATCAACATCTGAATTACATTTTAAATAAAGTTAGCACATTTCAATATATAGTTTAGCTTTTATCTCTATCTTACTTTATGCTTTCAATAAAAGTGCAAAAATATTAATTCATTTTATCCTTAACTACTTTTTATGAAGAAAAGCATGTCAATATAAGCAAATGATGATAATTTTAAACTCTTAACTTTTGAAACTCTAATTGGCTTATTTAGCATCTATGTACTACTTTAACATATATATTGCTGTTGTTCAGTCATTAAGTCATACAAACTCTTCATGGATCTATTAGCACACAGCATGCCAGGCCCTTTTATCCTCCCTATAGGGGAGTCTGTCCATGCTCATATTTGTTATTTCCATGATTCTATCTCATCCACTGTCATTCTTTCCCATCATCAAGGGCTTTTCCAGTGAGCCATCTTCTTATTATGTGACAAAGTAATTAAGCTTCAGCATCAGTAGTTGACTTTTCAAAGAATAGCATGAATCAATTTCAAGTATCAGCTGATTTGACCTCTTTATTGTCCCAGGGACACCCAAAAGTCTTCTCCAGCACACAATACAAAAGCATCAATTGTATGGTAGTCAGTTTTCCTTATAGTGCAAATCTCACAGCCATACATTACTCCTGGGGGGAAAAAAACAAACAAACAAAAAAAACTTTAACTATATAGACATTTGTTGGTTAAAAAAAGATGATGATTTGAAAAAACAGAATAAGAAAAACAGAACAAATATGAAAAAAGGCAAAAGAAAAGAGAACATCAACATGCCCACCAAAACATTAGGGAGAATTCAAAATATAAAATAAAAAATAACCAAATCAAAAAGTATATATATATATATATATATATATATATATATATATATATATACACACAAATATATGTATATGTATATATATGCATATATATTAATAGAAGAAATTATATTCATGAATGTCCATTTTTTCTTTGCTTCTTTTATATTTTTCATTGATTTTCTTCTGTGTTCCTTATTTACTTTATTCTTTTTCCCTCTTTCATCTTCCCCACCCACAAACATGCTACAGTCAAGAAAAGATAAATTTATATATACATATGTAGAGATATACATACACACATACACACACTCCCAACCACTCTTCTTTATCTGTTCTCTAGATCTGTCATTTTTCTTATAAGAGGTTTCATGTTCTGCTCTATTTTCTCATTCTTTATAACAAGTTTTTATATTTCTTGGTCTCTTACAGCTTCACTGGCTTCCCCTTGCCCCAATTCTACTTTTCAAAGAATTATTTTCATCTTTGAGACTCTGTATTGCTGTTACAGTTAAGTTTTTGAAATAATTTTCTTGTTTTTTGTGAATGGTTTTTAGTTTAGTTTAGCTTAGTTTCACCTCAAAAATGCTTTTTTGAGTTCTATAAATTCTCTTTGGCAAGGAGTCATTTCACATTACACTTTGGGTACAAGCTTTTTTTGTTTTTAACTAAAGTGTCCTTCTCTGATGATGAACCTTAGTCTTCCCTGTTCCCATAATATGTTTCAAAGATGGGGTTCTTTCTTCTTTGCCAATTTTTTTTTGAAAAATAAGTGTTATTACTGTAAGTTTCTTTAATAATTTGATAGGGGATAGTGCCTCAAAGTTCCCTTCAACTTTCTACTCTGATCAGGAACCCCAAGCCAAGAGCTCCACCCCACTGCAAGTGCTCATAGCCATCAGGGGACCTCTCCTTCTGCTTCTGCACTCACTAGGTGCTGGTTTGTTTTTGCCCAGGGCCAAATCTCAGCAGCACTGCTGGGCCTGGTGTTCCCAATTAGCCAAGGTTCACTTCATCTTCCCAAACTCTGACCCCATTCCACGAAAAGCCTGGGAGGTGAAAGTCTCCATGGTTCCTGCTAAGGCTCCAGACACACCCAGCTAGCCCAAGGGCTATCCACTTGAAGTTTTTGAGGAGTTAGTGAGTATGTGTTTGCACTTCAGACAGGTTAATCCTGGGGTCTTTGTTCAGATCTTATTAGGTGGCATCAGAAGGACCTCCATTTTCCCCAAGGTTTCTTGATTTTTCATCAGTCTATATTCACCCTGAGATACAAATTTGCTTTATTTGTGGGGGAAATTGAAAGAGCTTAAAATTTAAAAACCTACATCTTTCTAGAATCTTACCCCTTAGCTTTCTTATATTAAATTTCAAACTAGTTTTTACAGTCTCCTCTTTCATACTTATCAAGAGGCTTCTTAATTCTTTTTTGCTTTTAGATTTTAGAGTGATATCTACATATCTGAGATTCTTGATAGTTCTCTTGGCTTTTGATTCATCCAAACTAACATTTTGCATGAATGTAAGTTGAATGTAAGTTAAATAAATAAGTTAATAACATATAACCATATCATTTTCTTTTCCCTGTCTCTACTTGCTCTCAGGACCTCTACTTTCTTTTAGGTTCTATGGTAATTATTGTTTGTATAATTAATGTGTACAGGAACATGAGCCAGTTTCCTGACTCTGCCATTATCATCAATTTGCATGTAACAAGTAGAAAGATTCAATTTTCCAAATACCATCCCCCTTCATACACTCTGTCATTTGCAGAAGGCCACTGGGTGCCTCTGACCTCCCCTTAACTGGGCTAACACTCCCAAGGCCACCCCATGTTTAGCATTAACAAATACATGGAAAGGTTTCTCCAAGGATGGCAGCATTAACACTGGAGCAGATGCTAAGGCTCTCCTCAAATTCTCAAAATCTTGTGTTTCAGGGCTCCATTCTATTTGGTCAGGCTTCTCTTCCAACAAATATATATAATTCTCTTCCAACAAATATATATAAATATATATATAAAATATATAATTAAGTTTGCATGTAACAGCCATTTTATAATGGGCTGAAGACCCTTTCTTCCTTCTAAAGGGATAGAATATTGCCTCACTAGGACAATAGGTACAGGTCTCTAATCCTCACTTGGATGGGGGAATAGTAAGACACCCTGGGTTCTCAGGATCTGACCACACCTGTAGATCTATTTGGTCCTTATCTATTTCTCTCATAACATAAGTCCGCACAGGTACCAACAGGGGTCCTTTAATCACAAGGCTAATTGACAATTTGGTGATTAATCTCTTCCTAATAAATTTACTCCAGCCTCTGGTATCACCAAAAGTTGTCCCAATAGTTCTATACCATCATACTCTATGGGCATTACCTCGGACATAGAGACTGAAATTTTCTCCCTTAAACCCAGACACTACCAGGGTTCTAGTTGATAATTTTGTTACTGTTGCTAACTAGGTAACTGAAGTTCTGGCTGCTCTTGAATCTACCAAAAATACTAACTCCTCCTTAGAAGTGCCCACCCTTAAATTTATCAAGGGCTCTGTGTGGAAATTATCAATGAGCCCCTGACTCCCCTAATCCTCCAATTCCATCAGTGAAACTACTTGTTCCTCCTCTTTTCTTGTTGAGCATTCTCTGGAATAATGCCCCTGTTTCCCACATTTCCATCATTCTAAACTCAAGGCTCCTTGGCTCACCTCTCCTCTGCTGATTCCCCATTGGTTTCCAATCTTTCTTGGGTCGCTTATACCCTCTCTTAACAGTACTCGAGTTCTGAGCCCCCTGAATCTGCCCCATCATTATCTTATTTCTCTCTCCCTCTTCCTCCCCCTCCTTCTCTCTCTCTCTCTCTCTCTCTCTCTCTCTCTCTCTCTCTCTCTCTCTCTCTCTCTCTCTCTCTCTCTCTCTCTTTCTCCTCTTTCTCTCTCTCTCTCTCTCTTTCTCTCTCTCTCTCTCTCTCTCTCTCTCTCTCTCTCTCTCTCTCTCTCTTTCTCTCTCTCTCTCTTTCTCTCTCTCTCTCTCTCTCTCTCTCTCTCTCTCTCTCTCTCTCTCTCTTTCTCTCTCTCTCTTTTCTCTCTCTCTCTCTTTCTCTCTCTCTCTCTCTCTCTCTCTCTCTCTCTCTCTCTCTCTCTCTCTCTCTCTCATCCCTCTGCTTCTCCCATTCTCTCCTTTATCTCTCTTTTTGCTTATCCCGTTCTTCATCCCTTGTTACATAAACTTTGGTGGCTTCTCCAGGAGAGTTCCCAGAGGAGATCTCATCCAACTTTCAATTTTCTGCAATTTCTTGTTTATAGCTAGCCAAGAGTTGGACACAAACTGTACCTTCAGCATCTGCTCACCTTCTGGGATATCAGGGTCAGTCTCTGAATATTTCCACATGCTTTCTCTAAGCCTTTCTAAGTAATTAGCTGGTGATTCATCTTTCTCCTGAGCAATGGCTAGTGCTTTGTTTATAATTTGTCTCTTCAGGAAAGCATCTCTTATTCTATCTACTAAAGATTCTCTCAAATCTTGCATATTCTGCCTCTGGGCTTGATTATTGCCATCCCAGCCTGGGGTCAGTCAAGGGATATTTCTGTTCTGCCAGGACTGCTCCCTCTTTCATCTCCAACTCCTGCATGGCTTCTGCCCAAATTGAGCATTGCTCTTTGGGAGTAAATAATATGGATAATTTATGCATCAACTCTGTCCAAGTATATAAGCAGGGGTCCAGGAACTGATCCAGCTGCTTTGACACCCCAACCAAGTCCTCCATAATGGAGACAAATTCTTTTTTAAATATCCTAACTTCAACCTAGGATAAAGGAACATTTACATATCCAATGCCTCCTTGGGCTCCACCCAATGGGACCTTCCCTGAGGGGAAATGCCTGCTTCCTCCTAAAAGGGAGATTCTGTATATCTCTCTTCAACTGATAAAATTCTTTTGCAATAGCCACATATGGCCCCTCTGTATTCTCTTCCCCTCAGGCTGTGGGAGCTACAGGAGCAATGGCTCCAACTGAGGGCGGGGCTTCTACGGGTTGCACTCCCGCTAGGGGTGGGATGTAGGCCTGACATCTAAAGGATCCCAGTTCTGCTAGTCCTCTTTGTTTTTCTCCAGCTCTTTGCTTTTTGTGTCCTTTGTCTCAGTCCCCTTTTCCTTCTCTTCTGATTCTATTTTCTGAGGCTGACTTAGAAAAAACTTTGGCCAGCCCATCAAAGCAGAGATTAGCATAAAAAGACTCCTCTGGATTGAAAGGGTCTTTACCATTAACATACAAATTCAACTGCTGACACACCCAATCCTCTGAGGAACCAAACTTTGGCCATATTATTCCTCCCCCTAGATCTTGGTCTCTCCAAACAAAGCAGCAGTATTTAAGCAACTTCTTTTCACTTTTCCCTTTATACTTCTGGACATTATGCCAGTTATTTAACAGACTCCCAAGGGGACTATGGGTTGGAATTCCCTGCACCTTGTCCTGATATACAACTTTTGTCACCCTAACAACAACAGTCACCCAAGCAGTCCTCCAGTTCTTTTAGAGAGCCTCTCTCTCCCTCAGCCAATAGAACCCCAGGCTCAGACTCTCACTTTCCTCTCCAGTTACTAGACTGTGTTGGTAGTCAGGACTTTTCTTTCTTCTTCCTTCTTCTTCCTTCTTCTTCCTTCTTCTTCTTCTTCTTCTTCTTCTTCTTCTTCTTCTTCTTCTTCTTCTTCTTCTTCTTCTTCTTCTTCTTCTTCTTCTTCTTCTTCTTCTTCTTCTTCTTCTTCTTCTTCTTCTTTCTTCTTCTTCTTCTTCTTCTTCTTCTTCTTCTTCTTCTTCATTGTAACACATGTAAAATATATGGGATTGCCTGTCATCAAGGGAAGGGAGTAGAGGGAGGGAGGGAGGGAGGGGATAATTTGGAAAAATGAATACAAGGGATAACATTATAAAAAATAAATAAAAATTACTCATGCATAAAAAAAGGATCTTGTGAGAGCCCAGCAGTCATCCAAACTCCAAACAAAAGGGAAGTGTTCAGAACCAGGAGAGAGCTGCCATCCAGTGCCAACTTTTATATAGAGGAACAAAACGTTTTGCAATTGTCAATGCTGAAAAATTACTCCTGCATATATCTTGTAAATACAAAGCTATAATAATAATAAAAAATGAGAGAATGAAGGACAAACAACAACAGCGACAACAAAAAAGAAAAGGACATGAAAGGCCACTTCAGTTTTAAAGTTCAGTCCAACAAACCATAGATATTGTTGCCTAGCCTTTGATCTTGAAAGTTTGGTTTTTACCATGTGCAACTAACAATAATCTAAGGTCTCATATTCATATGGCCAAATTTGCTTCCTACAATTGTATACATACTGACTCCAGTTTAAATCACTAAAGATTTCTACTGTTCAAGTTTTGAATATCCCAAGTCAAATGGACAGTTTTTTCTTTTGTCCTATGGCTTAACAGCTTCCTTAAATAAGAGTTCACAGGAGGTTTGCTCCTCCAAATCCAATCTCAATACCACAATTCTTCCTTACCATTTTATCTTTGATGACACTTTTTCTATTGGGGAAAGTCCCTCTCTTTAATTTTTTTTTTTAAATTTTATCCTTATAACTTTTTTTTTTTAATTGACAGTATATATGCTAATCGTTTTCCTAATATTGAATCAGCCTTGCATTCCTGGTATAAATCCTACATGTTCATAGTGTATTATCCTGGGGATGATTTTCTGTACTCTTTTTGCTAATATTTTATTTAAGATTATAGCATCAATATTTGTTAGTGAGATTAGCTTATAATTTTCTTTCTCTGTTTTCAACATACCTGGTTTAGGTATCAGTACCATGTCTGTGTCATAAAAGGAATTTGGTAGGACTCTTTCATTCCCAATTTTTTCAAATAGTTCATATAACTTTGGAGCTAATTGTTCTTTAAATATTTGGTAGAATTTATATGCAAATCAAACTGGTCCTGGGGATTTTTTCTTAAGTAGTTGGTTAATAGCTTGTTCTATTTCTTTTTCTAAGATGGGACTGTTTAACCAATTTGGTTCTTCCTCTGTTAATCTGGGCAAGCTATATTTTTGAAGGTATTCTTCCATTTCATTTAAGTTATCGAGTTTATTGGCATAAAGTTGGGCAAAGTAACTCCTAATTATTGCTCAAATTTCCTCTTCATTAGTGATGAGTTCTCCCTTTTCATTTTTAAGACTAACAATTTGATTTTCCTCTTTCTTTTTTTTTTTTTATTTCAGATTTACTAAGAGTTTGTCTATTTTGTTGGTTTTTTTAGAGAACCAACTCTTAGTTTTATTAATTAATTCAATAGTGATTTTACTTTCAATTTTATTAATCTCTCCTTTTATTTTTAGAATTTCAAGTTTAGTGTTTGTCTGGGGGTTTTTAATTTGTTCCTTTTCTAGCAATTTTAGTTGCAAGCCCAATTCATTGACTTTCTCTTTCTCTATTTTATGCAAGTAGGCCTCTAGAGATATAAAATTTCCCCTTATTACTGCTTTGGCTGCATCCCACACATTTTGGTGTGGCGTCTCATTATTGTCACTTTCTTGGGTGAAGTTATTCATTATTTCTATGATTTGCTGTTTCACCCAATCATTCTTTAGTATGAGATTATTTAGTTTCCAATTATTTTTAGGCCTGTTTTCCCTTGGCTTTTTATTGAATGTAATTTTCATTCCATCATGGTCTGAAAAGGATGCTTTTACTATTTCTGCCTTATTGCATTTGAGTTTGAAGTTTTTATATCCTAATATATGGTCAATTTTTGTATAGGTTCCATGAACTACTAAGAAGAAAGTATACTCCTTTCTGGCTCCATTTAGTTTTCTCCAAAGATTTATCATATCTAACTGTTTTAATATTCTATTTACCTCTTTGACTTCTTTCTTATTTATTTTGTGGTTTGATTTATCTAATTCTGAGAGTGCAAGGTTGAGATCTCCCACTATTATAGTTTTGTTGTCTATTTCTCCTTGCATCTCTCTTAATTTCTCTTTTAAGAATTTAGATGCTGCACCATTTGGTGCATATATGTTTAATATTGATATTGCTTCATTATCTTAACTACCCTTTAGTAAGTGTCTTTCTTATCTCTTTTAATTAGATCAATTTTTGGCTTTTGCTTGATCTGAGATGAGGATGGCTACCCCTGCTTTTTTGACTTCACCTGAAGCATAGTAGATTCTGCTCCAACCTTATACCTTTATTTAGTAGGTATCACCATGCTTCAGGTGTGTTTCCTGTAAACAACATATTGTAGGATTCTGGCTTTTAATCCAGTCTGCTAACTGCTTCCTCTTTATGGGGGAGTTTACCTCATTCTCATTTATAGTTAAAATTACTAATTCTGTATTAGTTGCTATCTTGTTGACCCCTACTTATGCTTTTCTCCTTTCCTTCCCCCTTTCCCCCTTCCCCAGTATTAAACTTGTGAGCACCACTAGCTTTTCACAGCCCTCCCTTTTTAGTATCCCTCCCCCACCTTAAAGTTCCTCCCCCTATTTTTCCTCACAATTTCTGTATTCCCTTCCCCTTAGCTTACTCTTTCCCTTTTCACTTTTTCCCTCCCACTTTCAATGAAGTGGAAGGAGTTTCACCATAAATCGTATATGTCTATGTTTTTTCTCTTTAAGCCAATTCTAATGAGAATATGATACACACTATGTTCATCCCCCTCCATTTTTTCTCTCAGATATAATAGATTAACTTTGCCTCTTTGTGAGATGTAGTACACCCACTTTACCCTTTTTCTGGTACAATTCCCTTTCCATATCTAGTTTCTAGAACAAATTATCCATATGTTCTTTATATATCTTTATAGCAGAAATATAGTTCTCAAGATTTCTTTTTGCCTTTTTTGATTTCTCTTGAGCTCTATATTTGTAGATAAAACTTTTTGTTTAGATCCGGGTTTTTCATCAAGAATAGATGGAATTCACTTATTTCATTGAATGTCCATCTTCTTCCCTGGAAGAAAATGCTCATTTTGGCTGGGTAAGTTAATTTTGGCTGCATAACAAGTTCTTTAGCTTTTCAAAATATCATATTCCAGGCCCTTCAATCCTTTAATGGGGATGCTGCTAGATCCTGGGTAATCCTTATTGAGGCTCCTCTATATTTGAATTGATTTTTTCTAGCAGCTTGTAATATTTTTTTCTCTGGTTTGTTGATTCTGGAATTTGGCCACCATATTTCTTGGAGTTTTTAGTTTAGGGTCCTTTCAATACGTGATTGATGAATTCTTTAAATGTCTATTTTACCCTCTCTTTCTATAACTTCTGGGATTTTTCATCATATTTTTCAGGGAGTCCAATAATTCTCAGATTGTCTCTGCTAGATCTATTTTCCAGGTCTGTTGTTTTCCCAAGAAGATATTTGACATTTTTTCCATTGTTTCTTTCTTTTTTTTTTTTTTGCTTGACTTTTTTTTATATCTTTTTCTAATTGTCCAATTGAGTTTTTAAGTGAGTTATTTTGTTCTATGGATTTTTTTTCCATTTAGCCAATTTTATTTTTTAAACAGCTATTTTCTTTTTCCAACTCACTAATTCTGTTTTTCAAGGATTTGATTTCTTTATCCACTCTATCTTTAAATGAGTGGGGTGACTTCTCCAGACTCTCTTGCCAAGCTTCCCTTTCCTTTTCCCATTTGTCTTCTAGCTCTCTTTTGAGAGCCTTTTTCATTTCTTTTTTGACAGTTTTGTGTATTGAGGAGCAGACCATATCTCCCTTTGGGGATTCATTTGGAGATAGTCTGTTTTTAGTCTCCTCAGGGTTTAAAGTCTGCTCTCTATCCATATAGAAGCAATCAATGGCTTTTAATTTTTTGCTCATTTTGTCAGAGAAGAATCAAAGAAAACAAACTAATTAAAAAAAACAAACAAACAAAAATGCAGTCTGCTTTTTTGCAGGGAGGAGCTGGATGGTGTTACTGGGTTTCTTCTACAGACTTTGGGGGGAGAGAGGGCAGCATCGAGGCACTAGCAGGACAGCAATGGCTGTGCTGCATCTGAGCTCTGAGGCTCTAAGGCTCTAAGAACATGCTGAGTCACTCCAGGTGGAGGTGGCCACGTCCCGAGAGACACTAGCTTTTCAGAGTTTACATCCTGTGTTTACAGGTTTTCTGCTGATCCTGGCTTCCTGCCAAGACAGAATATCCACACTGTGGTAACAGTCTTTCAGAAGAAATGGTAGAGATAATACCCCTCCTCTCTTTGGTCTGCTCAGTGTGAGCTGCTTGCCCTCAGTCTGTGCTGATCTGGTCATCCCACCCCTTTTTTTGGTGAATTTCAAGCATGTCTTCTGTTGGTAATTATTTGTTTTTTTTGTTTTGTTTTGTTTTGTTTTTCTTCCAATGAAGCACTAATCCCGAGACCTGTCATGAAATAAATTCTGAGAGCCAAGACAGAGATTAAGTAGATGTGTGTGTCCTCTCTGCCATCTTGACCAGAAGTCCCCTGTCCCTCTTTTTTTTTGTGTATGATGTCCACAAATGAGAAAGTGCTGGAACTCTATCTTTCCAGAAATCAGCAGGAGTCAGGATCACTAAACGTCTTTATTCTAGATCTTTACCGTCGCCTCCAACGCCAGGTCACGAGTGCAAGTGAGCGTGAGTTCCACCACCCAAGTTTCTCTTACTCCTCCCACACAAGTCACTTCCCTCTCTTTGTCTCACCAATCAAGTCAGCACAGAACAGCTGGGGAGGGTCAACCTTAAACAAGTTAATAGGGAACCGTCCAATTGGCAATTAGTCTCACGTGCTTCATCATCCAAGTGCATTGCTCAGTTCTAGCCCTTTACATCTCCCGCTTTCTTTTGTTTTAGACCACAAGAGGTCGCGCCATCCCTGACTTTTCAGGGAGATGAGAACCCCAAAAAGGAGGTGATCACGCCCTCCCTGACATCTCAGGAAGGGAGATGAGAAGCACCAAAGAGAAGTGGGGATTTGCTAGCGGGTTTCTGGATTGAAGGGCCTTATTAGAGACAAGTATGCACAAACCCATCAGCATAGGAGTTATTACACAAGCACATAGCAATAACGCAGAGGCTATTAGTGGTGACTCTCCCCACAGTCAGTGCAGACTCGATGTGGTGTAACAAACAGGAATTGTACATGCAAGTAGTGATATAACAAACAATATAAATCAACATGGTATTGTAAGAGATTTCCAGAAGTCCTAGAAGGAGGGTATGTAAACACCAGACACACATACCCCTTCTTCAGCAACCAAGAGATAGTCCAAAACCAATCTATTGTCCATTGCTTCACTGTTAGGGAATCCAATAATCCCCACAAGTTTTTGAAGTCCCACATCAGTCTTTTTATATGTTAGGGAATCCAATGATCCCCACAAGTTTTTGAAGTCCCACATCAGTCTTTTTATATGTTAGGGAATCCAATGATCCCCACAAGATTTTGAAGTCCAGCAACAGTCTTATGATGCCTCAGAGAATCCAATGATTCCTGAGGACTTTCAGTCCTACAATAGTCTTATGATGTCTCAGAGAATCCAATGATTCCTCAGACTTTCAAGTCCTACAATAGTCTTATGATGTCTCAGAGAATCCAATGATTCCTGAGGATTTTCAAGTCCAACAGTTTTTGATGTCCATGGGTCAAACGCCATAACTGCCAGGTTCTTTCAGTGGTGGGCACAGTCAGCAACGGAACCACCCGATGTTTCTTGGGCCTTCTCCTTCGTTTCAAGGGTCTGCTCTGTCTCTCTCCGATGGACAAGGCGAATACGGCTCGTTGGCACCCATCTGATTCCTTCTCCATCTGTAGAGATACAAGCAAACCCTCTCCCCCAAGCAGTTAACCTATCTGGTCCCTTCCATTCACCACTTTCTGGGTCTCTCCACATCACTTGGCAATTATCTAAAGACAGTGGAGCTGCTCGCACTGGACACTGCCCTTCCGGTGAGTTATAAAACCTGTCTGCTGGAGCCAGTGCATCTTTGTCAAAAATTAAAAAATTAATGGTATAGAGAACTAAATTTAGAAGTTCTCTAGGGTTACCCGTGGCTCCCCCTTTCTTTTGTTTTTGGAGGAGTGTCTTAATATCTCTGTTTCTTCTCTCTACTATTGCCTGCCCTTGAGGATTAAAGGGTATGCCCGTGGTGTGTAAAATCTTATACTGTGCACAAAAGTGTGTAAAATGTTTAGATGTATATGCAGGTCCATTGTCTGTTTTTATTGCTTGTGGCACACCCATAATTGCAAATGCTTGTATAAGGAATTCAGTTACCACTCAGGCTGTCTCTTTTGCTGCTGGCATTGCAAATGTGAATCCTGAAAAGGTGTCTACCACGACATGGATAAAAGATAGATGAGCAAAAGATTTATAATGGGTCACATCCATTTGCCAAATTTCATTAGGTCTCAAACCACGAGGGTTCTTCCCTGGAGGGAGTGTAGGAGCATGGAAAGGAAGGCAAGCTGTACAGGCTTTTACTATGCTCCTAGCTTCTTCTCTTGTTATTCCAAACTGCAAACGTAAAGCTCGGGCAGCCTGATGATATTTAGAATGAGACTCTTGTGCTTCTTGAAATAAAGGAGTACTGGCCAGCATGGTTAGAAGGCTATCTGCCTTTGAATTACCATCAAAAATAGGACCTGGAAGTCCACTATGGGAATGGACATGCAAAATATAAATCTTACCTGGATGCTTTCTCACTTGTTCTTGAAGCTCTTTAAAGAGCTGATATATATTGGAGGCTACAAATTTTATTTGGGCTGTGGCAATTCTTTGTACCACACCTACTGAATAGCCTGAATCAGATATTATATTTATGTCTCCCGGATAATAAGCAAGAGCTAGAATGATTGCATACAATTCATTCTGCTGAGTGGACTGAAAAGGAGTTCTGATTACTTTCTTTATAGTTAAGTCACGAGAATACACAGCGCAAATATTATGTTTGGATGCATCTGTAAAGATAGTTGGTCCTTTAAGAGGAACTTTAGAAACCTTTTCTTCAAGAATCCATTGCCAATTATGTAGCAGTCTGGTTATCTTTAATGGAGACCCGTGTGCAAAATTTGGAGCCATGGTTAATAAAATTTGCCATTCTGGGATGGTTTCGCAGCACACATTAACTTGTGCATTAGTATAAAAGGTATATATCTTGTCAGGTCTTGTCCCAGATAATTGTACTGCTCGTTTAATGACCTTTAATAAAATTCTAGCCACAAGCACTGGGTAAGGAATAAGGCTTTGTTCTTGTTGTGCTGGGAGGTTCACCCACTCTATCACACTGTCTCCTTGGTGAAGGACTGCTGTGGGGGCCTCTTGTGTAGCAAAAACTGATATTTCCAAGGGTTTTTGAGTGACTCTTTCAACCACATTGGATAAAGCCAGTTCAACTTGTCTCAAAGCCTCTTGAGCTTCTTTTGTAAGCTGGCGTGGTGAATTTAAAGCACTGTCTCCCCTTAAAATGTCATATAATGGTTGCAATTGACAGGTAGTCAAGCCTAGCACGGGACGCATCCATTGGATATCTCCTATCAATTTCTGGAAGTCATTTAAGGTGTTTAGCTTCTCTGTTCTTAAGGAGAGTTTTTGTACTGTAAGCACCTTAGGATATACTTCATATCCTAAATATTGAAAAGGAGCATGTATTTGAATCTTTTCTGAAGCTATGTGCAATTTATAATTCCTTAGTGTTTCTATGGTTTTTTGTAGACATGCTTCTAACATTTGTTCCTCAGGTGCACATCCCAATATATCATCCATGTAATGTAATAACATTACTTTTGGAAATGCTTTTCTTACTGGACTAAGAGCAGCAGCAACATACATTTGACACATAGTAGGTCTGTTTTTCATTTCCTGTGGCAAAACTGTCCATTCATATCTTTTATAAGGCTCAGCTAAGTTAACGCTGGGCACTGAAAAAGCAAATCTTTTCATATCCTCCTTATCTAGAGGGATAGAATAGAAACAATCCTTAATGTCTATAACCCACAGAGGCCATTCTCTAGGCAACTGAGTAGGAAATGGAAGTCCAGGTTGAAGAGTTCCCATAGTTTCCATCTGTTCATTTACCTTTCTTAAATCAGTCAACATTCTCCATTTTCCAGATTTCTTTTTTACAACAAATACTGGGGAATTCCAAGGACTTAGAGAAGGTTGTAAGTGTTCTTGATCAAGTTGTTCCTGTACTATATCTAGTAAGGCCTGAATTTTATTGTTATCTAAGGGCCACTGTTCTATCCACACTGGTGTATCAGTTTTCCACTGGATAGGAACAGGTGAAAGTGTTGGCAGGCCTTCAACAGCAGCCCTGCCTAAAAAACCGAAGTACTCATTTTGAACCCTAATTGTTGTAAAATGTCTCTTCCCCACAGATTGATGGGAATTTTTTCAACTATAAAAGGAGTAAAAACTCCTGTTTCACCTTCAAATACCCATCTTAAAGGGGTAGCACTAACTTCAGCTGCTATTTATCCTCCTACCCCAGACATGTAGGTGTCTGCCTTAGTCTTTGGCCAGTGACTGGGCCAGTTGGCACCTCTAATGACTGTGCGATCTGCACCTGTGTCCACCAGTCCTTCTAATGCTATGCCATTTATATAGATGGTGAGCATAGGTCGGTCAGCTGTCACAGCTGCTGTCCAGTATATTCCTGGGTTTTTCTGCTTGGAGTCCGAACATGGTGACTGTCACCAGGTTGCTTATTAGGGGTCTGTAACAATAAACCCGATGCTACTACTTCCCCTGGTTGATAAGTCACACATTGTCTCCCTGCGTTAGTGACTGGGATATTATCTACACATTCCCCAGTTTCCCACATCAGTGTATGAATGAACACTGTCTTGTAAGTACTCTCAGGAGGTGAAATGGTCAAGCCTACTGTGCCTGGAGGCAAGGGATCCATAGGTTGGAGAGGAACAGATTTCACCTCTCCAGGGGGTATCTCAATTGTCCCAGCTGCATACAACTATATCCTCCCTAATTGTAGTCCCTTTCTCCCATCATGTTGCTTCCTGGCTGACTGATTGTGTAATACCTTTCTCCCCTCAGATGGCTTCCTGGCTGATTGGTCATGTCTGGGTATTGGACTTGGAGGCACTCTCTGGGTGTGGCATTGGCTGCCATCATGCCCCAAGTGTTTTTTGCTTGGGGCCCTGGAGCTGGGCCCCTAATCCCGTTTCCCTGAATCAGTCTACACTCTGAGGCCCAATGGAGTCCTCTGTTGCATTTTGGACATGGGGTTTTGGGTCTTGTTCTCCCAGCCTGTCTTCTCACTCTGTCTCTATGCCAACATTGAGCTTTCAAATGGCCTACTTCACCGCATTGAAAGCATTGACGAGTCTCTCTGGAAACCCCTTGCCAAAAGGGATCCTGTCTCCCCATGTTGGGATCTTGGGAAGTCTGCACCATAGCCTGGCTATAAAAGGTATTTGTGCCCATTGTGGCACAGCGTCTTATGATCTCCTCTAAAGGAGCATCCTTACGTAGTCCTAGTATAATCCTTCTACAAACCTCATTGACATTGTCTCTAGCAAGTTGCCTCACCAAAGTGTCTGTTACTTCATTTTCACCATTAGCCTATATGACAGCTGTCTGCAAACGTGCCACAAAATCAGCAAAAGTTCATTTGGTCCCTGTACAATTTTTGTGTAGGTCTCACCCTTGTAGTTTTTACTGGGGAGAGAAGCCCCTGCTTTGATAGCAGCAGCAGAAATTTGCTCAAATGCTGTTATGGAGTAATTAATCTGTACCGAAGAGTCTGCATAAGAACCTATACCTATTAGTAGGTCATAGGTGATGGAAGTATTAGCTGCACTTTGACTATTTTGTTGGGCTTGAATTCTACAGAGCTCAGTAAATTCAGAAAACCACAACAAATTTTGTCCAGGTTCTAAGCACACTTTTGCAATGACTTTCCAGTCACTAGGGGTTAAGGTTTCATAAGCCAAATTGTGTATTAACATCTTAACATAATCTGATGTAGCCCCAAAGACAGTGCAAGATTTTTTCAGGTTTTTAAGGACATCCATATTAAAAGGAGCATATCTACTACTCTCTTGACCTGCAGAATTATGCTGTTGAATCACGGGAAAAATTTGAAGTTTGAAATCATTATCTACTTCTTTTCCATTTTCAATTGCTTCAATAAGCCCTCTTTCTAATCTAGTTACAGGAGTGGGCAGTTGTTGGGAGGGAGGGCTCTGTGTGGGAGGAGGGGGGGGCGCTGATGATGTCACCGCCCCTCCCACTACTCCTCCTCCCTCAGTCCCTGAAGGTGGAGTGGATGTGGGCTGATCAATAATCTGCTCTCTAGGTGGGTTTGAAATTTCTTCTGGACAATCAGAGTCTACACACTCAGATTCCTCATTCAAATCCCCTTGCCCTCTGGCAATGTCCTGAGTTTGCCTATCTTCTATCTTTTGTTCCTCATGCTTCCTTCTCTGTGCCTTTTTAGAACTCTTCCTTCTTCTAAACTCTTCTAGATAGCTTAAGTCTAATAGAATCAAGTTGTATAGATAAAATACCTCTGGGAAAATTTGACAATTCCCATTTTTTGAGTAAAATTCTTTCATTTCAAGTCCCACTAGCTTCCATTTATCTATGCGTAGTTTTTCTTCATTTAAGAACCAAGGGGACTTGCGAATCAATGAGTGTAAGAGATTATTCATTTGTGGGATGGGAACAAGTAAAATTTTCTCATCAATTATCTTAATTATATCCTCTATAGCATTGCTAGATGAGGCAGGGGCTGGGGTTGGAGCAGGGTCAGCTGAGGCCCAGGATTTACCTAACATCTGCCCCATCTCAGTTACTAGAGATTGCTGACTTAGTCCTTAACAAGGTAAGTTCCTTATTTCTATTAGAATACTCACCTAATCTCCTGGTCACAGGAGGACTTCGGTGGAAGTAGGGTGTCAGCCCCACGTTGGGCGCCAAATGCTGGAACTCTATCTTTCCAGAAATCAGCAGGAGTCAGGATCACTAAACGTCTTTATTCTAGATCTTTACCGTAGCCTCCAACGCCAGGTCACAAGTGCAAGTGAGCGTGAGTTCCACCACCCAAGTTTCTCTTACTCCTCCCACACAAGTCACTTCCCTCTCTTTGTCCCACCAATCAAGTCAGCACAGAACAGCTCGGGAGGGTCAACCTTCAAATAAGTTAATAGGGAACCGTCCAATTGGCAATTAGTCTCATGTGCTTCATCATCCAAGTGCATTGCTCAGTTCTAGCCCTTTACAAGAAAGAATCATTGATTTTTCAAGACCTGTTTCTCATTATCCTTCCTGATTTTGAGGCATTTAATTCTCTGGCCACTTGTTTAGGACAAAGATCTAAATGTTGGCTAGTGTGGACTCTCTTTCAATAATAGTTACATTACAGATGAATGGTGTTTCCTGAGTGGTTTACCAAAATTGATAAAAAGAAATCTTTGCAAAGGATTTTCCTTTATTAATAAAGCAAACTCAGGAAAAGAAAAAAGAATTTATTCAACATACTAAGGCCATAAGCATTGGGTGGGTTGACTTAATTAGAGTTGTATTCTACCTTTTAAAGATAGAAGTAAGCAACTTTTCCAAATTACCCCATATAATCATTAGAAGCTTAGATTAGAGAATATGTTTACCCCACCATGATACATAAGCTAATTGTAATAAACTCAAAAGTTTTTTCTTTCTTTCTTTCTTTCTTTCTTTTTTTTTTTTTTTTAAAGTTTCAAAATGGAGTCACACAGACTTATTCAACACTAATAATTGACTCTGCACAATGGAATGATAAGGTTGTTGTTAGTTCTAAGCTGTATTGTCTTCTATCTGTTAAAGCAGTAATGAGTTCTTCTAAAACTTCAGAATTAGCTGGCCACTACCACATCAGGTTGATTTCAGAAAACAGGTCCAAATTCTTCTTGTGCTTTGTCTGAGGGAAATTCATAGAGGACAATCTGATCTAGGACATTCACTGACAGCAGTCTTGCTGATCTAAACTTTTGAGTCCTAGTTTGAGGTCAGAGTATACCAACTGAAAGATCTAGGTCTACTTTGATTCATATATATATATATATATATATATATATATATGTATATATATATATATATATATATTAAAGTTTTTTATTTTCAAATCATATGTCTGGATAATTTTTCAATGTCGATCCTTGTATAGCCTTATATTCCATATTTTCCCTTCCTTCCTCCATCAAGGTCTACCTTGATGGACTTTACTTCATATTCCCATGTTCCTCTCCCTGCCACATAGTTGAAGCTCTAGAATTTTCTGAATCTTGAAAGGATACTGTAGACCATGTCTCCAGACAAACTTTTTCCATAGTGCCCATAGAGGCTGGTTATCAATTTTGTGCAGTTCTGTGAATATTGTTTTTTAATTGCTTTCACAAACTAGACTATCTTAAGAAAAGTCTTTTTCAACACACTCTTCTTAACCACCTATAATGTGCAAAGCATTATGCTAAATATTAAATATATAAACACAAAAAGGAAACAAAAAGGAAACTTTTTTTTTTCTTTTTTTATTATAGCTTTTTATTGACAAGATATATGCGTGGGTAATTTTTCAGCATTACTTGCAAAATCTTTCATTACAATGTTCCCCCTCCTTCCCCCTCTCTCCTCCCCCAGATGGCAGGTTGGCCAATACATGTTATATATGTTAAAGTATATGTTAAATACAATATATGTATACATATTCATACGTTATTTTGCTGTACAAAAAGACTCAGACTTTGAAATAATGTACAATTAACCTGTGAAGGAAATAAAAAATGCAGGCAGTCAAAAATAGAGGGATTGGGAATTCTATGTAGTAGTTATAGTCATCTCCTAGAGTTCTTTTGCTTGGTGTAGCTGTTCATTACTGCTCTATTGGAGCTGATTTGGTTCATCTCATTGTTGAAGACGGCCACATCCATTAGAATTGATCACAAAATAAAGTATTCTTATTAAAGTATATAATGATCTCCTGGTCTTGCTCATTTCATTCAGCATCAGTTCATGTAAGTCTCTCCAGGTCTTTCTGAAATCATCCTATTGGTCATTTTTTATAAAAAAGGAAACTTTTGACAGCTACTGTGATCATCTGTTATACATATTCCATTTAAACCTTAATATACCTCTACAACCAAGATTTTTTTTTTTTTTTATTCTCTCTTCATAACTGTTCTTCAACTATATACATGAATAATCTTGGCTATCTGTGTTCTGAGGAGGTTCAGGTATATATTTATATTATATCTTCCATATCTCACATTAGAAAAGGGCTTCAGTACAGAGAGTTGAATTAACAAAATATGTGAATATGTTTGTTACTTTAGTTATTGAGAACTTGATCTGGTTTAATCAAATATTTCTCTATCACTAGAGAACAGGCTGCCCATATTTCTATTCATTCTATTGATAAGACCAATGCTTTAAACAAGAGGTTCTTTATTTGTGTGTGTGTCTGTGTGTCATAAATGCCTTTGGCAGACTAATGAAAGCCATGGATCCCTTCTTATTTCCTACTTTCATAATTAAATATTAAAGAAATGTTAAATTTCAGGTAGAAGCAAGTAAAACAAAATGTATTTTTCCCACATGAATTCATGGACACCTTAAAAATGTATCCATGAATCTCATTGTGAATTCAGATTAAGAATGCAGTTTTTAAAACTTTATTTTCGAATGTTATATTACAAAAACAATTGTCAGCTTTTCATAAGAGCATTTTTTTATTTTTCAAGCAGTTTATCCAATCTAATAGTTAGATTGCAAAACAAAGGAATGTTGGATACCAATTTTGCTGAAGGGTTAATTTCAGAATTTGCTCAAATAGAACTATTAATATCTTATTCTATATATCAGAATTATATCTTTACCATGAATTTTTTATCACATTTCAAGAATAGTAGCCATCTCAAAATTATCACTTAACTAAGGAATTCCATAACTTAAAGATACCTAAGAAAGAAATATTCACTTCAAGGTAAATTTTATTGTTCCCTTTATTTTGGCAAAATTGAATGTTTCAATTTTTAAAGTAGGAATAAAAAATATTTCTATAATAATGCAATTAAATATTATATAATGGAAATACTACAATCAAATAACTCATTTTCAGTTTTATATATTCTCTTAGTATTTATTTGAAGATTTTCCCTCAAGATTACAACAAAATATGATCCCATAACTAGAATAATCAGAAACTATTCAAAATAGCTTATTCCTAGTTAATACCATGTGTTTCTTCATAAATCTAAGCTCCATTAAAAAAAAATCACAGTTTGATTTCATTATGCCACTTTGACAATTATGATTGTAAAAATGTAATTGATAATCCAATATGGTATAAACATGACTTTTTGTTTAATGAAATGTAGTAGGTTTACATGTTTTGAGATAGAAAGGATCTTTGAAATCTGCTAGCCCTCTTTTACATTTGCAAAAAACGAGGTCCAGAGAGCATTAGCCTAGAAATATTCTCAGTCACATAAGTAGTCGAGGATGAATTGTGATTTGGATGTACATCTGCAGATTCCAAACTTAGCACTCTTTCCACTGTACTAAGCTACAGAATAACAATAATACTCAAATGATATTCTTCTTGATTTTATATGTAATAGAGGGTATTTTACATGCTAAATTTTAAAAATACTTTTGATTCATGCATTTCTAAAGGTTCATCTCATATTGTTTCATTTAAATTCAATTGCAAAAGATGCAAAAATGTTATTTTCATATAGATTTAGCAATGCTCAATTGTAGTATTGATAAAAATATATAGAAAAAACAAATTAATATTTTAATAAGATATTAAATTTCACAAATATCACACAAAAGTTTTTTCTTGAAGTTTTTTTTTTTTTTTTCCAAAACAAAACAATCTTCTCTAGTCCCATTCCAAGGCCCAGAGTTCTCATGAAGTATTAGCAGTTACTAAATTGGAAAGACTTTGAGCATAGGCCCAACTATACACTCTCTATTTCCTAATAACCAGAGTAAATTTGGGAATCCTCAAGTCCTAAGAAAATTTTTGAGGTCTTGTATGAAATTCATGAAATTGTTTTCCTATAAATAAGAAAGATGTTTAATGTTCAGCATTAGATCATTGCTCACCACTACAAATAGTTAAAGTATTAAAAGAGTTATTTTTAAAGTCTTTAGCTTTGGAGAAAATAAATTATTTTTAACTTAGTGCCTCTGGGTTTTCATTTAGTTTTTGAATATACCTACTTATGTCAATAATGATAAAGAAATGCAAATAACCTGATAGTTGTAATTTTAAATAATCATAGAATCTAAGTATAGAAAGAAATCTTAAAGGCAATCTAAGATAACTTCTTTCCCTCTCCCCATTTCAAAACATGCAGCAGTTCCTTCCACATTTCTGACAAGTAGCCATTTGGCTATTTACACTTAAAAGCAGTTACTATTTAATCTAAAATCAACCCATCCCATCCCTTTACAGCTATAATACAAAGCTTTTTTTTCTACATTAAGTAAAAAATCATTTCCCAACAAATTCCAAGTAATGGTCTTAATTCTACTCTGTCAAGCTACACAGAATAAAAATAATATATAATGAAAACATTCATTATCTCCAGCAAATCCTTTTCCTTCCAGTTTAAGCCATTTCTCATATGAGATAATTTCTAAATTCTTCATCATCTTTGTTACCTTCCTTTGGGTTTGTTCCAATTTACTGATATTCCTCTCAACTGAACATTCTACTTCAGAAAATATGGAGGGATTTTGGAACATATTAGATAAAATTGTTCCAGTGGCATTAAAAGTTTATGGTTTGCATCATCAGAGTAGGATACAGATTGATGAGCTAATCACAAGTTCCTCCAGAAATGAATATTTAAATTAAAATTAACTGGATTTGCCTGTCAAAGCTATCATGTACAAGAAGAATTAGTCTAACTAAAAGGAATTAAACAGAAAAGGAGTGCTGATATTATTTGGCAAAGTTATCATTTTAAAATTGCATGTTTTCAATGTTGTAGATTACTATAAAAGAATCATGTTCTGAACTATATTCTTTATGAAATGTTTTAGAAAGAAAGTAGTTGGAAGTAATCATATCAAATTCAGGCTCCCAAAGAACCAGGTGTCTCACATTATTTGTCTCCATAACTAATACTAATAGTTATCTATGAGTAAATGTCTTTACCTGTGAAATGAGAAAAAACATTTCTAACATATCTAACAAACATATCCCATATCCCATCTAAATCGATATATCTTGTTTATTTTCTTGTTTTATAAAGTTCTTTTTTAGAGACTCCAGTTCATTTTTGTTTTAACTTTTATTTTATTGCATTACTCTGGACTTTAACATTTTGATGATTATAATTCATTATCTAAGAAACCTCAATATTGATGAACATGTTACCTTCTCTGCCATCATTGTCTCTATTTATGGATAAATTTCTTTAATTTGAACATAAATCTGCCTCTTTTCAGCTTTTCAAAAAGTTCATTAATATACTTCCATGCTTAAGAATCTGATCTGGTGACTTCCAGCCAAGAAAGTTGCATGGAGGCACACAGCTGCTTGAACTCTGTGTTTTCTCTCAGGACTTACTTCATGACAAGCCTCAGAATTAATGCTTGACTGGAAAAGAAACCCACAAATAATCACTAACAGAAGACATCCTTGAAATTCACCAGAGAAGGTCTATATTTGCTCGGGGGAGGGGATGAAAAGACTGGGTGCAGATTGAGGGCAGGCAGCGAGAGCGAGACAGGCAACTTACACAGCTCGAACCTGAGGGGAGAGGGGTACGATCTCTTCCATTTCTGCTAAAAGACTTTTACCCCAGTTTGTATGTTCCATCTTGGCAGCAAGCCTGGAGCAGCGGAGAGGGTGTAATTACCGGAGGTGAAGAATAAAAATCTGGAAAGCTAGAGTCTCTCAGGACCCAGCCACCCCCACCCCCACCCTGAGTGACTCAGTGCGTTCTCAGAGCCTCAGAGCCCAGACGCAGCACAGCCATCACTGTCCTGTTAGCGCCTCCCTGCTGTCTCCCTCACTCTGTAGAGGAAGCCCAGTAACAGCATCCATCCCCATCCTCCCCCAAAACAGACCAATTGTTTCTCTTGTCAATTTGTTTTCTTCTATTCCCACTCTAAAATGAACAAAAAAATTCAAAAGGGCTTTAACCATTGACAGCTTCTGTATGGAGAGAGAGCAGACTTCAAATACAGAGGACACTACAAGCAGATTGTCTCTAGAGGAATCTCCTAAGGGAGATATGAGCTGCTCCTCAATACAAGAATCTCATAGAAGAAATCAAAAAGGCTATCACAAGAGAGCTAGAAGAGAAATGGGAAAAGGAAAGGGAAGCTTGGAAAGAGAGCCTGGAGAAGTGATTCCATACATTTAAAGACAGAATGAATAAAGAAAACAAATCATTGAGAAATAAAATTAGTGAGCTGGAAAAAGAAAACAGCTATCTAAAAAATAAAATGGATGAAATGGAAAAAAATTCCATAGAAGAAAAAACTCACTTAAAAACTCAATTGGACAATTACAAAAATATATTAAAAAAGTGAGTGAAGAAAATACATCATTGAAAATTAGACTCGAACAAGTAGAAATGAATGACTCAAGGAGAAACCAAGAAGTAGTCAAGCAAAACCAGAAAAACGAAACAATTGAAAAGAATGTCAAGTACCTTATTGGAAAGACAACAGACCTGGAAAACAGATCCAGGAGAGACAATTTGAGAATAATCGGACTCCCTGAAAAATGTGAGGAAAAAAAGAGCCTGGACACTATTTTCTAGGAAATTATCAAAGAGAACTGCCCAGACGTTTTGAAAACAGAGGTTAAAATAGACATTGGAAAAATTCATTGATCACCTACTGAGAGGGACCCTGAAATCAAAATGCCAAGAAATATATTGGCTAAGTTCAAGAACCATCAGACAAAGGAAAAATATGGGAAGCTGCTAGAAAAAAGCAATTCAGATATGGAGGAGCCACAATAAGGATAACCCAGGACCTAGCAGCGTCCACATTAAAGGAACGAAGGGCCTGGAACATGATATTCCAAAAGGCTAAGGAACTTGGTATGCAGCCAAGAATAACTTATCCAGCAAAAATGAGCATCATTTTCCAGGGAAGAAGATAGACATTTAACGAAATAAATGAATTCCATCTATTCTTTTTTTTTTTTATTTATTTATAATTTTTTTCACAGTATATATGCATGAGTAACTTTTTTTTATAATATTATCCCTTGTATTCATTTTTCCAAATTATCCCCTTCCTCACTCTACTCCCTCCCCTTGATGACAGGCAATCCCATACATTTTACATATGTTACAATATAACCTAGATACAAGATATGTGTGTAAATATCATTTTCTTGTTGCACATTAAGAATTAGATTCCGAAGGTATAAGTAACCTGGGTAGATAGACAGTAGTGCTAACAATTTACATTCACTTCCCAGTGTTCCTTCTCTGGGTGTAGTTGTTTCTGTCCATCAATCTCTTAACTACCCCCAGGTGAAGCCCCAGACAGCCGAAGTAAGCCACACCCACAGTGCCGAGATCTGTTAGGTCACTTCCAGATTGGAGTAGTTCTAGTATCTGGCTTTATATTTTAAAGTGGCTTGATTTCTCTTCTGAACTGATGTTTTATAAGCAGAGAAGACCTAACAGCCTGTGCCAGATTCTTCTATCTCAGTGGCTTCTCTGATCCCAGAGCCCTCCCCAGCGCGATTAGGCTCAGTGTGCCACCACCCAACTGTCTGTGCTGGTCTTTTTTCTTCCTCCCCTGGGAACCGACCTTTTCTGTTGAAACTCCAGTTTCTCTTCAGCTGGTAAGTCGTGCTTCCAGTCCTTGTGGTTTCTATCAGTCCAGGGTTATTTTTAAGGCTGATTTAACTGATTGGTAATGAGGGAAGAAGGGAGCTTACAGATTCACATGTATCTTCTCTGCCATCTTGGCTCTGCCCCCCCAATTCCATCTATTCTTGATGAAAAAACCAGACCTACACAAAATGTTTGATGTTCAAATACAGAACTCAAGAGATTTCTAAAAAGGGAAAAAATGTTGACAACTATATTTCTGCCATAAAGATATATAAAGATCACATGTATAATTTGTCCTAGAAACTAGAGGTGGAAAGAAAATTATATATTTAAAAAGGGTAAAGTGGTGGTACTGCATCTCATGAAGAGACAAAGGAACATATTATATCTGAGAGAAAGAAAGGAGGGAGATGAACATAGTGTGTATCAATTAACATATTTGATTTATGGGGAAAGTTCTTTTACTTCATTGAAAAGTGAGAGGGAAGGAGTAAGCTAAGGGGAAGGCAATACAGAAATTGTGAGAAAAAGGGGTAAAATAGGAAGAGGAACTTTAAGGTGGGGGAGGGATACTAAAAAGGGAGGGCTGTGAAAAGCTAGTAGTGTTCACAAGTTTAATACTGGGTAGGGGGGTAAGAGGGAAGAAAAGGAGAAAAGCATAAGCAGGGGTTAACAGGATGGGAAGCAATATAGAATTAGTCATTCTAACCATAAATGTGAATGGGGTAAACTCCCTCATAAAGAGGAAGAAGTTAGCAGACTGGATTAAAAGTCAGAATCCTACTATACGTTGTTTACAGGAAAAACACCTGAAACAGTGTGATACATTCAAACTAAAAGTAAAAGGATGGAGCAGAATCTACTATGCTTCAGGTGAAGTAAAAAAAGCAGGGGTAGCCATCATCATCTCAGATCAAGCAAAAACAAAAATTGATCTAATTAAAAGAGATAAGGAAGGACATTATATCCTGCTAAAGAGTAGCATAGATAATGAAGCAGTATCAATATTAAACATATACGCACCTAGTGGTGCAGCATCTAAACTCTTAAAAGAGAAATTAAGAGAGATGCAAAAAGAAATAGAAAGCAAAACTATAATAGTAAGAGATCTCAACCTTGCACTCTCAGAATTAGATAAATCAAACCACAAAATAAATAAGAAAGAAGTCAAAAAGGTAAATAGAATACTAGAAAAGTTTGATATGATAGATCTTTGGTGAAAGCTAAAAAAATTGATCATATACTAGAACATAAAAACCTCAAAATCAAATGCAGTAAGGCCGAAATAGTAAATACATCCTTTTCAGACCACAATGCAATGAAAATTCCATTCAATTAGAAGCCAGAGGAAAATAGACTAAAAAATAATTGGAAACTAAATAATCTTATACTAAAGAATGGTTGGGTGATACAGCAAATCATAGACATAATTAATAACTTCACCCAAGAAAATGACAATAATGAGACATCATACCAAAATGTGTGGGATACAGCCAAAGCAGTAATAAGGGGAAGTTTTATATCTCTAGAGGCCTACTTGCATATAATAGAGACAGAGAGGGTCAACGAATTGGGCTTACAACTAAAATTGCTAGAAAAGAAACAAATTAAAAACCCCCAGACAAACACAAAACTTGAACTTCTAAAAATAAAAGGCAAGATTAATAAAATTGAAAGTAAAAAATATTGAATTAATAAATCAAACTAAGAGTTGGTTCTATGAAAAAACCGACAAAATAGACAAACCCTTAGTAAATCTGATTAAAAAAATGAAAGAGAAAAAGCCAATTGTTAGTCTTGAAATGAATTCTCCACCACTAATGAAGAGGAAATTAGAAAAATAGTTAGGAGCTACTGTGTTCAACTTTATGCCAATCAATTCGATAACTTAAATGAAATGAAAGAATACCGTCAAAAATATAGCTTGCCCAGATTAACAGAGGAAGAAGTAAGTAGTCTAAATAGTGCCATCTCAGAAAAAGAAATAGAACAAGCTATTAACCAACTCCCTAAGAAAAAATCCCCAAGACCAGATGGATTTACATGTGAATTCTACCAAATATTTAAAGAACAACTAACTCCAATGCTATATAAACTATTTGAAAAAATAGGGATTGAAGGAGTCCTACCAAATTCCTCTTATGACACAGACATAGTACTGATACCTAAACCAGGTAGATTGAAAACTGAGAAAGAAAACTATAGACCAATCTCCTTAATGAATATTGATGCTAAAATCTTAAATAAGAGATTAGCAAAAAGACTTCAGAAAATCATCCCCAGGATAATACACTATGATCAAGTAGGAAATATGCCAGGAATGCAAGGCTGGTTTAATATTAGGAAAACCTTTAGCATAATTGACAATATCAATAATCAAATTAATAAAAGCCATATGATCATCTCAATAGATGCAGAAAAAACATTTGATAAAATCCAACATCCATTCCTACTAAAAATGCTTGAGAGTATAGGAACAAATGGACTATTACTTAAAATACTAAGGAGTATATATTTCAAACCATCAGTAAACATCATATGTAATGGCAATAAACTGGAACCTTTCCCTGTAAGATCAGGAGTGAAACAAGGTTGCCCACTATCACCATTACTATTTAATATAGTACTAGAAACGCTAGCCTTGGCAATAAGAGCTGAGAAAGAGATTCAAGAAATTAGAGTAGGAAATGAGGAAATCAAACTATCACTCTTTGCAGATGACATGATGGTATACTTAGAGAACCCCAAAGACTCTGATAAAAAGCTATTAGAAATAATTCAGAACTTTAGCAAAATTGCAGGATACAAAATAAATCCACATAAATCCTCAGCATTTTTATACATTACCAACACAATCCAAGAGCAAGAGCTACAAAGAGAAATTCCATTTAAAATAATTGTTGATAGTATAAAATATTTGGTAATATATCTACCAAAGGAAAGTCAGGAATTATATGAGCAAAATTATGAAACACTTGCCACAAAAATAAAATGAGATTTAAATAATTGGAAAGACATTAAGTGCTCTTGGATAGGCCAAGCAAATATAATTAAGATGACAATACTTCCTAAACTAATCTATTTATTTAGTGCTATACCAATCAGACTCCCAAGAAACTATTTTAATGACCTAGAAAAAATAACAACAAAATTCATATGGAACAACAAAAGGTCAGGAATTTCAAGGGAAATAATGAAAAAAAAATTAAATGAAGGTGGTCTAGCTATACCTGATCTAGAACTATTTTATAAAGCAACAGTCACCAAAACCATTTGGTATTGGCTAAGAAATAGACTAGTTGATCAGTGGAAGAGGTTAGGTTCACAGGGCAAGATAGTGAATAAAAATAACAATCTAGTGTTTGACAAACCCAAAGATCCCAACTTTTGGTATAAGTATTCATTATTTGACAAAAATTGCTGGGAAAACTGGAAATTAGTATGGCAGAAACTAGGAACCACATTTAATACCACATACTAATATAAGATCAAAATGGGTCCAAGATTTAGTCATAAAGAATGAGATCATAAATAAATTAGAGGAACATAGCATAGTTTACCTCTCAGACTTGTAGAGGACAAAGGAATTTGTGACCAAAGGAAAACTAGAGATCATTATTGATCACAAAATAGAAGATTTTGATTACATCAAACTAAAAAGTTTTTGCACAAACAAAACTAATGCAAACAAGATTAGAAGGGAAATAACAAATTGGGAAAACATTTTTACAGTCAAAGGTTCTGATAAAGGCCTCATCTCCAAAATATACAGAAAATTGACTTTAATTTATAAGAAATCAAGCCATTCTCCAATTGATAAATGGTCAAAGGATATGAACAGACAATTTTCAGATGATGAAATTAAAACTATTTCCACCCATATGAAAGAGTGTTCCAAATCACTATTGATCAGAGAAATGCAAATTAAGACAACTCTGAGATACCACTACATACCTCTCAGATTGGCTAAGATGACAGGAACAAATAATAATGAATGTTGGAGGGGCTATGGGAAAACTGGGACACTGATGTATTATTGGTGGAGTTGTGAAATAATCCAACCATTCTGGAGAGCAATCTGGAATTATGCCCAAAAAGTTATCAAAATGTGCATACCCTTTGACCCAGCCATACTACTACTGGGCTTATATCCCAAGGAAATACTAAAGAAGGGAAAGGGACCTGTATGTCCCAAAATGTTTGTGGCAGCCCTTTTTGTAGTGGCTAGAGACTGGAAACTGAATGGATGTTCATCAATTGGAGAATGGTTGGGTAAATTATGGTATATGACTATTATGGAATATTATTGTTCTGTAAGAAATGATCAACAGGAGGAATACAGAGAGGCTTGGAGAGACTTACATCAACTGATGCTGAATGAATCGAGCAGAACTAGGAGATCATGATACACTTCAACAACTATATTGTATGAGGATGTATTCTGATGGAAGTGGATATCTTCAACATAGAGAAGAGCTAATCCAATTCCAATTGATCAATGATGGACAGAATCAGCTACACCCAGAAAAGGAACACTAGGAGCATTTTTTTTGTTTGTTTTTCTTCCCAGATTATTTTTACCTTCTGAATACAATTCTTCCTTTGCAACAACAACAACAAAATTTGCTTCTGCATATATATGTATTGTACCTAGGATATACTATAAGATATTTAATAGATATGGGAATGTCTGACATCTAAGGGAGGGAATAGAGGGAAGGAGGGGAAAAATTCGGAACAGAAGGAGTACAAGGGATAATGTGATAATGTTGTAAAAAAATTATCTATGCATTTGTACTGTCAAAAATGTTATAATTATAAAATTTCAAAAAATGAAAAGAATCTAATTTGAAAAAAAGGAAAAAAGAGGAAGAAGGAAGGAAAGAAGGAAGGAAGGAGGGAGGGAAGGAGGGAGGGAGAGAAGGAGGGAAGGAAAGAAGGAAGGAAAAAAGGAAGGAAGGAAGGAAGGAAGGAAGGAAGGAAGGAAGGAAGGAAGGAAGGAAGGAAGGAAGGAAGGAAGGAAGGAAGGAAGGAAAGAAGGAAGGAAGGAAGGATGGAAAGAAAGAAGGGAGGGAGGGAGGGAGGGAGGAAGGAAACATTTTTAAAAGAGAAAAGAGTTTCAGTGACTTTAGACTTTAGAACTTATAAGACCATTTTTTTCATGAAATTGCTTTACAGGTTTATAGCCTTCATTTGATAGTTTTCTAAAGAATCCCTTGCTATTAACAATCAGAGTCAACTTACTAACTAATCAACCAGGATAGCAAGCTGGAGAATTGATTCCATCTCTCTATTTTGTTCACCACTCCACATTGCAGTCTCCATATAGTCCCTGAACAGGTGCTGGTTTGCTCTGACTCATCAGACCATCAGTTAGAAAGCAAGACTGATAAATACACAGCGTTTCCTCTGTCATTAGCAGTGAATGCTAGAATAATGAAACATCTGGCAACTTCCCTTAGTGATTAAATAGGTCACTGCAAAGTCCAGTCCCTCCATGCATGGGCATAGAGATTTGAATCTGTAATTTTCTTCCCCTCTTCCCCCACTACCATTACCATCTTTCAAGCTTTGCAGATGGTAGTGCCATGGGCTACTCTATTAAGGAACCAGTGAAAATATAACAATTTAATATTACAGGACATTTGTACTCAGCAAAGGAGAAAAACGAAGTCATTACATTTGAGAGAATTTAAATTTAATGAAAAATGGCCAACACAAAGATAACTTGACTAATCACAGGAAACTAGAATAAGTTATTATATACTAATTAATTTTGTTTAGTTATATTTCTTTTTTGTGGAAGGGTGAAGTTTTAATGGGAAAGGGGAGAAAAGTAATTAGAAAGGGACACTAATGTAATATAGAGTATTAACTCCCTTTTAAATGCAGCAAATTATGTAATCATAGAGTTATGGTTAGTAGGAATTTTAGAAGCCATTGAATATAATTCTCTTATTTTACAAATGAAGAAATGAAAGAATAGAGAAATTTAATGATTTACCCCACCAAAACGCAGTAAATATATGAGGCAACATTTGAACTCATTCCTTCCTGACGCTAAGTACTTGGTATGGTATATTCTATAAAATATTTGTAACTTATTTGCGGGGAGATTATTTCTCAGATGTCTTACCATTCTCATTCATTAACTCACTTGTTAAGTTATACAGTAAGAAATAGATCCAGAAGAAAAGAGCAAGGATCTTTTAATTTTTTTTCCTGTTTAAGTGGTCAGTGAAGAAATTAATCTAACCTGCATTCATCTTTCCAACTCAACCTCTCACCACCCAAAAGCAATTAAATTTAAATCAGGAAACATTTATTGATGTTTATATAAAATAACGTTTTGTTTACAATATAAAATGAAAAAGATACAGTCCTACCCTGAAAGTGTTTTTATTCTATTCTGAGGCAAATGACACAGACATAAACAACAATATTGAAAAAAAAAAAAAAAAAAAAAAAAAAAAAAGAATCCAGTCAGTGTTTTAGGAAAAATTTGAAGAGAGTGATTACTTTCATTTAGAAAGATTTAAAAAAAAATTGTGGAGGAGGTAGCACTTGAGTTAAAGTTAAAGGGAGAGAACAATTAAAAATACTAAGGTAAAAAATTAAAAATACTAAGGTGAGTAAGGTGTCAATTCCAGCAACAGATGTGAGAGATCACAAGGCAAGACAGAGTAGAATGTAAACAATGGAAAAGGGAGTAATATAGATTAAGGCTGTAAAGGCAGTCTGTAGTCAAGCTGTGGAGAGTCTTAAATGTTGTCAAGGAATTTATATGTTATCTTTATAGATAATAGGGAGTTAGAAATTGCAGTGGAAAGCACAAAGGTCTGGAGTCAGGAACACCTCTGTTCAAATGCGCCCTCCCATACTTATTAGCTCTGGGACACTGGGCAAGTTAATTAATCTCCATTTGCTTCAATTTCCTCATTTTTAAAATGGGAATAATATCTATTTCCCAGAGTAGTTGTGAAGTCAAATGACATAATAATTATAAGTAACCATTATATAAACATCTGTTATTATTATTATTATTTTGCAGTGAAGCCAAATGATCAGAACTGTACATTAGGAAGATTACTTTATCTGTCAGAAGGAATAAATGGAAAAGGGAGAGGCTGTGAGCAGAGAGATCAGTTAGAAGCTACTTCAAGGAGAAGTGACATACAAATCACTCCATAGTAATACAAGCCCTAAAGTTACGAAAAATTTGAATAGGAAAGTGATAGTACTTTAGTACTAACATTCTCAACTCCTTCCTTCCTTTAAAAGTCGAAATTAAAAATTTAGCAAATTCATACTTTTATTCATTCTACAATTTCTTTCGCAGTGACACTCTGAGCATATTTCTTAATTCATTTCCTTAAAAAATTCTCCAATAGAACTACCTGACCATAGTCTATGAGATCTCTGATAGTTTAATTTAAAACATACCTTAATAATTTTAAATTCTAACAGTGACATGCTGTATTTAACAAGTAGAATTAAACTTTCTTCTTCATTTTTTTGTTGTTGGTCAGATAGATATAGTTTTTTTGTAGATTGGATGAGAATTGTAAGAATTACATGTAGATGAGTGAGGCTCTATTTCTGTTTTTGTTTGTTTGTTTTTACAGTGATATTTTAATAAAGTTTTCTCCTGGTATATTAGTGGTTTCAAGAGTTGCACTAGTGTTAAAGATTGTTGTAAAAGCTTAATTTTAAAATACCCCTAAAGATCTGATTTATTTTCAGAAACATGTTTTCAAACTTTAATATCTCAATAAAGTGCTAAACTGACAAAATATTTTCAGAAGGCCCTTTCCTCATTGTGCCTACTGCAGTCTTGATAGAAGATGACATTTGAACTCTTTGTACCTACAATGTGGAGAAATCTACAATTTTTAATGAGTTTTAGTCACTGTTCTCTGCAACAGCTGACTAAATCTAATTCCTATGGTAACTAGAACAACCTAATTAGCCTTAACTGGAGGCACTCTGTTATTTTACTGCCCACTAGAAAAAGAAGAATTTCACAGTATTGAGTTGCCAATGTTTATTTTAAGGATGATGTCTTTGGAATATTTTATTGTTCTTCTTTTCTTATGATCTCTCAAACATTCCTTGATCTCTACACCCCAGCAGTTATTCTGTAAACTAAAAAAATACTCATCAAAAAAGTGTCCCAAAAGTCTTAGTACAGAGTAAAGCTTTAAAATTTCATTAAGTTTTTGGGACATCCCATATTTTTCCTAGAGGTCTATCACAAAAGTCCAAGCCTCACCTTTGTGAATTTTCCACCTCTCTCTCTCTCTCTCTCTCTTCTCTCTCTCTCTCTCTCTCTCTCTCTCTCTCTCTCTCTCTCTCTCTCTCTTTCTCTCTCTCTCTCTCTCTCTCTCTCTCTCTCTCTCTCTCTTCTCTCTCTCTCTCTCTCTCTCTCTCTCTCTCTCTCTCTCTCTCTCTCTCTCTCTTTCTCTCTCTCTCTCTCTCACTCTCTGTCTCCTTTCCCTCTTCTCTCTCTCTCTCTCTCTCTCTCTCTCTCTCTCTCTCTCTCTCACTCTCTCTCTGTCTCCTTCCCTCTTCTCTCTCTCTCTCTCTCTCTCTCTCTCTCTCTCTCTCTCTCTCTCTCTTCTCTCTCTCTCTCTCTCTCTCTGTTTCCTTTCCTCTCCCCCTCTCTCCCCCTCTCTCTCTCTCTCTTTCTCTCTCTCTCTCTCTCTCTCTCTCTCTCTCTCTCTCTCTCTCTTTCTCTCTCTCTCTCTCTCTCTCTCTCTCTCTCTCTCTCTCTCTTTCCTTTCCCTCCCCCCCCCCCCTCTCTCTTTATTTTATTTTTTTGCTGATGCAATTGGGGTTAAGTAACCTGCCCAGGGTCACACAGCTAGGTAGTGTCTCACATCAGATTTGACCTTAGGTCCTCCTTACTTCAGGGATAGTGCTCTATCCACTGTGTCACTTAGCTGCGCCTCCATATCTTTATAAATTTATTATTGCTCAGAATTAGAGTCAAACTCAATAATTCACAAGATGTTCACCTAAAATCAAGTCCTATTTCATTGCCTCTCAACAGCACATAAACCTTGGAAGGTCCTACAAAACAGCAAAGATTTTGACTATAGGCTTTGAAATGAATCCTTATGTTTTTCCTCTTAGGACAAGACCTCTTGAGTTTAAAGATAATACTCCTGAGTCATTTTTCCCCCTAGCAGAACAACTTACGAAAACTGTATATACTTCAATAAAAAGGACTTGAAATCATCAGTGGAGGAATTGGTAGTCACCCACAAAAATTATACGTTTTAAAATATTGAAGTAATTTCTCAAACCCTGCCCTTAAACATGGGAATGGAGGAATGGGAGGACAAAAGATAATATAGTCTGTATTATCTTTGGAAGGTCTATGGAGCATATTATAAAACATCCTAGCCTTAGAGAAAGAAAGCCTATTGTTAAATTCTTGTCTTTGATATTTCCTAGCTGTATAATACTATATATACTATAATATAGTATAATAATACTATAAATTGCTTTCATGTCTCTGACCCTTAGTTTTGTCATCTGTAAGAAGATATCTGAATTAACTATCTCAAATGATTATTGTGAGCCTTAAATATGATAATCTATATGGATTAATCTGAAAATTTTTAAATGATGCATCAATTTCAGTGAATAATAACTTCCAATAAAGAAAGTTGGCAACAGTTCTGTAATTTATGGTTTGAGAATTGCCTCTGATTAAGTAGAGGTCAAGTGACTTGCTCAGTCCAGGATCACAGAGTCAGTATGTATGAAAAGGGGTTCTTAACATTAAGGCTGATTCTACATTACTATACCTTTTTGCCCTTTAGGTTTTCTGTCCATTTTTTTCTGTCCATAATTGCTTCAATTGTTTTCAATTATTCTTGTTATTTAATTAAGCATATACACTCAGCTTCAATCCCAAATAAGAGAATATTCAAAGAACATATTAATCTAGGACAGAGATTTTAAGTAATAGAGATAGTTTTTAAAAGTTAAAGGAAAAATTCCAAAGAATGGGTGCAAAGTGGTATTTTGCAAATTTTTCCACCTCAAAAACAATTCCAAAATCCTAGCACTTTAATTCAGAATATTAAAAAGCAATTCTTTCAAAATTATATTATGGAAATGCTTTTATTCCACAAAATAAAATACAATGAAATGAAAAACAAGTGTGACAGAAGAAAACCAGAGATTATATTATACTATAAGCAAACTTTGAAGTTTGAATACTGATTCTGAGTTGAATACTGAACACTGAACTAATATCTCTTTGTCTTTGAGTAAGTCAATTAACGATTATGAACCTCAAATGGACTAGATGACCTTGAATGTTCCTTCTGTTTCTCAATCAGGATTGCTATAATCCCAAATGACTAAAAAGCTGTATAGCCCTGGACAAGGAATTTAACAGCTCAGTTTTTATTTCTTCAACTAAAATGGGGGTGATAACAGCACTACTTTCAAAGAGTAGTCATGGGATTCAAAAGAAAATCTTTATGAAAAGCACTTTATAAATTATCTTCCTTCTAGTCACACAGGTTCTTTACACGATAATTTTCAAATTCCCTATTTTCTCCAGGTTAGTGTTAGGGATAGGATGAAATACAATGTCTTTGCCTTGACATTTAAAGCATTTTACAGTCTTGCTCTAGCTTATTTTCCTACACTTATGTATTACTCAACATCTCGCTTTATACATTCTATATCAGTCAAATAGTTCTATTTGCTTTTCCCCTATTTTGACATCTAATCTTCTGCCAATATCTTTAGTCAAGCACCCTTGAGGGTCTTTCCCTCCCAGATTATTTTGTTTACACACACACACACACACACACACACACACACACACATTGGACTAGGTAAAAGAGGCAATTCTTTGCCTTACTTGTTACCCAGCCTTAATCACTGAATAGGTTCAGCCTCAGTCAAACTGAGATGTGTTGAAGACCTTAGCATAAAGAGCCAAGGTCTCCCATTTCATCCAGGGCCATCTCCAGTCAAACTGATCTGTATCTTGCCACTGGAAGCAGATGGCTCTGAAGGAGAAAGTAAGGCAGGTCTCCTTGCACTGCCCTCCCTCACATACAATTCATTTGCATGTCATGGCATCACCTCCCTAAGGTCATAGTCCTTCTCCAGAGCAAAGGATCAACAACAATAGCAACAATTATCTTTGCATACACTCCTCCCTTTTCTATGAAGTCTTCTTACCTCATCCTCAGAATCCACAATATCACTAAAGGATTATCTTATGTACTCACTTAGACTTTCTCCCTCCTCCCACCCATGCCCCCCTCTCTCTTTCTCTCTGTCTCTGTCTGTCTCTCAGTGTCTTTTCCCATCCCCTCACTGTCTCTTCCTCTCTCTCCTTCTCTCTCTCACTCTCTCCCTCCCCTTCTCCCTCTTTCTCTTTTTCTCTTCCCCCTTCTCTCTCCTCTCCATTCCCCCACATACACAAACACACACAATACATACATAATCTTTAAGAAATTTTTACTATAACTACTAGTAACTGCTTTCTCTTAAAATATGCTGATTTCTTTACATATTATATTCCTTAGAGTGTAAGCTTCTTGAGGGGAGGGATTATTATTTTTTCTTTTTTTCATTTTATATTTAGATATTTACTGCCTCTCAGTGAAATACTTACTGGATTGGATTAAATTGAATTAGATTAGAAACTGCAAAGGGATATTTTGGTTTGTCATGAGGAAAAATTTCCTATTGATCTATCCAGAATTAAGAGAATGAATTTGAAAGCAAAGGGCTCTCTTTTCAAGCCAAAGCTAGATAAATATTTGGTGTTGTATGGGAAAAAAAAATTACATTCAGGTATGTATTAGACTAGAGAGCCACTGAAATCTCTTTGACTCTGAGATTCTGTGATTGTGAGAAAAAAAAAAAAAGTTACAGATAGGTGCATCTGTATAGCACAAGAAATACCTTTTGTGACAAAAAAAAAAACTTGTAAATCTACATTTTATTTTACCAAGGAAGTAAGGCTTTTTAAAATTCAACAACAAAGCGGGAACATAGAATCTTTACACACTTATCAACCAATGCACAATTATTATTTTTGAAAAACACTTAAAACATACCTATTACTTTCTCATGTTTTCAAGAATAGATATTTGCATACTATGCTAAAAAAAACCCTTTATAGAAATGCAGAATTAAGTGTATCCTGATGTTTCCTGTTTATTATTGTTATTATTATGGTAAAAACAATTTTCCTGCTCTTTTATATTATTTAGAAATCTCCCCTTTTGTGAGAAATATTTTTTTAATTCCTTCAAAATCTTTTGAAACTATGTCACTAACACTGCAAATTTATTCTGAACATTTGTGATCAGGTCAAGTTTTCCCAATGCCATCTAAAATGCCATTGCAATTTCCTTTTAAAATAGATCAAATTCTTAGACGATAAAATACAGATGTGGAGATTCCATTATTATCAGTAATGAGAAAGAATCACTATAGAAATGATGCCAGATATTTTCCACTTCAAGGCTCCAAAATTTCCTGTTTTTATCTACAAATGTGCTTGGAATGGTCTGACTTATTTGGATGTCAGGCAAAATTCTCTGTACACACATTTTCTACCTGAACCACTATTTGTTATTTTATAAAAAAATAAAGCTTGCAATCCTCCATTCTGAAAGGATTTAGACTGGAAGGAACTTTACAGGCCATCTAGTTCAACTCTAATTTTACAAATGAAGAAACCAACAGAAAAGTTCAAGCTTCATTCCCTTCATTATCCAGCTAATAATTGAAAGTCAGAAGCAGAAGTGAAGTACTCTGAATCCAAAGTGTTACTTACACTCTATCATGTTACTCTCCCCTATAATCTTTTGCAAATAAGATTCTCCATGCCTGATTAGGAGTGAAAAATCTTAGTAATCTGAATGTTTTATCTTTTATTTAGTTAGTTGTTTGTTTGTTTGTTGATTTGTTTGTTTTTGCTCCTGAGAATTTTATCAACTAACATTTATATAGAGCTTCAAAGGTTTACAAAGTACTTTTAAATATAAGCCCATATTTATATTTTTGTATGATTTTAGTCTACCTCTGCTGTGCCTCCCTTTGTGTTGGTGTCAGTTATTATCAAGATAGGTTGATATCATTTGGAGAATCTAGTTAGGCTTCATTTAAGCTATGCAAAAGTTGCTAACATACAAACTGAAATTTTTTTCTCTGAGGGCTTACCCACTGAGTACATTGCTTACCATATTGTAAGGAATTACTGTATTATCATTGACTGACCCTCATTAGAAGCACTCGGACAGAGTGCCATCTTGGCACAGAAGCCACATGTGTCATTCTAAGCTCCTCTCCTAACCTAACTAATTAACAAATTCAGCCTCAGAAATAGTGCTGCTTCACTGGTAAAATTCACGAATATTAGGAGTACAACAAATAACCAGCCTAAGATAATCTTGAAGACTGCCAGAAAAGGTTTGTCCTGATCACTTGGAGGAGACCAGCACAGGCAGGGAAGGTAGAACTCAGAGGCTAGCACATTGAGCTGACAGGGGCAAGGGATGGTCTTAGCAGGTGGAGATTTTGCAGGAAGGACTTTATTGCAGGTTGGCTGCTCTGCTTTGGTTGCAAAGCAGTAGATCAGCAAAGAAATTACAAAAAAGGCCAAAGGTTTACTCCAAAAAATGCCAGAATCTAACAGGCACTGGTTACACCCACCCCAGCACCCAAAGTAACTCAGCAAAGACCACAGCACAGCTGTGTAACCCCATTCTGTAGCATTGGGCTTTTTGTCTAGGGACATTCACAAATATGCACAGCAAAGGGGCTCTGACTGGGGCAGCCACAAATTTGCACAGCAGAAAAATACTTTCCTGCCCAGGGCAATACTTCCCAGGGCAGAAAACACTTCCACTGCAGGGCTCTTCCCCATGGCAGAAGTACTTCTGTTGTGTGGGGCTCTTTCCAGGGCAGTAGGCTTATCTATTTTTATTTTATTTTTATTTTCATAAAAAAACAACACTTAGTTTTATTTATTAATATGTGTTTTTTTTACTTTCAATTTTTATAAATTTCTCCTTTTAATTTTAGAATTTCAAGTTTAGTATTTGATTAGGGGTTTTTAATTTGTTCTTTTTCTAGCTTTTTAAATTTCAAGGCAATTCATTGATCTTCTTCCTTCCTTCCTTCCTTCCTTCCTTCCTTCCTTCCTTCCTTCCTTCCTTCCTTCCTTCCTTCCTTCCTTCCTACTTCTCTTCTTTCCTTCTTTCCTTCCTTCCTTCATTCCTTCCTTCCTTCCTACTTCCCTTCCTTCCTTCCTTCTTCTCTTCTTTCTTTCTTTCCTTCCTTTCTTCCTTCCTTTCTCCCTCCCTCCCTCCCTCCCTCCCTCCCTTCCTTCCTTCCTTCCTTCCTTCCTTCCTTCCTTCCTTCCTTCCTTCCTTCCTTCCTTCCTTCCTTCCTTCCTTCCTCATGATTAATGCGGAAATTTGTTTTGCATAGTTACATATATTTGGAATGGACTTTTCTCTGTGTGAGCAGAAGTAGAAAGATAAAGGTGAGAATTTTGAAGTGAAAATAAAATAAAAGTGACAATAAAAATAAATTAGGGTTATTTTTTTAAAAATAAATACATTCCAGTAGAACTTTCAATAAAACAAAGAAAATGGTGATTAAATCAAACCACCAACAGCAGTATGTTGTTAGAACAAAGAGGGTATGAATCATTGTTTGATATGTTCCTGGCCTCAGAATGACAAAATGGACACATGAAAAACAGAATTATTTTCTCGCTAATAGTAAAATCTATCCCGCATTCTTTTTATTTGCTTTGCATTTTTTCCTTGACTGCTTCTTGGCATGATCTGAGACCTTTCTTTCTCACTTGTATTAACTTCATAAATTAATTAATTCAATAAATATTTATTAAATGTATAGTGTATATAATACAATGTCCAATGCACTTAGGGATAAAACAATAAGCAATACTTCCCCTTTGTTCTATAGTCTACAAAATGGTTTTCTATTATTTCTCAATATAACAGAATTTTTTTTAATTGCCTTATAAATAATTAAAATATGCACAATGTAAAAGGGGGAGGCATTATCCTTCAATGTCAGTGTTAAGAATACACAGGGTGTAGCTTTCAAGGCAAGAGAACTTTGTTGTTGTTTTTAATAGGGAATCCATGATTTTATAAGAAGTACTAAACAAACAGTAATCTCTTACATTAAAGTTGATCCATTGATATGATAATATGAAAACATATATCTAAAAGAGAAATTTGAAAATACTATTCAATTATTTAAATTTGACTAAGAAATTGCAGGTGTTAAAACAGAGCAATATCCAACTGGTTATAGATATGAATTTGAATTTTAATACATCTTGAAAAAATTGCAATCATTTTAAGATTATTTTCCTCCTAGGGTGAATGGAGTAAAAACATTCAATTTAAATTTCTAATCTCTAAATGATAAACTGATGATTCTTCCTAATGAAATCATTATTTTCTGTAATAAGAAAGGATAATAATTGAGTCCATATGATGCTAAAAAGCTAAGATGAAGATAAAATTTTTTATAAGATGTCTGGCATATCCTAAACAATGTATAGGGAATCACAATTGCATTTCCGAGCTACTTACCTAAAGCTGGGGGAAGATAAAAGGAATGAGCATAAGTTTAGCCTAGAAATTATTAACATTTTCCTCAGTAATAGGCTGTGGTCATATGTATTTTCAAAATGTTCATTTTCAATGATTCAAGTTTGGAGACTGAAAACCTATATTCTTTCCTGAAAAAAAATCTGTGAAAAACAATGAAACTATTGAAATATCTTATTGTTTTTGTTGTCACTTCTACCATCAGATCTTGATAAGAATAGCTCAGCCTCTGTGATAGATGAAAGAAAAAATAATAGCATCCTATGAAATATATGATACTCTTTCCATAGAACATATCCTATATGGCTCTTTTTAACTATGAGGTGATTCACACCAGTTCCAATAGTCTTGTGATAAAGAGAGCAATCTGTATGCAGAGGGAGAACTGTGGTGACTGACTATGGATCACAACATAGTATTTTCACTTTTTATTGATTTTTGTTTGCATTTTGTTTTCTTTTTCATTTTTTTTTTCCTTTTTGATTTGATTTTTCTTGTATGGAATGAAAATTGTGGAAATATGTACTGAAGAATTGCACATGTTTAATATATATTGGATTAATTGCCATCTAGGAGAGAAGATAAAGGAGGGTAAAATTTTGGAACACAAGGTTTTGTAAGGGTGAATTTGAAAATTATTGATGCATATGTTTTGAAAATAAAAAGCTAATTTAAAAAATAGTGTCCTAAATGTATTTAAACTACAGTCCAAAGGGGAAGACCATTTAAAACCAGTAATATTGTTAGAGTTAACTTCAAATAAATAGAATAACATCCATTCCCAATTGTGAATGAATTCTGCTGAATTTTTCCATATCTTTACAACTCATTAAAGTCAACTTTAAAATACCTAAATTACCATGTTCCAATTAATGTATGCTTTTGTGTTTATTATGCCATTACAAATGGAAATAACTTCACATTTGCATCACTAATAGAACTCTTTCAAAGTATGTTCATATTTTAATTGATTTTGAATGCCCTTTAATGTCTGTCATTTTAGCTATGTGTTAGCATAGGATGCAGGGCTATGCATATAGATATACAAATATATGCCTAACATCCGACTTTAAACATTTATTGACCTCCTATTATATGCTCAACACATCATCTAAGAAAAAGGTGTTCAAAAAGCAGTAAGGCAAAATTTCTGCCACTCAAGGAATTTATTGTCTAACAAGTATACATGATATATACATATATAACTATACAATAAAAAGCAGAGTATGAGAAATGTTAACATAAAAGAAGGATTCAGAGGAAGACAAGGTTATATATAAATAAGAAGAATATATGGAGGGATTCTAGGAGAGGTCATTTGTTCTGGGTTTAAAAAGGCACAGCATGTAGTCCATGATAGGGGAGGCAGGGACTAAGAATTTATTAACTACCTCATATATACCATCCCTTTTGGGATGGGGGGGGAATTGGGAGAGAACAGCTAAGTGGTGCAGTGAATAGAGTGCTGGACCTGAAGTCATGAAAACTCATTTCATATCTGACACTTAATATTTCTATCACCCTCAAAACGTTATTTAACAGTTTGTCTCAGTTTCCTCACCTGTAAAATGAAATAGGAAACCACTTCAGTATTTATTCCAAAAGGCATAGTAATGAGAACACTGGATTTGAAATAAAAGGCCCAAGTTCAAAACTTGGATTCTATACTTGCTTCTTAAGAGACTTAAATTCTGTGGGAATCAATTTCTTCATCTATAAAATGATGATGGAACTAAATTAGTTCTAAGATCCTTTATAATCCTAAATTTTATTCAGCTGAAGCAAAATTATAAGAAGTTGATAAGAATAAATGAGGCAGGCAAAAAAGAAAGAATCAGATACCACTTCAGTATTTAAGCCCATAGTAGTACCATTGAAATAAGATATAGACATGTGAAGGAAAAGCAGATTTCAAATGATGATTAATTTGTTTTTAAACATTCTGTATTTAAGGGCCTAGTCAAACATCAAGATGAGAATCTTTTAAAAAAGTTTGAATTAATACTGTAGATTTGGAGGTTAAATATAAAAGATGATCACTGAAGCTACAAACACAGATTAATTAAAGAGTGAATAAACTAGAAACTATTCCAGGGAGAAGAAACAGGGGGAAGAAGGAGAAGGGAGAAAAGAACTTTCTTTTCTTGTTCCTTTACCATTAGTGTTGCTATATATAACTTGAATCTGGAAATGAAAAAATTTAATCATCGTTGTTGCTTAATGCTGCAAGTCTCATGGACTTTGATTCTCTTTCAGAACTTTACCACATTAGAATTACTGATACCTCCCAAAGTTACAAAGGAACATAAGGGAGTTCTGAACTGTACTTTATTTCAAAGGCTAACAGTATTTCCCATTCTGCATTCATTTCCCTCTTTCCAGTAAAAGTAAGGAAAGTGTCCATATGGTATGAAATGTCCAATAGCAATAAAATTAATTAACTATACAGATAGATGACTTGTACATGTTTTCTTCAAAATATCATAACAACCTGACATCATAGCACTTTAAGTTTTATACAGAACTTTGTATACACTTTGCAACAGAGAACTTATCATTACCTAATGTTACAAATGAGGCAAATTAGCCTCAGAGAAGTTAAGTAACTTTTGCATGATCCTACAGCTAGTAAATGTTATAATGGAGAGTCACAGATTATTTTTAACTCCAAGGCCAACACACAATTTTTCATATACTTGAGGAACTAAATCTTTTCTACTCAGAAGTCAATGCTTTCTCATTTATTTTATTTAGATGGTTATAAAAGTTTCACTGAACTTTAAAAATACATGAGTGTTGCAACTATACATGTGAAAGAAAAAAATTAATTTGAAACTTCTCTATCAATTTACATAATACAACATTTTTCACTTGTGATAGGCTTGGCTCTTTTCAGTAATGAGGTAATTCAAGGAAATTTCAATAGAGTTGTGTTGAAAAGAACCATCTGAGGACTATGGAAACTAAATGTGGATCACAGTATAGTATTTTCACCTTTTGTTGTTATTGTTGTTGTTGTTGTTTTTTCTCATTTTCCCCTTTCAATCTGATTTCTTTTGTGCAGCATGATAAATGTGCATGTTTATGTTTTTCATATGTTTAACCTATATTGGACTACTTGCTGTCTAGAGGATGGGGAGAGAAGGAGAAAAAGAGAAAAAAACATTTGGAACATAAGGTTTTGCAAGAGTCAGTGTTGAAAACTATTTTTGCATGTATTTTGAAAAAGAAAAAAGCTACTACAAAAAAAGAAAAAAGCTACTATTATTTTAAAAAGAGGGAATACATCATTTTTGAGAGACAAGAATTTTTAAGATATGTATTTGATCTTTCTCACACTTTCTCTGGGAAGGTTCTGGGCCATTGGTGCAATGGGACTTCTGTTTCAGTGACTTTTATACTGTGGAGTAAATTAAAATTATCAGCACAATGGGCAGGAATTTTGCCACCAATCTATTAGTATTAATTGGATCTGCAAAATGAAATTCCTATATCTTCTGATGGAAATAACTTGCTTAAAATTGAGTTAAAAACCTTTTCATCCTGATAGCCTCCCTGGGGAGGATTGTCTTTCCTATAATCATTTTTACCTTGCTTCTCAGTTTTAGATGATAAACAAAGCATTTTTAATTTCTAAGTCTTCTTCTGAATTTTTATTCATTTTAGAAAAGGAAAATTTTGGAATATGCTACCTGTACTTTCTCAATTAATGCTATGATTTAGAGAAACTATATAAATATATATATGTACATATATATTTCTTTTCAAAATGTGCCAATCTTATGAACATATTTATAGTGATAATTTTCAATAAGATTTTGCCTAGTAGATAGAATAGTTAATAACAATACCACATAATATTTTCATACTTATCATAAAAATAGCATTTAAATATTTTATCTTATGTTATCCTCATGACAATTCCATGAGGAAAGGCAGTTTATTATTTCCATCTTACAGATAAATAAATTGAGCCTGAGAGAATTTAAGTGACTAGTCCAGGGTCACACAGAGTCTAAGGCAGGGAACTCAAGTCTTCCTGTATCAAAATCAATTTATTTGTCCACTATGCCACTGTGCTAATGTTTGATATGGAGGAGGGGAAGGAGCAGGGGCATTTTATAAAACATTTCATTAAAGCATTGTTTGGAAGCTATAGCTTATGTGGTATGGAGAAGAACTATTAAAGCAAAATTATAAATTTATGAAGGCAGTCAAAATACTTAAAAGAAATTACAATAGCCAGAGAAATGGAAGATCAGTGGAGTTCAGAAACAATGAAAAGCAACAGAGGCAATTAACTTGAATTAGATAATTAGGGTTTTGCTTATTTGTATTTGAGTGGTAGCTTCTGTTTCTGTTATTATGTTGCTATCTCCTAATACAATGTACTAACTAGCATTTATTAAGTTGCTAAATAGATTGCTTCATCTTCCAGTATTCCAGATCCTAATAGATCTTCAATTTCATTCCATGTGGCTTCCCCACAAAACAAAGCAGAACATAGTTCCTTCAGGCCTTCAGATGCTTTTTTTCTTGTAGAGATTTATCACAGGGAAGGCCCCCAGTATTCCATGCTTGTGAGAGAGGGACTTCTCAAATTATCTTGATTCTAAGAAGATACCATTTGAATGTGAGAATTTGTTATTTGTTACCTAACTAGATTACTTTTTTTTTAGTCTTACAAGTCTATAATAACTTTATACTGCTTGCCCTCTGTAATTTTTGTTTTTATTGAGTTTAGGCCTTTTCAGGCTAACCATGAACTTCCTTTTCATGAAAAAAATATGGAAAATATGCTATAAATTTAGCTTCGGTCAGGAGTGCATAGTGAGTTAATGCCCAGTCCAGGAGGGAGGTTAGTGGGGAAGGAGACAAAACCAACAGAAAAATCCCTGATAATATTTTTGCTTGCCACAATTTCATCCCTCAAAAGAAAGTCTTCCCCAGGGAAATGATACTCTCAGAAATGAAATTCTAAAGCACAAAGACATGTCTCTAATAAATAAATAATAATAAATAAATAGTATTTATAAAAAAGAATTTGGGGACAAAATTTTATTTTAAAAAATATTCATATACTTAATGGAATCAATTATAGATAATAGAGAATGAATGCAAACACACAATATGGTCTTATAAAAATAATTCTTCAAGTGCCATAAAATGAGCTTCATGATAAATGTTAAGGAAAACAATAAGGATGCTGTCATTATTTTTGCAATGTTTAGAAATAATAGAAGGAGTTATTAGTTACTAGGAGTTACTGCTACTAATATAGATAGGTGAGATATAAATTCACTGTTAGTGGAATTGTGAACTGATCCAACAATTTTAGAGAGCAACCTGCTGCTATACCCAAATAGTTAATAAACTGCACAATGTCTTTGAACCATCAATATTGCTATTAGGTTTACTTCTAAAGATGATCTACTTCCAAAGAAAAAGAAAAAAAATCAACTATATGCTTTAATTTATGTATATCCCTTTTTGGTGGCTGAATGAATTATGGTATGTGATCATGATGTAATACTACTATACCATAAGAAATGATGAACTTGTTAATTTTAAAAAACCATAACTGGACTTGCACAAAACATTGAAGAGTAAAATGATAAGAATACCAATATTGTTACAAAAACAACTTTGTCTAAGTTATTCAAATTATTATAAATATTCAAATTAACTATAAATGGCCTATGAAGGAAGATGTTATCTTCATGCAGAGAAAGGACACACAAAAGTATGTAGGGAATGATTTTACATATCTGTATCTAATGGTAGCCATTTGTAGGGGAAGAAGGGAAGAAAAAAAGAAAGTTACATAAACAAAATTATAATTTTATTATATATTTGAAAGGAATAGTAAGTTGTAATAGATTTGTAGTTTTGTGTGCTATTATGTTTTATTTTATTCTCCTGCTTATGGAATTTTTTTATTTCATAAATTAAAAATACAATAAATAAAATTTAAAGATACATAAGTATAAACAGATATTTTTTTTTCTGTGCCAAATAATCCTCAATAAATATCATACTTTTTTGTTTACAGATCTCATATAACAACTCAACTTTGGTTTTTTCCCTTGCCATATTATTTAAAAAATATCTTATTTCTGGCTATGGTGCCAATACATTATTTTCCAGAGGACAAAAGGGAAGAACACTTGGTAAGGGGCATCAGGGTACCTTGAACTTCTTTCATATTTATAGGGTAGGATAAATATGCAGAAGCAGCATGAAAACTCTATGCTGGATATCATGAGTGTTTCTTCAACTTTGGAGGAAGTTATCCAATGCCAATGGCATATCAAACTAAAAGGCACTTGTGGCCAAATAAATCTGTGTCAGAGATGCCTATTTAAACACAAACTCACAACTTTTGGAGGGAGATAGGTTAAATAGTTTTTGTTTTGTTTTGTTTTGTTTTTCCCAAAGCAATTGGGTTGACACATCTAATAGGTTTTAAAGGTTTGAAGCTGAATATGAACTCAAGTCCTCCTGACTGAAGAAGTTATGTTCTATCCTTTATACAACCTTCTGAGACATAAGGTAGCATAATGAAAAGAAAAGTGTCCTCAGTGGCATGTAAAATTCAGATTACTTTTGCCACTAACACATTCTAGTTTATGTAACCCTGTACAAATTCTTTAATTTTTCATTGTCTCAAGTGATTTTCTAGACTATAAGTTGGAGGAAAGATCTCCATCGGTAAAAAAGAATTACCTTATTCAGGAATTCCCCAAGTCAATGAAATCAAATAGTCCCTTGTTTTAATCTATCCTTTCCAAAAAACATATTGTGTGAATACATGTTTTTTTTTTTTCTCTTTTTTTGTGGATATAAGAATGTTTTAACAATAAATTAATCTTTTGTAGCTGTCCAAGGTCATGTTTAGTTGTAGTATTCAAAATTTTGAATTGCCAATAATATACATGATGGAAAATTGAAAATGCATCAAGTAAATTAAGAAAAAAATATTTAAGTGAAAACAAGTTGACAAACTCAACAGTTGGCTGTAAAAGTCGCCCTGATGAGAGAGTGGCCAAATTACTAAACTGGATTTATACTAGGAAGTAACAGAAATAAGATAGACTCAATTAAAGCTTGTGCAAATTGACACAACCTCTTATATACAATTCTTTCTAACATTAATCTTTCATAGGTCTTTATGTTAGTATCTGGCAGAATGGACTTTATTTACCTAAGACCTTGCAAATATCAAATAAAATTTTCATTTTGTTGCCCAGTGTAGTCGATAAGACCTTAAAATAATGTCAAATCTGTGTAAGATACACAACAGCACACAAATGTTGTTTATCTGGACAGCTGAGTTTTTTTCATTATAACTGGTCATAATAAATTCACTTGTAATGGATAATATAACTATGAGGCATTTTTCACCAATAATACTTATCAGCAAGTGAATGTGATGAAGGAATTGTCTTGATGATACCTTTGACTTGTCTCTAATATCAGGAAGCCCTGAAAATTTTGATTTTTTCTGATTAATTAGACTTTATATGATTCATTTTAATTTCATATGATTTGAGAATTTAAAGACTAGAATGGTGTTTAAAGCATTTTTGTAGCATATATAATGACACATGGCAGTTTAAAAGAATAAAGTTAAGATTTATAATTTATGATAATAAGATTAGGTTATTTAACATTTTTATATATTTAATGCATTGAATGCCACGAATGCATTATACTATATACATCTTTCAGATAATGAAGTTCTTTTAGTATGTCAATGTTTTAGTATGTCAATTATCTTGGACAAAGTATGAAAAATAGCTACCTGATATTTAAATGAAATTCCACTGTAATTCTAAAAACCACTACTGAGCTAGAAAGGCTGGTTCAATCACTCTTCTCCCTTTTTCACTAAGATGGGGCAGAGAGACCAATCAACAAGCTATTGCAATAGCCTAGGGGTGATATATTAAGAACTTCAAGAAGTGGTGGTAATGTCAGAAGAGAGAGGGGGTTTTTATAAGATGTTATTATGGCTAAAATAGCCAGGTCTGGGCAGTAGATTGTATATGAGGAATGAAGAATGAAGCATCAAGAATGACACTTAGTTTAAGAGTCGAAGAATGATGGATTTCTTGCCAGTAATAGGTAAGTTTGGAAGAGTGAAATAAGTTTAAGTTTTGTACATGCCAAAATATTGTTTTTTAATTGATATAAGTTTTAGTCTTTGCACACAAGTTTGTAATCTAATTAGAGAAATAAGTTGGCACAGATGGAATAGTCACTGAACAAAACAGTTTACATAATATTAAAGAATAAAAGATATAAACCCATAAAACCCATAAAATCATATGAAGACTTTTACTCTCAATTATCTATAAAAATCAATATAATTTTATATATCTGTACAAAAGAGTTGACAGGGCTAAATAACCCTTGAGAGGAGATATAGCTATATCTATGCTTATATCTATATATACATGTAGATACATATATAACATATATGAATATTTTGCAAAACTCACAAAATAAAGGCAAGTTTATAGACATGTACCATTTTAAAGCAGAAAATATTAGGTCATTCTGAAGGACAGTATGTAAACCAGATATTAGTTTAAGCATTAAATCTATTGTGTAACATTTCTTTTTGTAGAAAATTGGGATTTGCCTATCTAGAATTATAGCATATTAAAGAACCTAGTCCCAATACTAATGGGCATATCCTCTTTCAAAATTCAGTAGTATTTTATTTTTCTAATTACGTGTAAAATAATTATCAGCATTCATTTTTATAAGATTTTTGAGTTCCAAATTTCTTCTTCCTCCTTCCCATATCTTCCCAAGACAGCAAGCAATCTGATACAAGTTGTACATATGCAATCTTTACACACATATATCCGTATTAGTCATTTGTGAAACAAAAATCAGAACAAAGTGGAAAAACCATGAGAAAGAAAAAGCAAACAAGCCAGTAACAAAAAAAAAAAAAAAAAAAAAAAAAAAAAAAAAAAAAAAAAAAGGTGAAAAGAATATGCTTAAATCTGCTTTCAGTCTTTATAGTTCTCTTTCTGGATGCAAATGGCAATTTCTAATCCAAGCCTATCAACTCTAATAGTCTTGGATCAATGCATTGCTGAAAAACAGAAATTTCATCATAGCACATCACGTCATGCACAATTGCACAATTTCATTCAGCATCAGTTCATATAAGTTTTTCCAGATTTTTTCTAAAATCATCATTTCTTATAGAACAATAATAATCTCTTGTATTCATGTGTCATAATTTATTCAGCCATTATCCACTCGATGGACATCCACTCAATTTCCCATCCTTTGCCACCACAAAAAAAAGAGCCACCACAAACATTTTTGCACATGTGAGTTCTTTACTTTCTTTTATGATCTCTTTGGGACATAGATTCAGTAGTGACACTACTAGAACAAAAGCTAAACAAGTTTTATAGTCCTTTGAACATAGTTCCAAAATGCTGTCCAGAATAGCTGGATCAGTTCAGAACTCCACCAACAATACTAAGCAAATCTGAGAGGTGTCAGGTGGTAAAATTGAGTTTTTAAATTTGCATTTCCTTAATCAATAGTTATTTACAGCATTTTTTCATATGACTATAGATGGTTTGAATTTCTTCATTTGAAAATTAAATTATATGCTCCTATCTTTTGGCCACTTGTCACTTGAGGAATTACATGTATTATTATGAATTTAACTCAGTTCACTGCATGTTTTAAAAATGAGGCCTTTTCAGAAACACTGGCAATATAACTTCTTACTTCCATGGAACTATAATCTCATCAATGAAAATATTCCATCCAGTCATGAAGGTGGGTATATAACCACATAACAGCAACTGCAAAGAACTGTTTCATTTCAGAAAGTGTTTTAAGATTCAGTTATTGAGATTATTTCCAAATTATTTTGGCTTTTTTTTCTTTAGTATCAGAGAAAAATTTAACTTGCCATTAGATTTTTTTTTAATGAAAACTGTTCTTTTTAAATCAACAAACACTCAGTGCAGTGGGATCTTGTTTTCTGTATTTTTCAGTTAGCCATGTGGCAAACATGTCTCCCCAACCTCCATTAGGTTTTTAAAAGCTCTAATATTAATCTTAAGATGAAGATGTAATTAACTGAATTGGATGTTCTTTTTATCTGGACATATTAGAAGTACTGGTTAACATATCAATAAATAAGTTAGTCAATTGCATTAGTCAATTGCATTAGTCACTAAGAATGTGACTGAATAATTATAATAGCTTTATCGTATTCATCTTAGAATGTTTCATACATATTATACATTTAAAATGACAAACTCTCCTTGTTACATATATCAGTAATAATGGAATTCACAATAAAAGAGAACAGGGTTTGTGGAAACTTTATAGTCTGGGATTTGGATTTTTTTTTATCTTTTATTACATTACTACAGCTATTTTTATTAAGTGTAGCATGATGCCCAGTCATCTAGTTCACTTCCAAGGACATCAATCCCTGCCCTTAGGGCTTAGAATCTAAGTCAGGTTGACAATACAAGTCACACATGTTTCTAATATTCTTTTGGAAGCTCAGTAGGAGAATTCTTTTTCCATTTGTTAAACCCTCTACATAGGTATTTCAATCATAGTCACAATTCAGGGAGCTGGTAACAATGAATGGTTGGATAATCTCCCTCCTAGAAACTCTGATGGATATTGTTTGAGGCTCAAAAGTTTAATAGAACAAGAAAAGTTTGACACACATATATAACACAATATTCACAATATAACATCTTTCCATTTTTTCAATTTGCTTATAATTTTTTCTCCTTCCCAATATACCATAGCATTTATAACATGTATAAGACAGCCTACCATCTAGGTGAAGGGGTGGAGGGAAGGAAGAGAAAAATCAGAACAGAAGTGAGTGCAAGGGATACTGTTGTAAAAAAAAATTACTCATGCATATGTACTGTCAAAAAAAGTTATAATTATAAAATAAAAATAAAAAAATAAAATAAAATACGAAAATCAAAAACATTTTTTTCTCCTTCCCTTCTCTTTAATCATTAACATTTGTAAACAGGGAAATATACCTTTAAAAGTCAGGTTTTGTTGTTGTTGTTGTTGTTTTGTTTTTTGTCTCATTCAATATGAATCCTGGAGAATATTTTATCATTGAAAATGCTAACATTATGCCCCACCATAATTACTATGGGAACAGTTTATTTTTGTTTGTTTGTTTGTTTGTTTTTCCTTTAGATTATATCCATAATCTAAATTATCTTTCTCATAATCTCACTGTCTCTCAAGAAATGTGACAGAGGGGAAAGATATAATATGAATGTATTTTGCCATATATGAATGCAATGAATTAAAATTAGATTGTGTTTCTAATCCTTAAATGGAACTTTAAAAAAAATCCTGCTTTAATTGCAACATTCTACTCACTTGTGACAATTCTAGATCATATACCAAATGAAAATACTTCCAGACATACTAAGTGTAATGTCCTGGCTAGCTTTCTGGAAGGCCTTGGAACCAGCCTTGGTCTCAGAAGAATAATCACCATTGAGAACAGTCAGGAATAAAATCCAAAGTCTTTATTGTCTCCTTCAATCTCCCATTATGCACCAGCAGTCTCAGTCAGTCAGCCAGTCTACAGTCTCTCGTCCCTTCCAGTCAGTTAGTCAGCCAGTCAGCAGTCTGCACATCTCAGTCAGGCAATGCAATGGCCTCTCAGTCAGAGAATTTTTCCAGTTATATTTATGAGTAATTTACTTTTTCCATATATATCTTCCTTTAAAATTATTATATGTTGCATGGTCTTAATTGAAAAATAAGTCTAAAGGGCTGTATGGTATGCTCAGGGAAAACTGGTATCTCTGGTGTGAAGGGTGCCAAACTCTCAGGACCACTTTTTACCTTTATCTGTCCACCTGATCCACCTAACTCTCACCTGGGCTCCAAGAAGATGTAGCATGCACAACAGTCATACCCAAGTAAACTTTTTCAGCAGATGTGCTAAGTTACGGTTATGTTGGGTGGGAATGTCTATTCCAATAAAATGAAGAAGTCTCCTCATGGTATGGACAGAGGAGAACAATCTTGTCTAGTAGTCAAGGAGACAGCTAAAATAAGTGTTATGGAGTTCTTAAAAGCTGATTAGAAACCAAAGACATCAAGGTTATTGACTACATCTTGGATCATCAACATTCATTTTGACTCTGTCCTCCCAATGGACTGTGATGACTCTGAAAGACAGAGAAAGGCCAATAATTTCATGTACCTCTGCTTCATTTGGATCTCATTTATGCATCAGACATCACCCAAACCATTTTATTATTTTTACCTATCTCAAAATCCTTTGGTGACAGGCAAGTGATGAAACAACATTGAATTCTATACTTTCTTGTTATTTCACCAAAAGTAAAATTATCTTTTAAAGGAGGCATCAATAAATATGAGGAACAGAATGGTATTATGCATAGAGAGCTAGTATCAGAATTAGTAAAAGAAAAAAAATCTCAGCTCAAGATCTGCCTCTGCCATAATGTAACCAACCCTACAACCTCTTAATCTCTCAAAGCCCTAAAGTTAAATTGTTAAATTATTTTTAATGTCTTTCTGGATCAATGTCTATGCTCTTATCCTCTTATGTCCCTCCTAGGTAATGTCTCTTTGGCCACTAAGTCTCACTAACCCCATTCATTTGTGGTAGTCAATAACAAGTTTTGAAAGCAACAGAAAATAATGTTTTTAATGATTTTTTTTTGTGTTTTGTCTGCATTAAAATGGTAATAATGAACAGCATTGTCTTTGCATTCTTCTTAAGAATTAATATTCAAAAATTGTATAAAGGAAAGTCTAAAGCAACAGAATTTTGTTGTGTTTTATGGATCACTTGTTTCATGTTATTCTACCTATGAGGCAACTTTTTTTAGACTTTGACATGATGACTTTATGATTTTTCTGATTCTGAAATAAAATAGGATATCATAAACTTGGTAATACCAAAAGCCATATGCAATTTTCTATTCTTAAGAGGATATATCCCAGGCCATTTAAAGAGAGTGTAAGCATTAAATATTAATATTGTTCACCTGCAAACAGAAGATTTAGCATCACCATGTTGGCAAATGTCTAAAGCTACATAAAAAAAAAAAAAAATCTGTCTCTCATGTCTCTTAAAGTAATCAAATGGCATTTGCTGCATAAAGCAGATACTTGAGCAGCAGGGAACAGAAGAATGTTATATAACATTCCCCCAAAGTAGCTTTGAATATTTGGGGAATAAGAGAGTGTTGCCTTAATGCTTCCATTTACATACATGATCAGAGTAATTTACTTTTGCCAGTCCAGCATCTTCATTTAAAATTCATGTATGTAGTATGATCATAATTAGGTAATAGATACAATTTCCTAAAAGCCAGAGAAATATAAAAAACACTTGGTAATGAGCAGAGTATTGAACACACAGAGGCCTGTGGGGACATTACCCAGTTGTTGATGCCACAGTCTCAGCTGGAAGTTTGTTTGCCTCCCCTGATGTTTACATTTTATATACTTTATAGCTATTTCTCAGACTACATGAGAACAAACTTCCTGAATATGATTCATGCATATGTTTTGAATTATCTAGAACATATTTTGTTAATAATTCTAGTTATGACCTTTGATTTAGAAATGTCTACAAATTTCTGTGGCTAAATATTTTTTGCAGGCATTTCTTTTCAAAATTCAGTGATTTAAAACAAAATGAACAATAGCAAAGGCTTCTGTAAAATAATATCTGCATCACATGAAAGAGAATATCTACTTGAAATTTAACTGTAATTTAGTTATCTGAAATCTAATAGATTTGACAAAATCAAATTAATGTAAATAGTATGAGAAAGAAAGTAGCAATTGGTGCTGCAATTTTTTTGCGTCAAAAAGCTTTAGTTGATACATAGTTAATAAATGCAAATATATGGGACTAAAAATCATTGTGGATAAACAACATAAATAGTTATAAAAAACAATATACTACTAAAAACCACATGAAAAATTCTTCATGATCACTAATAAAAAAAAAATACAACTCAAAGAGCCCTGAGTTTCCACAGAACAAATTAGTAAAGATGACAAAAAATGAGAATAGTTATTGTTGGAGTTATTGTAGAAAAAAAAAAGAGATGCTGATACACTAGTGATAAAGTTGATACATTAATGAACTGGGCCAACCATGTTGTAACTATGAGTGAAGTGTTTAACACAAAGGCCTAACTTGTCATGATATATCATAAAAGTCAAAAAGAGAAAGATTCACTATCCCCCAAAACATTTATAGCATCACTTTTTTCTTGAAATAAAAAAAAGACTTGAAGCAAAGGTGTCATTCAATTGGGAAAAACTAAATATAATGAATAAAGAGAAGGTTATAAAGACATGTATTGATGCAAAGTGAAATAAAAATGAACCAGAAATAATGCACACAGCAATGACAACAATGGAAAAGGAAATTACAAAAAAATTATAATGACAAATCTTGAACCTAAAGAAGAGATATGGAAAAAGGACCTTCTTCCATTCTTAATATTAGTAGGGCACAGTTGTTGAGTGTTGAACACTTCATGAAGTAAAGTGTGAGTTCATTAATTACACTGAACTGTTTCATTTTAAATCCTTTTTCTGGGAAGGGGAAGGAGAGAAAGATGTTGAGAAATGAAAGTGATGTAAAAACAAAGGATATCAGTAAAATAGAAAAAAATAAATTGTCTTTATAGGAGTAGGAGTTTATGTGCCAACATATTCTTCTCAAGCAGATCAGCTGAAAGTACAAACTATGGGCAAATGAGTCATTAGCCAGTCTTTGAGGTCCTTGGTTCATCAGATGAAATCAAATATTGCAAAACAGAAAACATGTATGATCAACTTCAAGAATTAGATATAACTCTCTGTACATATAACAAGTCAGCTGTTGTTATAACAAACTGCTGTTATAATTGACGGTGCTACTTTTCCAGGTGTCTGTGCCCCAGGCAGAAGGAGCTGAGGAAAGTTGACTATTGAATGTTTTAAAGGCAGAAGTTACTTTTCTGTTGATAATTTTATCAGAGACATAAGGGGTATTATAATTAAAATGAGGTACTCTTAGAGAAATTGTGAAATGATCTAAACAAATCACTGAAGAGAAAATTGAAAACATATCTAAAAGTTATAAGAAAAATGCCCATGGTCTTTCCTCACATACACCATAATTGAACCCTAAGGAAACCAAAAATGAGAAAGGTCCCCACATACACCAAAATTTTAAAAATAGTGTAATTTAAATACATGCAGCCACTTCAAATAATTAATTATTCATACTCTTTGGGATTACTTCATATATGTGTATATATGTAACAGACAGAGACAAAATACAAGTGTTTGAAGTATGCTAAATATGACAGTTTCAAACTATGTATCCATATATAGAATATATGCATGTATATATATATGCATGCATGTGTGTACCAATCATTTTACATCTAATTTATTTCCATACACATATATAGAAACAAATTCCATATATATTGGCAGAATAAAGAACCAAATGAATCCTGATAGGACAAAACAAAGGGGGAGCAATGCAAGGATGAAGTGGGTATAAGTTATACCCCAACATTAGAATATAAGATTCATTAAAGAAAGAATTGGTTTCATTGTTCTTTGTATTGCAAACATCTAAAAAAATTGTCCTAAGTATAGTAAGTACTTGACAAATAAATGCTTGTTGGATTGGATTAAATTTTGGTAATCTGCAATCTTAATATAAAACAATGTAATATGACACAAAGATAATTTTTAAAAAAATTAATCTAATCATTGCAAAGTTATTGCTCTAAATAATGGATTTAATAATTAATGTGACTCCAACTATAGTGCTATATTCAATTCTGATGACCACATTTTGAGAGAGAATTACTGGTAAGTTCTTTTTTCTTATTTCAAGTGAAATGGTATTACATGGATATAGAACATTATAGTCTAAAATAAAATTTATCAGCTTCCTATTATAGGAAGAATCTGTGTATCCTTGGTGCACATTATACATATGATAAAACTTAAAGAACAATTAAGTGGTTACTTCAAAGTTACACTGCTAGAAAGTGTCACATGTCAGATTTCTTTTATAATTAGCCACTCAAGGTACTAGATATAGTAATCCTGAAGAAGAAAAGACAAAAGGGGAGCATGATAACTACCTTCAAATATTTTAATATAATATGTGATTCAGGAGTAGGGGCTGGCTCATAGCCCACATGAATATACCACCACTGGTTACAAATTTGATGGTGGCAACAAAAGCATGACCTTTTATGGGAGTCCTAAAATTAGAGACAGTTAATTGATATGGCAACTGGTAAGAAAGAGACTATAGGCAACCCCAGTACTACAACAGAGCATAGGACAAAGCATTGTTTGACAACTCCATTGCCTATATTACCTTCTAGGGCAAATTCCAGGGTAAAATAATGATTCTAAATAAATTTTAGAGAATTAGAACCCACAAAAAGATGAAATGAAACAATTTCCCAGTCAAAGACAACTTTTAAGAAAGGTCCATTGCACCAGGGACATAGAGAACATTCTAGCCTGCCAAACTGTTTCCCGCAAATCAGGAACAGTCTTTGAGACCTCTGAATAAGTAGAAGCAGTGGCAGTTTTAATTATTTTCATCCCACAGACACCAAAGATGATTTAGAAGGTCAGCAGAAAAAAGTTTGTCATACCAGATAAAAGGAACATAATTCAGTCCAGACCTCACCATCACAGCTTCTGACCAGTAGCAGGCCTTGGGATCCTCTGAATAGTGGTATCCATGGAAGCTTCTGAAGGTCTCAGCCTGCAGATTGGTAAGGGGTTAGGTGATCAGACAGGTATTACAGGTGTCTCTTTGCCAGCACTGAAACAGAGCTCTGCTGCTTAGCCCTCAGATTCAGGACAAAGAATATGCAGCCACAATGGAGTGGGAATACTCCCCACAGATCCAGGACAGAAAGGAATGCTTGTGGTCTCTCACAGATCAGAGCACAGGTCAGGAGAGTAATAACCACAGTTCTTTTTGCATTATACCTCCTTGGAAGAACTGAAAACTTACAGGTCCTGAGAAGGATCTCTGGAAACAGCTTCACAAAACACTGGGAGCTTGGGACTTTGCATTCTCCAACCTAAAAAAGAAGCCCTATATTAATAAAGAGTTAAGAATTAAGCAGCATGCTAGGAATATGAGCAAACAATAGAAAACTATTCTGAACAAAGATACAGTGGTGACAAGAAAGGTCAAAACTAACTCATAAGAAGATAGCAAAGTTAAAACTCCTAGATACAAAGAAAATACAAATTGTTCTTAGACTACACTAAAAAGGGATTCTGAAAATCAAGTAAAAGAGATAGAGGGAAATTTTAAAAGACATGAGAGTGATTCAAAAGGAAGTACAAAAGCCAATGAGTAAAATAAGTTGTTAAAAAGCAAAGTTGGACAAATGGGAAAGCAGGCACAAAAGTTCATTGAGGGAAATAATTCCTTGAAAGTTAGAATTTGAAACTAATGATTATGAGAATTCAAGAAACAATGACAAGAATAGAATAAAACTATATAATAAAACGCGAAATATCCCATTGGAAAAATATTTAATCTTGAAAACAGTTCCAAGAGAGATAATTTCAAAATCACTGAACTACCTGAAAATCATGATAACAAAAAGAGCCTTGACATTATCTTTCAAGAAATTAACAAGGAGGGGAACCAAGACGACAGAAAGTAGACTTTGTGTGAGTTCTCCTGGTTTCCACAGATCAAACCTCTGAACTGGTTTTGGAGTTACAAAACACACAAATATTTGAAGTGTAACAAATGTCCAGTATAAAATCTTTCAATTGGGCACATGGAAGGCTGCCAAACACAGGCACAGTGCAGGGAAACAGGGTAATGTATGTGGAGAGGAAATCTACTGGGAGACTCTTAGCCAAAAGATAGCAGCATTAACTACTCTGTTTTAGTTCAGAGGCCAGTGGATTAGCAGATTAACTATGAGACATCCAATGAAATACAAAAGGCAAATAGTGAGCCCCTGAACCACAGAACAACATGGGATATGCCCACATGTACCCAGCACCAGGAGGAAATCAGCAGCATTGGTCCCAGAGCAGCCATAAAGCTGTTGTCCCCTGTAGATGAAGCTTGTGACAATCTACCCTTCTAAGAACAGACTCCAAGATTTAAAAATGAGCAAAAAGCAAAATGACCTCTGATCCTAGCTAATTTTTATGGAGACAAAGAAAAACAGGCCTTAAACCCTGAGGACACCATAGACAAAATGTGTCCAGATTAAATCCCAAAGGGTGATATGACTTGATGACTTGTTCCCCATCTTGCAAGGTTCTATTGGAAGAATTCAAAAAGGATCTTAAAAGAGAGATAGATGAAAAATGGGGAAAGAAAGAAAAAATAATTTCAGGAGAATTTGAAAAGGAACACAAAAACTATCTGAAGAAAACTACTTAAAATAGATTTAACAAAATGGAAAAATCATATAATTCCTTACAAAATAGTTTTGGTGAAGTGGAGAAAGAAACCAACTTGTTGAAAAACAGAATTTGTGAAATGGGGGAAAAAATCATTGAACAAAACAATTAATTTAAAAATTCAATTGGCCAAATAAAAAAGAAGATAAAAAGCTAATTGAAGAAAATAATTCACTAAAAATTAAAATTGAATAAATGGTAGTGAATTACTCAATGAGATAACAAGAATCAGTCAAACAAAATTTTAAAAAAATGAGAAATAGCAGAAAATTAAAAAAAAAAAAAATTGAGAAAACAACTGATCTGGAAAATAAATCCAGGAGAGAAAATGTAAGAATTATTGGACTTCCTGAAATTATTAGACCATGATGAAAAAACAATTTAGACATCATCTTTCAGTAAATTATCAAGCAAAACTGCCCTGATGTGCTAGAACCAGAAGGTAAAATAGCCATTGAAAGAATCCACCAATCAGCTCCTAAAAAAAATCCCAAAATGAAAACTCCAAATAATATCATACCTAATTTCATAGTTATCGGGTCATGGAGAAAATATTGCAAGCGCCAGAAAGAAGCAATTCAAACTTTGAGGAGCTATAATCAGGATTACCCAGGACTTAGCATATTTAAAGGATTGAAGGGCCTGGAATCTATATTCCAAAGGGCAAAGTAACTTGGATTGCAGCCACAAATTAACTATCCAATAAATTATTATCTTTCAGGAAGAAAGATGGACATTCTGTGAAACAGATGAATTTCAATTATTTCTGATGAAAAAACCAGAGCTGAATAGCAAATTGATCTTTATATATATGTATATATATATATATATATATATATATATATATATAACTAAAGCGAAGAATAAAAGGCACAAAGAAAAGAAATAACTGGTTTTATTTGTTTTGTTTTGTTTTTTGCTGAGGCAAGTGGGGTTAAGTGACTTGCCCAGGATCACACAGCCAGGAAGTGTGAAGTCTCTGAGGCCAGATTTGAGTTCAGGTCTTCCTGACTTCAGGGCTATTGTCTATTCACTATACTAACTAGATGCCCCATAACTGTTTCTTTTAAAAATTAAAAAGTTTATATCCTTATATGGTAAGATGATATATCGAACTCTTGAAAACTGTATTTCTGTTATGCATATAATTAGAGAGTGTAGATATAATTTGACTTTATTGTGATGATATAAAAAATAAACTAGAGATAGAAAGGAGATTGTATTGGAAGAAGAGGAATGGAGATAGAAAATGGTACAAATTATATCTCCTAAAGAAGCAAAAGAAAAATTACAATTAAGGGAAAGAAGGGCATAAGATGAGCGTTGTGTGAATCTTACTCTCATCACATTTGGCTCAAAGAGAGAATACCAGAAATACTTAACTTCACATAGAAACATGTTTGACCCTATAGGGGAGTAGGAGAGGAAAGGGAAAAGAAAAGTGTGAGGCTAATGGAAGGGAGAACAGTAGTAAAAGGGGAAAGGGATAAGAAAAGGAAAAGGGTTGTAAAAGGGGAGAGCTGTTTAAGGGAGGTAGTTGTCAGAAGCAAACACTGTGGAAGAAGGAAAGGGGGAAAGGAAAGAGAAGAGTATGACTTGGGGAAAATACAATGGTGGGAAATACAGTTAGTAATTTTAACTATGAATGTGAATGGGATGAATTCTCCTATAAAATGGAAGTGGATAGCAGATTGGATTAGAAGCCAGAATCATACAATATGTTGTTTATTATATGCAGTTTTCACCAGTAGAGTGTTACATACAGAGTAACGGTAAAGGCTGAAGCAGAATCTATTATGTTTCAGCTGAAATAAAAAAGCAGGAGTAGCAATCCTGATCTCAGATCAAGCAAAAGCAAAAAGACCTAATTCCTAATAGTGATAAGGAAGGAAACTACATTTTGCTAAAGATACCCTAGATAATGAAGTAATAACAAGACTAAACATATATGTACCAAGTGGTAAAACATCAAATTAAGAGACCTGCAAGAGGAACTAAACAGCAAAACTTTACTAGTGAGGGGTCTAAATTTTCCTCTCTCAGAGCTAGATAAACATACCACAAAATAAAAAGAAAGAAGATGAGCAGGTATAGAATTTTGGAAAAGTTAGGTATGATAAATCTTTGTAAAAAACTGAATGGGGACAAAAAGGAATAAACTATTTTTTCAGTGGTATGTGGAACCTATACAAAAATTGACCATATATTAAATCATAAAATCTCACTTGCATAAAATAGATAAAGAGAAGATCACTAAATTGGACGTGCAACTAAAAATAATGAGGAAAGGGAAAACATAAAGGATTGAACAAGTTATTTACATTCCAACATGGGAGGATGACATGGGAAGATAATATTGATAACTCATAAGAACTTTCTCATTCTCAGGGCAGTTAAAAGAAGTAGAAATTGGGTACAGGTGTGACTTAAATATTAAGGGATTTCTTTAAAATAATATTAAGATGTGACAAAGGAATGTATTAGGGGAAAGAAAAAGGGAGAGGTGGAATAGTATAAATTATATACCAAAAAGGAGTCAGGAAAAATGTTGTTTTTACAGTAGAAAGAAGAGAGAGATAAAGTTAGTAAGTGAAACTTACTCTCATAAGAATGGATCAAAGAGGAAATAATATCCATGCTCAATATGAGTGTAGAAATCTATCTTATCCTTCAGAACACTAGGAGAGGAGGGAGATATAAGAAGGATAGAGGGTGATAGAAGAAAGGACATATTAGGGGAAGGGATAATCAGAAACAAAATACTTTTGAATAGGGACAGGGAGAAAGAAGAGAGAATAAAATAAATGGGAGAAATACATTTAACAATGGTAGTTGTGTAAAGAATTCTGAAGCAAGTTTCTCTGATAAATGTCTTTATTTCTTAAACATAAGGGGAATTAAGTCAAATTTATTTTTTAAAAGAGCCATTATTCCACTGATGTGATCAAAAGATATTGAAATTTTTCAGATGAAATAATGAAGCTATTTATAGCCCCCCCCCATTCTAACTCACTATTTTTTTTATAATAGCTCTTATTTTTCAAAAGATATGAAAAGATAATTTTCACCATTGACACTTGGAAAGCTTTGTATTCCATATTTTATTTCCTCCTCTTCACCTTCCCCTCCCATAAATAACAAGTAATCCCATATAGGTTAAACTTGTATAATTCTTCTAAACATATTTCCACATTTTTCATATTGCACCATGAAAACTCAGATTAAAAGAGAAAGAACAAAAAGAACAAGCAAAGAAGAAACAACAACCAAAATGGTAAAAATAAATAAATACTATACTGTGATCCACATTCAATTCTCTTAGTGCTGTCTCTGGATTCAGATGACTCTCTCCATCACAAGTCTTTTGGATGTACCCTGAATCACCTTATTGTTGAAAAGACCCAAGTCTATCCCCTCACTGTTGATTAAAGAAGTGAAATGAAAATTAAAATAATTCTGAGGTACTATCTTGTTAAATCCAAGCTAGCTCTCTGGAGGCCTCTGGATCAGCAAGAGTCAGAATAAGTAAAGGTGTTTGGGGGAGGAATGAAAGAGACAGGCAAACTGCTAGGAGTTTTGCCAAAGATCTCTTCTTGATTCTGGAGTCCAGAATCTCCACCTTTCCTCACCTTCCTCCTCCTTGCCCTGCCTCCAAGTGAGTCTCAGCTCTGTCACCCCACCCTCTAATCCTTGCCTAAGATTATCTTAATATCAAACATTGAGCCAGCACCAAACCTTGAGAAGAGCCATTTATACAAAACATATGCTAATAGAGTCATTGTCTCTTATAGAATAGGCAATTAGTTTTAAGTGCTACTTGTGTGATTCAAGTATGCCTTTTCATGGCTTCAGCCCTTTACACTATCTCATACCCATGAGATTAGCTAATAGGCCAGAAGAGGAAATGATAAATATTCAAAGATATGAGGGGAGAATTAGACATTACCTGTGTCTGATTCTTCTTTTACTGATTTGATAGTTCACAGATGCCAGATATATTTATTTTTAAAATATATTATCTACGACTTTTATAATTACTTTCATTGATCATTATTCCAAAATACCCATAACATTAGTCAGTCTTATAGACTTTTATCTTCTATATTCAGTCCCTCAGACATTCCTGGCAACAAGCCAGAAAAGGGGAAAAAATCTTTCAGGACTCCTTTTTTCCTCTATCTCAACAAATCACTTGAATAAAACATTTTGTATTTTTAGACTTTTGCTTAAAGAACCTCTGTACTTAGTACTAGTCTGTATGCCATATGCTATTTGTTATATGATACTTGATATCTGTAAACATTGCAACATTGCATGCTGCTCTTGCTGACAAACTTTTTGGTTTTGAATAACATGGGAAATCAAATGGATTTTAGTAAAAAGAAATGTAGGCACAGGTGAGTTCATCCAAGAGGCACACAAACTATACATAAGCAAATATATAAAAAAATTATTTTAGTAGTATAAAGAACATTAACTGGGAGGACAGAAAGATTTCTCACTGGAGATGAAGTCTAATTTGAGCCTTGAAGGAAACTAAGGATACTAAAAGTGAAAGGTAAGAAAAGAGTGAATTCAGTGGATGAGGTCTGAATTGAGACATGGAATGCTTAATCCTGGGAGTAACTAATAGACTCCTTTGGCTAGAGAAGTGCATTAAATAATAATATTAAATGGGTTGCATGGAGAGGTAACTTGAAGCTAGATTGTAGGTATAAATGTCAGTTTGTGGAGTTTGTATTACATCAAAGTATAATAGGAAGATAATAAAGACTTTTTGAACAAAAGAATGTCATGTTATGCCTTATCTTATGATTATTTTGGCTGGCAACTAGAAAACTGGAGTTAGGGTGAATAATTAAAAGACCACTAAGGAAAGTCTAGGAAAAACTCTATGATGGTAATGTGTAATGTTCTACTTTAAATATAATGTTCTCTGGGCAGGTTTCTTGGAGAGCTTCTGGGAGCAACCTTAGTTTCAGTTCATTCCAATAATTACCCCAAATGCAGCCAAAAGTTAAAGTCCAAATCCTTTATTGTCTCCTTCAAAATAGCCCAGTTAGCTTTCTTAGAGGCCTATCTCTCTTCTTGGTTCTAAGAGCTCTTGATACTAGTCCTTTGTCTCTTCCAGCTTCTGCCTCAAGCTCTCTCTGAATCCAAAGCCTCCAGCCAGCACAAAGATGGAAAATGGAATGAATCTGTCTCAGCCTCTGAGAGTGGGGAGTTTCTGGAGGCAGCCTTAGTTTCAATTCAGTTCAATAATCCCAAATGCAGCCAGGAGTTAAAGTTCAGATCCTTTATTTTCTTCTTCAAAGTCTTGTTTCTTTTCCTAGGCCTGGTTAGCTTTCTTAAAGGCCTATCTGTCTCCTTAATTCTGAGAGCTCTCTCTGAATGTCTCCAGCCAGCACAAATATGGAAGTTGGAATGATGAGTTTCTGATTTGTGAATCTCCAGGAAGTCCAAGAGTAGGGTTGTCCTTTAGTGGGCTTGTGAACTCCTCCTTATATATGCTCTCTAAAGATGTGAATGTGTGAACTAATGTGTGAACTCCTTTAAAGGTGTGAACTAAGTACATAAGCACCTTGTTTCAAGTTCTGGCCCATAACATCTATCAATTCCACTGACTTAGGTCCTTGTAAGAATTCTAACAGTAATGGTCATGTGGATGGAGAATAGGAACTCTTATTCTATGTGGGCAGAATTATAAGATCTCAACAACATATCAGACATAAGTGATATAGGACACAGAAGAATTAAGAATGATTCTGAGATTATGAACTTACTTGAATGAAAAGAGAATTGTTCTCTCAAAGGAAATAGGTATATTGTGAGCAGGGTCAATTTTAGGGAGGAAAAACAAATTTTCTTTTGGATATAATAAGTCTAAGATGCTTGAGGAATCATCCAGATGGACTTGTCCAACAAGCAATTGGTTGTGCAGAACTACAACAAGTAGAAATCATAGGTAGCTATATGGATTTGGAAGTCATCTATATGGATATAATAATTGTAAACATGGGAACTAAGAGAAGTATGTAAATATTTTATTTTTCAGTTTCTGTCTTCTATCCATATCTACTCCACTAACAATACACATTAAGACGCATCTACTTTTCCCATTTCACCCTTTTGCATAGTGGTGATAGATAAATTCATTTTTTGGGAACTGTGAAAAGTACAAACTTCCAGAGAAGTCAGTTTTCAACAGCCCCCATTCCAGATTTCTTATGAGTTTCTAGAAAAGAACATGTACCTTTTCCTAAAATTTTGTCTTAATTTTTTTTTCCTTTGGAAGTACACTTGTCTAATCAAACTGTACTTATTGATTCTCCCTTCAAGTGTGAGCAATTCACTTTCATTTTGTTCTGTTCTTATTGATTCTCCCTTCTATAATGGTCAATTCACTTCCCTAATTGCAGTAGCAAGTAATATATCCTCCATACTCCTTCCATAGTCTCTCCTGATATCATGTAAAAATTATTTCTCTAATAACAGCTGCACTCCAAAACAGTTGTATCTTTGGGATTGAAAGACATGGAGTTCCTATATAGTGTAATTAGGGAGAACATTTAGAGACAGTTACCATAGAACCCATTTCCTCTACTTTTAGCTGAGTTTCATTTATTATCTCGCAGAAAACTGTTATCTTTGCATAATATTGTGTTGATATATGGGTACAAGAAGGTATCTTTTTTGGCATCCTCATAATCCTCCTGTAGTAAGTCTGCCCTAAGCATAAGAACAAAACTTAGTAGATAGTGAGCCTGGAAAGTTACATTTATAAAGATATTGGTGCTCATAATGAGAATTTGGAAGAAGCAATTGTGCCAGTGCTATTCTACATCTTTTCAGGTTAGATCAGCAATTACTGACAACTAATATAACTTTAGAAAAATAGTTCTGAGGAGCATTTTCTAAATACTATTTTATTCTTAATTTTTCCCTGACATCACTTGCACATTTAAATTCTGAGTCCCAAATCAAAATTTTAGAAAAATCCCACTCAGTTAAAAAATGAACAGATGTTCATCAGAATGAATCTCCCTTCTTCCCATAGCATGCCTGGCTCGTGTAATATTGCTTTATTATTTATTCCTACTCAAAATTAATTATGATTTTGTCACCTAAAAAGTTTTTTTTAATTTACTTAGAAATTAATTCAATATTTAACCAATTATTATTGGAGGAATTTGGAAAGGCAAGAATATTAATACATTGTTAGTTATTCTTTGAATTGTTATTAACTGTTTTGAGTATTAATCTGGAATCATGCAAGAAATGTGACAAAACTTTTCATTTTCTTGAGTGTACTATGGATATGCAATTCCAAGCCAGACAAACTCAGAAGCCAAGATCTAATCTATTCCAAAACATTCATAGCAGTACTCTTTGTGATAGTAAATAGCTGAAAATCAAATAGGTATTTATTGATAGAGATATTATTAAACAAGCTACAGCAAATGAACACAAGAGGAATATTGTGCAGAAGGAAATGATGAATACAGAGAAATTAATGGACCATGTGGTTAGTATGAATTCAAGAGTAGAATAAGAACAGAAAATGAATACAACAAAATGAATGAAAAAAAAAACACTAAAAGAAAGATGAACTCTCAGTAATTAGAAAAAAAAAATAGTAGCCTGGAAAACAGATAATGATACATGCCTCCCTTCTCTAAGCAGATTCAAGGGACTACTCAAGCAGAAAGATGTATACATTTTCAGCCGAAGCTCTGAGAGGCATTTTTGCTTAGCTGTTGTTATTTCTTACAGGGAAGTTTTGATAGAGAGGCTGGGGTAGGGGTGATATGTGTCATAAGTGAATGGGACATAAAAACTGTGGGTGTCAGTAAAACATTTAATAACAAATTTAGTTTGAGCAATTATTCTATCAATCAACCAGTATTTTTAGATACCTAACATGTGCCAGGCACTGTGCTAATTGCTGGGGATGTAAAGATTAAAAAAAAAATAACAGCCCCTGCTCCTAAGGGATTTGAAATCCAATGAAGATATATCACATGTAAACAATGTGTAACCTATATCTTTATAGTTATAGTTATATTGTTTAGTGTAGTTATATGCAGTTTTAGCTACAATTATGTATATATATATATATATATATATAATTATAACTATATAAATATAATTTTACAAATGAATTTTATATACATATATAACAATGACTGTACTATATAATTATGCCTTTATTTATAGATATAAATATAGTTTATACATTTTTTTGCATATTATCTCCCCACTGGACTCTGAACTCCTTGATAGAAGGGGCTATTTTTGGTCTTTATATCCGCAGTGGTTAGCACAATACTGGACACATGGTAGTATATAATAAATACTGGTTGAGTGGCAGAATAATTATTCAAGCTGAATTTGTTATTAAATGTTTTATTGATGCCCATTGTTTTTATGTACATATAGATGGATAGATAGACAGACAGTCAGAGGTAATCTTAAAGGAAAGATACTAAGATTAAGGAAGGGGATAGAGAAAAAGGAAGAGGCAACTAGTTAACACAGTGGATAGAGAGTATCAGATCTGAAGTCAGCAAGATTCATTTTGAGCTCAAATCTGTCCTCAGCTATTTTCTAGCTGTGTGATGTTGGGCAATCCATTTAACCCTGTTTGCCTCCGTTTCCTCATCTGTAAAATGAGTTAGAGAAGGAAAGGACAAACAAGTACAGTGTCTTTGCCAAGAAAACCCGAGTCACAAAAAGTTCAATATGCATAAATTGTTTGAAGAACAAGAATGAGAATGAAAATAATAAGCATGCATATTGATTCTACTATGTGCTTCACACTATAGTAAATGCTTCACAAACATATATCACCTTATCTTTAAAAGGGAGGGAGGTAATATTATCTACATTTTACAATTGAAGAAATTGAGGCACACAAAGATTAAGAACTTATGTAGGGTTACACAGTTAGCTGATATCTGCGATTAGACTTGAATTTAAGATCTTCCTGACATCCGACACTTACTGCATCACCTTGATACCAAGAAAGCCTTCTTTATTGTCATACTTTTTAAAGTCAGGCAAATACAGGTATTTATTCACATCTTGAATAATTCTTTATAATTACCAATGTCTTCATATAAATTATAGGATAACAGAATTATTTACATAAATCTAACGTAAATATGAGAGGCCTTAAGTGGAACCCTCATTTTGGCAAATGATCCAAATGAGACACAGGAAAGTAGAATGGTTCACAGAAACACAGGTTAGCATAGCCAAGATTCAAACCCAGTTTACACTATACTTTACAGTACAATACACTACCTCTATCTCATTCAGTTCTTGTAAGGTAGATATTTTCTCTATTTTACAACTTTAGAGAAAATTAATGTCTCTCTTGAAATCATGTGGGTGGTAAAGCTGAGTTCAGAAAACCAACGGGACATAGGCTCAGCAATCAGAGGATTTTGCCTCAATGGCCTCTGCTATTTATATTTGTGATATCTTTGGGAAGTAAATTAATCTCCTAAGGCCTGTATCCTCATCAGTACAATTGTGAAAAGTGGGGAATTGGACTAGAAAATACAGATCTAGTTGTACATGAGATTAATTCTCCAGAGAGGGTTAGCATTTTCTTTTTCAGGGCATTTCAATAATACAGTAGAACTATTAAGTCTTAAGTAGATGAGTCTTACCAGAGAAAAGTGATTCTTCCCTGTGCAAGTGCTATCCCTTTTGAGAAGGGTTGGCCTGTGAAACTGCATCGTTCCCTGAAAGAGAGGATTCTTTAAAAAGGAGAAAGATCTGAACATCATTTGAGAGTCAACCCCTTTGTGGTAGGAATAATAATATCCTTCTGGTACCCTCAACTGCATGCAAGTTAGATGTGAGTTTGCTTAGAAAATATTGAAACTGTCTGAGAGAATAGATTGGCTCAGAGGATTTACTGGTTGCCAGTGTAGAAAGCAATCCTCTCTCTGAGATTTGGCTGGCAGACTACTACCAACAAGTAAGAGGCAAAAGATATTCACTCAACTGAATCAACTCAGTTATTCTTGATGAATATCCTTGTTGAATACTCTTCCTATATAGTTCATTAAATCTCTGTTAATTATTGAATGACCTACAAATTTTTCCTTTTACATTGATAACCAATCAAAGTACCAGGAAACTGGCTTGTATTTAGCATAGTGTTTGGCACATAATAGGTGCTTACTAAATGTTTATTCGCTGACTGACTGGACTGGGTCAAGCTTATTCTAAAATACCCCTTCTAACTAACAGTGTTGCCAAATAAGAAATAGCTAGGGTTACTGTGGATAGAGCACTGGATCAGGAGTCAGGAAACCTCTGTTCTAGGCACTGTGCTAAGCATTTTACAATTGTCACTTAATTTAATTCTGAAAACAATTCTGAGAAGTAGGTACTATCACTACCCTCATTTTATAAATAACGAATTGGAGCAAACAGAGATTAAAGGTCACAAAGCTTCTAAATGTCTGAGGCCGAATTTGAAGCCAGGTCTTCCTGATACCAGACCCAAGTCTTATTAACTACGCCAATGAGTTATCCCTAGTAAGACATTCACCTTTTTTAGAATCACTCACCAATAAATATTAAAAGACTTTCCATGAGTTTTTTAACTTTAAAAAATTCTAAATAGGAAAAATGTATTATGAAGGGAAACATAGGATATTTATGTTTCTGAAATTGAAATTTAAACCCCAACAGATTTTTGATTATTCTCACAACTGGAACACAATACCCAGAAGTACTTTCTGTATTTTGTGCTATGCTTTTGTGTCATTTCCCTACAGATGCTTCCTTTGGAGAGACTTACTGAATACTATTACAAAATACATGATTTTGAATTTAGTTAGGTTAGAATTCAAATGATGGAGCTAGGAAGGCTCATACTGCCACCTAGTGAACACAGTAAGTATCTTTAAAGACAGCTGCAGAATTTAACTCAACATTTATAATGGTGTATCTATTAAAAAACACTGGATTTATCTTATTTTCTCCCTGTACACACTCACTTTTCACATTTCACTCCGTTTATAGTAAAGAGAATAGCATATATTTTATCCAGTCTGGTGGAAATGTCATACAGGAAAGTTATCTGACTGCTAACAAACTTTGGAAGGCATCTCTAGGCACAAAGTTTGCTGATAAAAATTGTGACAAGATTTAATGATTCAACATGTTATACTGGTTAGTTTAACATTATACATATCATTCATTTTTCTCCTTATCAGCAGATTTCTCATGATCAAATATGAAGGCATTTCTCCCTGCACAGATAAATTTAATGGCTGTACAAATTGAACTATATCCCTAGTTATCTTTTTTTTTTTTTTTTTCTGGATTTGTTCTCAATAAAGCAATACAAAATGGAAAATATTATTTTTGGAATTTATTTGAACTTTATAGGTTCTATAAAGAACATCACTTCAAATAGAGTTCAACTTGTATTTCCATTCTATATGAAAGAGACTTGAGAAGTCATTGAGTCCCACTGCTTCATTTTATATATGAGGAAACTGAGATCCAGAGAGATAAACTAACTTATCCAAAATTTAAAAAAAAGTCTAGCAAGTATCTGAGGTGGAATGCAAAACTAGGCCTTCTTTGCTCCATCTTTAGCCTCTATCAAGCTTCTTTAGAATGGAACTCAGTGACTTGGGGATAGGAAGGGAGTAAGGAAGATCAGAAAGTTACTTATCCTGCCTAATAACAAAGCTTCAAAAAACAATGGACTTTGTGGCCAGTAGGCAGGAAATAAGTGTCCTTCTCTCCTTTTGGTTTTTGGGTGTATGTGTGTGTGTGTGTGTGTGTGTGTGTGTGTGTGTGTGTGTGTGTGTGCGTGCACATGCACGTGCACATGCATGCACACATATATACACACAAACATTATCTGTTTCCAAAATCAACTACTTCTTTCAAATAATAAGTTGAAGTTGTCCAACAGGAAGATGCTTGAATGCTCTTTAAGTAACATGATCCTCGATTACACTGAAGCTTTCTCTATTCTCTTAGCTTTTCTGAAGATAGACATTGATTCAACTATTGGAATCATATGCTAACTGTATGCTCTCCTCCCTTTTTAAAAGTAATTAAATTTCTGCCATATTTTAACAGTATATAATGCAATGTACTTAGAAGAATTCAAATGTATTCCATTTCTACTCTCTTTTGAGTGTCTCACTTTATTTGCTTTAAGTATAATAACTGACATTTATGTAGTAGTTTAAGGTTTAAAATATTTTACAAAATTTCATTTAGCATCACTACCTTTTAAGGTAATATTTTCAGATAATTTAAGGTAATTATCATCTCCATTTTAAAGACAAAAAACTGAGACCTGATAAGTTATATGAGAGAGAGTAGTGATATCCAGAATCATTTATATCTCAGAAGTGCCTTACGCAAGATCTGAAATATAGAGTTTCATCATCAGGAAGCATGATGAATCCAGCACTAATCCATATATGAAATAGCTTCTAATCCAAAAACAGTTGATTAAAATATTTTATGCATGGTTTTTAGTCCAAAAGAAGAAAATTTCTGTATATTATTTTTGAGATTATCTTTCAAAAATAAAAAGCATACTATCTTTCAATAATCAAATAGATAGGCCTTGCCAAGCTACAAGATATGTGAATTCAGAATGTCACATTAAACTATCTATCTATCTATCTATCTATCTTAGAGCTAGAAGGAACCTGAGAAATAATCTAGAGATTCTTAACATAGGATCCATGGATAGATTTTATAGAGGCTTGTGAACTTGGATTTTTTTTTGATATTTTAAAACTATGCCATGCTGTTTTAATAACTATATGTTTAATATAAGCTTCATCACACTGCCAAGAAAGATATAAAAAATTAAAAATTCCTGATCTAGTGTAACCTCATTTTATTGATAAGAAAAGGGTAACTTTCCCAAAGTCACAGAGTAAATGAGATGTCAGAAATCCTAGATTCTAACCTCAAATTCCTTTTTCTCTCCATTTTAACGTGGTAGTTACTATTTCTCTCCCTTCCTCCCTCCCTCTCTCTCTCTCTCTCTCTCTCTCTCTCTCTCTCTCTCTCTCTCTCTCTCTCTCTGTCTCTCACACACACGCATGCATGCACACACACACACACACACACACACACACACACACACACACACTCACCTGTCTTATAATGGTTTTTTCAAGTCACAACTACGCATCAGTGCAATCTAGTGCATGAGCAGAGTTACTCTATCAATACTGCTCTACTCCAGAGTAAGTAGATAAGAAGAATTGTTTGGGTTATTCTTGTGGAAAATATTGGTTTGGCAAGCAAATGCAAATTTTGACAGATTGTGTGCTAATATGAAATGCCAGCATGTGGTGAACACAATTAAGGATTTGCTGACTCTGTTTGGTCCTTTATGGATGCCAATCAACTGTTAAGAAGCACAGATCATAGAATCCAATACCCTATTAATTTTGTGAAGCATTCAGTCACAGTGATAATGTTGATAAATTTGAAGTTTTTGAAATATTAATTTTAAATGTGTTCTTATGAATATTGAAAAACTCATTTTATTGTAGTCAATAATACTGACTTCAAGTAAGAATTAGCAAAAAAGAAAAACTTTTATATAGCTTCTTGAAAAAAATTTGTGCTTTTCCTCTAATAGCTATGCTTTAAATATTAGGCTAATTATTAGGCTAAAAACAACAATTGAATAAATTAATGAATATATAAATGAAATTCAAAGGCCATCTGGAGCTAATTTTGAAAATATGAACATTTTATTTTAAACATATTATTCTTACTTTACTCCAAACATTGACAATTGACACTTCACCCACTCCTATGTACAAAAGGAGTCTGAAACTTGCACATAGGGGAAAAATGAAAATCTTCAGAAGTCTAAGAACAGTTTGAAATCTAACTATTAAAATATTAAAATCTAATATAAATTTAAAACATCATGACTTTGATAGAAGAATTATAATGCTAATTATTATTATAATGTTAACACATGAAATTTTTAAGGTTCAGAAAATTCAGAGATGTCATCTAATAGTTTGAATGTAAAAACAAAAGCCAGTTATGCAAGCACTCCAATCTCTTCTTTACCATTAACTTAAGCTTCAGATTCTTAATGACTTCATGTCACTAAATCAATTTTTCTCACCTACTAAGCTTTAAATGGACATACAAATATGCAAAGGTACAGGAGAGATTAACTGTTAAAATTATTTCTGTGAAACCTCCAAGAAAAGGAGAAACAGCATGTGTTTTAATGGGAAAACATAAATGCTTGATTCAAGTAAATACTCTCCTGTTTTCACTCTGCAGGGTGTAGTACAGTATGATCTTTGAAGCCAGGTAAGGGAGATAACACCATCTGCTGCTCCTATAGAGTGGGGAGTAGAGTTGAATGCTCTCTCCCATAAAACCTCAGGGGCTCACATATAAAGGTCTTCATCACCCTGAGCAGAGAATGAAGCAGAACATTGATTATAGCATCTTTTTTCCCCAAAAGTTCAATAATATAAGTTTAACATTTATTTTTTGTTTTATAAATATCTTTCTTACCTAATCTCAAAATTAGCCACCATCATCACAATGCAAAAGAATTTAGCTCTAAGATCTTTGTGGTATTTCATTATTTTTACATTTTTATTGTAAAAATATTCACATTACTGTAAAAATTGCAAAGATCATAGAAATATTTTTATTTTTGATTTAAAAAATCCATGTATACTTCCTTCTTCATTTCTCTACCTACCCCCAAACTAGTTATTTCAAATGACTGGTATTTCAAAATTTTAAAATATAGCAAGATTTGTGAGAGTTTTCTTTTATATTGGCAGGATAGGGTTACACATTAATATTACACAGAAATAAAAATCCTTTTTAAATAATTAATTTTAATATGTAAAATATGCTAAATAGTAGGAATATGAATGATATATGAATAAATACTATCTTTATTCTTGATAGCATATTCAGAGGAAGAGACAAGGCAAGAACTTAATCAACCTACTTTGAGTTCAATTTTCATCAGCAACTACAAAATTTGTGACCTAGCTCATGACAGTCACAGAATCATAGATTTAGAACTACTCAAACCTAGCTGATGGATTTATGTTTCAAGGTCATGACCACCCTATATTCTAAATCAAAAGAAAGGGGAAGATGTTAGGATTACAAGGTGAGAACTCAGGTTGTCTGGGCAATTCTCTAGCTCAGAATTCACATCTTTAGTTCAGGCCTTTAGGGGGAATTTACACCTTTGAACTTCTGAAAAGGAGTTTACACAACCTTTAAAAGGAGCAAGTTCATTGGTTGAAGTAATTTTCCCACAAGCCCTGATTTCTCACATGCCCATTCTCTGGGAGGATAAAAGAGGCATCATTGAGCCTGGAGTTAGTTGAGTCTGGGACAGAGTTGGGACAGCTGTCTGGAAGGACAGTCTGTCTGGGAGATTGAGTTGAGACGACTCGACCATTACAATTCCAAATATTTACAATTTGGCACCCACAACTTGGGGCGAGGACTTTTGCTTATCCTGACAAGGACTGATTCTGAGCCCTTCAGAGGAGCTAGCCTGGACCTTCACACTTCACACAATGCTGCCTCTTTTATCCTCCCAGAGAATGGGCATGTGAGAACTCAGGGGCTTGTGGGGAAAATTACTTCAACCAATGAACTTGCTCCTTTTAAAAGTTGTGTAAAATCCTTTTCAGAAGTTCAAAGATGTAAACTCCCCCTAAAGGCCTGAACTAAAGGTGTGAATTCTGAGCTAGAGAATTGCTCAGACAACCTGAGTTCTCACCTTGTAATCCTAACAGCTAGCCATAACTTAATATGCTGTCTGGAGTTGCATTCACTCTTTAAATATCATAAGGACAAGACACATTTCCCTTTGAAGCACTGAATGATGTTTTGATCATGAAAAAAATCTCATATCTTCACATGCCAAAAAAGTCACCTTCATGAAAGAATCACAAACGCTGTAAAGGTGGGTACCTGTTTTTGTTTTTTGTAAGTATAATAATTGTATAATCCAACTTTACAATGGCTTCACTTACTATGAAGACAGCATGAAATGTTCCATGGAGCTGCTATGTTACCTGGAGGATAACAGCAGGGAAATGCTATTCCAGATGTCTTCTATATTCAACTACTCTCATGCTGCCATATGGTCGGACTCTTCACTCTGTCAGTTGCATGTGCCCACTGTGAAAATATTTTTTTCAGTGGTCATATACAAACATGTTTTCTTCCTTCCTAGACCCTATGTTCTGGAAACCCAGAGAGTTTCAGTGTTGTCAGTTATTATAGAGATAACATGTCTCTCTAATAATTCCAGGCTGATCAGCTATGACTAAATACAATGACAAAATGGTTAAATTTATTCTATTATTACACTTTTCATTAAAAAAGCTATAAAAGTATTCCACTTTACTACCTTCTTACATAATCATATGTTGTTTTTTATTGTTGGGAAATTAATGGTCATCTAGTCCAATCCATTCTTTCAGATGAATCTCTATGGTAACATACTCACCAAGTATTCATTTAGTACCTGCTTGAAAATTTTCAAAAATGGAAAGCCCATTTCTCAATATACTCCTTAACAGCTCTATTTTTTATGAATTGTAACTGAAAACATGAAGATTAAAACTGTAGCTTTGCCCACTTCTCCCTCTCTCTTCTGGTTTTGCCTTCTGGAAAAGGCAAACAGAATAAATCTAACCTATCCTCCATAAGATGTCCTTTTGAATCCTTGAAAACAGAAATCATCTACTAATCCCATTTTTTTTACATACAAGCAAGAAATAATCTCTCCTATTTAGTTTATTTTCCCTTTTTCTGTCATTCAAGTTTTAATTAGCTTTTTTTATGAGTAAACTTAAACAGACCTAGAGTATATAGGTGTGTCTATGTGTCTGTGTATGTGTTTATAGAGGAAATAGTAACTTCTAAATGATACACTGAAACATCTGTTAACTATAGAGCCCTGAAACATAAGCTCTATTTCAGTAGACAAGTTTTGAAATACCTAAATATAAGTGCAAGTCTACAACTTTTTGCTCCATACACTTCCTTATCTACCACTGGCCATATATATTAACTCTGATTTAAAAAAAAAAGAGTTCAACTCCCTTATGTCTATATCTGTTCTACAAAGACCTTTTCCTTTATACTATGTTTTCTTTTATCTTGGTAGACTTTCAAAAACAAAGGAGAGAAAAAAAATTGAGTTTAAAATCGCCAATTACTCCAACATCTTCTCATATGACATGGCCTAACTGATATTCATCATCTTGGTTATCCTCCTCTGCATGCTATCAAGCTTATCAATATTATTATTTTTTTTACTTTATAAATCAATTTTATAATCATAACTTTTTTGACAGTACATATGCATGGGTAATTTTTTACAACATTATCCCTTGCACTCACTTCTGTTTTGAATTTTCCCCTCCTTCCTTCCATCCTCTCCCCAAGATGGCAGGCAGTTCCATACATGTTAAATATGTTGTTGTATATCTTAGGTACAATATATATGTGGAGAAACGAATTTCTTGTTGCACCAGAAGAATTGGATTCATAAGGTAAAAATAACCTGGGAAGAAAAACAAAAATGCAAACAGTTTACACTCATTTCCCAGTGTTCCTTCTCTGGGTGTAGATAATTCTGTCCATCATTGATCAATTGGGACTGAATTAGATCTTCTCTTTCTTGAAGATATCCACTTACATCAGAATACATCCTCATATAGTATTGTTGTTGAAGTGTATAATGATCTCCTGTTCTGCTCATTTCACTGAGCATCAGTTCATGTAAGTCTCTGCAAGCCTCTCTATATTCATCCTGCTAGTCATTTCTTACAGAACAATAATATTCCATAACATTCATATACCATAATTTACCCAACCATTCTCCAATTGATGGGCATCCATTCATTTTCCAGTTTCTAGCCACTACAAAAAGGGCTGCCACAAACATTTTGGCACATACAGGTCCCTTTCCCTTCTTTAGTATTTCTTTGGGATATAAGCCCAATAGTAGCACTGCTGGATCAAAGGGTATGCACAGTTTGATAACTTTTTGGGCATAATTCCAGATTGCTCTCCAGAATGGCTGGATTCTTTCACAATTCCACCAACAATGTATCAGTGTCCTAGTTTTCCCACAGCCACTCCAACATTCATCATTATATTTTCCTGTCATCTTAGCCAATCTGACAGGTGTGTAGTGGTATCTCAGAGTTGTCTTAATTTGCATTTCTATGATCAATAGTGATTTGGAACACTCATATGAATGAAAACAGTTTCAATTTCATCATCTGAAAATTGTCTGTTCATATCCTTTGACCATTTATCAATTGCAAAATGGCTTGATTTCTTATAAATTAGAGTCAGTTCTCTATATATTTTGGAAATAAGGTTCCCTTCTAATCTTGTTTGCATTAGTTTTGTTTGTACAAAAGCTTTTTAATTTGATGTAATCAAATTTTTCTATGTTGTGATCAATAATGATCTCTAATTCTTCTTTGTCACAAATTCCTTCCTCCTCCACAAGTCTGAGAGGCAAACTATCCTATTTTCCTCTAATTTATTTAGGATCTCATTCTTTATGCCTAAATCATGGACCCATTTTGATCTTATCTTGGTATGTGGTGTTAAGTGTGGGTCCATGCCTAATTTCTGCCATACTAATTTCCAGTTTTTCCAGCAGTTTTTGTCAAATAACGAATTCTTATCCTAAAAGTTTGGATCTTTGGATTTGTCAAACACTAGATTGCTATAGTTGTTCACAATTTTGTCCTGTGAACCTAATCTATTCCACTGATCAACTAGTCTATTTCTTAGCCAATACCAAATGGTTTTGGTGATTGCTGCTTTATAATATAGTCTGGATTGGGGAGGGACAAGAGCTGTAGGAGATTCAGAGCCAGGATTCAGGAAGAAGAAAAAGAGGCTGGCTAGAGAAGAAAACCAAGAAACCTGCTCACAGAGGAAAAGATTGTACAGAAAAGAAACCTCCTCCCAGAAAAGGATTATAACTAGAGATGACAGGACCTTTACATTTTACAATACAGCTAGGCCACAAATAGTTTCTTGGGAGTCTGATTGGTGTAGCACTAAATAAATAGATTAGTTTAGAGAGTATTATCATCTTTATTACATTCACTCAGCCTATCCAAGAGCACTTAATGTATTTCCAATTATTTAAATCTGACTTTATTTTTATTGTAAGTATCCTGTAATTTTGCGCATATAATTCTTGACTTTGGTAGATAGATTCCAAATATTTTATATTATTGACAGTTATTTTGAATGGAATTTCTGTTTGTATCTCTTGCTGTTGAGTTTTTTTGGTGATATATAAAAATGCTGAGGATTTATGTGGATTTATTTTGTATCTTGCAACTTGGCTAAAGTGTGAATTACTTCTAATAGTTTTTTTGTAGAATCTCTGGGGTTCTCTAAGTATACCATCATATCATCTTCAAAGAGTGATAGTTTGGTTTCCTCATTGCCTAAACTTCCTTTAATCTCTTTCTTGACTCTTATTGCTGAGGCTAGCTTTTATAATACTATATTGAATAGTAATGGTGATAGTTGGCAACTTTGTTTAACTCCTGATCTTACTGGGAAAGGTTCCAATTTTTATCAAATGCTTTTTCTATTGAAATGCTTTATTTCTATTGAGATGATCATCCAGTTTTTATTTTGATTATCAATATGGTCAATTATACTAATAATTACTAATATTAAACCAGCCCTGCTTTCCTGTTATAAATCATGGTGTATTATTCTGGGGATGATTTTCTGTAGTCTTTTGCTAATATCTTATTTAAGATTTTAGCATCAATATTTCTCAGTTTTCAACCTACCTGGTTAGGTATCAGTACCATATCTGTGTCATAAAAGGAACTTGGTAGGACTCCTTCATTCAGGGCTAATTGTTCTTTAAATGTTTGGTAGAATTCACATGTAAATCCATCTGGTCCTGGGGATTTTTTTTTCCTTAAGCAGTTGATTAATAGCTTGTTCTATTTCTTTTTCTGAAATGGGACTATTTAAGCAATTTACTTCCTCCTCTGTTAATCTGGGAAGCCTATATTTTTAGAGTTAGTCATCCATATCACTTAAGTTATCAAATTTATTGGCATAAAGTTGGGCAAAGTAACTCCTTATTATTGCTCTAATTTCTTCTTCATTGGTGGAAAGTTCCCCCTTTTCATTTTTAAGACTAAAAATTTGATTTTCTGATCAGATTTAACAAAGGTTTATCTATTTTATTGTTTTTTTTGTTCATAAAACCAACTCTTAGTTTTATTTAATTCAATAGTTTATTTTTTTTATTTTCAATATAATTAATTTCTCCTTTTAATTTTAGAATTTCAAGTTTAGTATTTGATTGGGGGTTTTTAATTTGGTCTTTTTATAGCTTTTTAAGTTGTAAGCCCAATTTATTGATCTTCTCTTTCTCTATTTTATTCAAGTAAGCCTCTAAAGATATAAAATTTCCCCTTATTACCACTTTAGCTGCATCCACAAATTTTGGTATGATGTCTCATTGTTGTCATTATGTTGAGTGAAATTATTAATTGTGTCTATAATTTGCTGTTTCACCCAATCTTCAAGACGAGATTATTTAGTTTCCAATTACTTTTTGGTCTATTTACCCCTAATTTTTTCTTGAATGTAGTTTTTATTGCATCATGATCTGAAAAGAAAGAATTTACTATTTATGTCTTCCTGCATTTAATTTTGAGATCTTTATGTCCTAATATATGGTCAATTTTTGTATAGGTTCCATGAACTGCTGAGAATAAAGTATACTCCTTTCTATCATCATTCAGTTTTCTCCAAAGATCTATCATACGTAATTTTTCAAATATTCTATTTTACCTCTTTAATTTCTTTCTTATTTGTTTTGTGGTTTGTTTTATCAGTTCTTTCTTTGGTTGCTGATAGTACTTTTTTACATTTTTTAATAGTTTATTTAGATATTTATAATGCTTCACTTAATAAAGTCCAAGATCACATTATCTCTTTTGGCTACCATCTTATATTAATGGCTCATATGGAACATGTACTCTAGCCAAATCTTTGACAAACTGCTGCCTAATTGTGTCTCACTCATACTGTATTTAGGGAGTGGATTTTTCAATCCAAATATAAGATATTGCAGTTATCTCTATTGAAGGTCATGAAAGTAGACTTAGTGCAATTTAATTCCCTACCAAACTGAGCTTCACTGTCATTAAATATGTTAGCTTATATTTCTAGTTTAGTAATTGCTTATATCAGTTTATTTACATGTCAGTCATTGTCTTCAACTAAATCAGAAGTCAGTAAAGCATTGTACACAAACTATATCCAATTGCCTATTTTATAGGCCTATGCATTTTCATACAGCCCTTGAAATAAAAATGATTTTATATATTTAAATTAAGTTTTACTGAATATCATATCTATCTATCTATCTATCTATCTATCTATCTATCCTTAGCTTGAAGGTTTTACAAAACAAGTGGTAAGACAAGCTTTTAGGATAAAGTTTCTTTAATCTAAGTCATTGATTAAAAACATTAAACAGTTTAAGTTTAAGCACAGATCTGTGGGATACCCTACTACAGAACTTTAACCAAGCTGATATTAAATCCCCAACAATTACCTTTTGAGTCCTGCCATTCAACCAATTCTGAATTCATTTAAGTATATTATTTATTATTTCATATTTCTTCATCTTTTCTACAAGAAGAACATATGATATTTAATCAAATCCTTAGCCATAATCTAAATATTTCTCAGAAATGACCCCTATAACTACAAATATCACTTTTCTTTCTGGCTCATAATTGTCATCTCAATTTCACTTGCATTTAATTATTTTTATTCATTGTATTCCTCCAGCTTTTGCATCTAACAATTTTTATTCATGTGAGAGATATTCTACTTCAGGCATAGTCATACTTAAATCAAAAATGAAGATTTCAGAAGGTGATGTTAAGAGATTGACTGAGGGGGACAGAGCCAAGATGGTAAGGAGTAGCCAAAATAGAGCAGTGAGAGCTATTCTCTTCTAGTTCAGAATCCAGTGCATCAGCTGATTAGCTATGAGACATCCAACACAGATACAAAAAGCAAAGAGTGAGCCTCTGGATCACAGAATTTTGCAGAGCTTGTCCACATCCACCCAGCACCAGAAGGAATTCAGCAGCACCAGCCCGGGGCAGCAAAAAGCTGTTGTGACCTATCAAGGAAGCTTAAAACAATCTCTCCTTTGCCCTAAAAGCAGCACTCAATCTTTTAAAATGAGCAAAATTATCAAAAATAACTTCGACTATAGATAGCTTTTATAGAGACAGAGAAAAACAGACCTCAAACCCTGAGAAAACTAAAAGTAAATCATCTCTAGATAAAGCCAGAAAAGTGATATGAATTCCCCCAACTCACAAGACTCTCTTGGAAGAATTGAAAAGATATTAAAAGAGAGTTAGAAGAAAAATGGGGAAAGAAAATGAGAACTTTGCAGGAGAGTTTGGGAAAGGAAACACAGAAATTATTTGAAGAAATCTCTGTAAAATTAAATTTAGTGAAATGGAAAAAAAAACATATATCTCCTCACAAAATATATTTGAAAGAGAAACCAACTTATTGAAAAACAAAATTTGTGAAATGAAAAAATACAATGAACCAAACAATTCATATAAAATTTCAATTGGCCAAATGAAAAATGAGATGAAGAAGCTAACTGAAGAAAATAATTCACTAAAAAACAGAATTTAACAAATAGAAGTAATTGACTGAATGAGACATCAAGAATGAGTCCAACAAATCCAAAATATGAAAAAAAGAAGAAGAAAATGTAAAATTTCTAATTGGAAAGGCAACTGACCTGAAAAGTAGACCCAGAAGAGACAATCTAAGAATATTGGACTAGCAGAAAACATTTATGAAGAAGAGCCTTGATAACATCTTTTGAGAAATCAAGGAAAATTGCCCTGTTGTCCTAGAATATCGATGCAAAAATCTTTAACAAAATATTAGCAAAGAGATTACAGAAAGTCATCCCCAGAATAATACAACATGATCACATAGGATTTATACCAGGAATGCAGGGCTGGTTTAATATTAAAAAAAACTATTAGAATAATTCGCCATATCAATAATCAAATGAACAAAATTCATGTGATTATCTCAAAAGATGCAGACAAAGCATTTGACAAAATCTGATAACCATTCCTATTAAAACACTAGAGAGTATAAGGATAAATGGAGTTCCTTAAAATGAGTGGTAGCATCTATTTAAAACCATCAGCAAGTATCATATGTAATGGGGATAAAATAGAACCATTCCCAATAAGATCAGGGGCGAAACAAGGTTGCCCACTGTCACCATTACTATCCAATACTATATTAGAAATGTTAGCTTTCACACTAAAAGAAGTAAAAAAAAAATAAAGGAATTAGAGTAGGTAATGAAGAAACCAAATTGTCATTGTTTTCAGATGAGCTGATGGTACACTTAAAGAATCCTAGAGAATCAAATAAAAAACTACTTCAAACAATTCACAATTTTAGCAAAGTTGCAGGTTACAAAATAAATCCACATCAACATTTCTACATTACCACCAAAGTGCAGCAGCAATAAATACAAAGAGAAACTTCACTTAAAATTACTGTAGATAATATAAAATATTTGGGAATCTACTTGCCAAGGCAATTGGCACAGAATATGAACACAATTACAAAACACTTCCTATGCAAATAATGGCAGATCTAATCAATTAGAATAAAGTCAAGTGCCCAGTGTCAAGCTGAGAAAATATAATAAAAATGATAATTCTATCTAAATTGGATTACTTATTTGGTGCTATACCAATTAAGCTGCAAAGAAATTACAGAAGTAGAAAAATAAAAACAAAGTTCATCTACAAGTAAAAAGGTCAAGAATTTCAACGGAATTTATGAAAAAAAAAACTAAATAAAGGTTTACTAGCTGCACTACACCTAAAACTATATTATATAGCAGCAATCATCAAAATCATTTTGTACTGATTTTTAAAAAATAGGATAACCAATCAGGGAAACAGGGTAGGTTAACAAGATGCAATCGTCAGTGACTATAGTAATGTAGTGTTTGATAAACCCAGAGACCCCAGTTCCTATGATAAAAATTCATTATTTTACAAAAATTCTTGGGAAAATTAAAAATTTTGACGGCAGAAATTAGGCATTGACTCACACCTAACTTCTTATAGTAAAACATGGTCAGAATGGTTTCATGATTTAAACATAAAAGTGATATTATACACAAATAAAAGAACAGTATAATTCCCAGATCTGTGGAGAATGAAGGAAGAAGAACTAGAATACATTATGGAATGTAAAATGGATAAATTTGATTACATTGTTAACAAGTTTTTGTACAAACAAAACCAATGTAGATGAGATAAGAAGAGAAGCAATAACCTGGGGAAAAGTTTTAGATCCAAGAGTTGTGACACAACCTCATTTCCAAAATATATGAAGAATTAACTGAACTTTATAAGAATACAAGCCATTCTCCAATTGATAAATTGTCAAAGGATATGAACAGACGATTTTCAGATGAATAAATTAAAACAATTTCTAGACATGAAAAATGCTCTAAATCACTATTGATCAGAGAAATGAAAATTAAGTCAACTCTGAGGTACCACTACACATCTCTCAGATAGGCTAAGATGAGAGGAAAAGATGATTATGAATGTTGAAAGGGAAATGGGAAAACTGGGACACTTATGCATTGTTGATGGAGTTGTAAACTGATTCAACTATTCTGGAAATTAATATGGAACTATGCTCAAAGTGCTATAAATCTGTTCATACTCTTTGATCCAGCAGTGCCTTCTCTCTGCCAATGAGATAATTGAAAATTAGATCAGCAGAAACTAGGCATTGAATCACACCTAAAATTCCTTATAGTAAAATAAGTTTGAAATGATTTCATGATTTAGACCTAAAGAATGATATTATAACCACATAAAAGAACATTTGTGCATGTCTTTTGAAAATTAAAAAAAGACATGTCTAGAAAGTATAATATATATATATATATATATACTTTTGTCATTAGTGACATGTCTAGCTATCCAGAAGAAAAATGTTGGGAGGTACTTTCTTGTAGTTTAATTTTTTTTGTTTTTTTTCAAAAACTATGTATGACAGTTTATGGCAGCAGTCTGGACATGTACACTGATACACAGAATAAGAATTTTTAACTGTAATAAATAACTCTGGGGATTAATAGAACATAGAAAATGTTATTCAAAAAGAATAACTGTGGAGAGGAGAAAAAAGAAGGAATTTCTGAAAGCTGAGAAAGATTAAGTACAAATGGAAAATAGTAATATATAAATGCTAGGAGAAAGAGGATAGTAGTAGGAATCTGAGGCAAGATATGGTATATCTAGGAATATAGAAAGAGTATCTGTGTATAAGTCTAGAGCAAGATTAATCCTGCATCTGCAATATTAGAATCCTAAAAGTGCTTCTCAATGGAGGAGAAAGAATTCTGGAAAAATAGCTGTGACCGACATGCCCTAACTTTTCACTAATCTTGAAAGGAAATCTGTAACCAGGAGTACAGTTCCTAATATCTCCCAGCATACAGCAATGCCTGTCTATGGAGGCAATGCAGATATCATAATTGGATAATGAATACATATAGAAACTATTCTCTCCACAGTCATCACATAAGAAAAAAAGAGTGTACCCTGGGAAATACACACTAATTTAGAACTTGAGATGTGAGTAAGAATGTTGTGAGTGGCAACTGAGTGACTGCCAACAAATGTATAGAGGAGTGTTCAAGAAATCAGGAAACTTCTAGAACTCTCTGAAGCACAAGTTCCACCCCACCTCCAGGAAGTATGTACCCCAGAAGAGTACAATCATGAGCAAGCAGGCAAACTAGTCAGGCAGCCAGACTTCCCAGAAGCCTACCACAAGTTCTACCACAAGGTTTCCAGCTACTCTCCAACCTGTTCACACCCTGAACTGTATAGTTACAGATTAAGTTTAAATTTAAATTTGGCCAATTTCATGACCAGATCTTTCATTTAATTCCTAAAGGCCATCCTGAAATGGGGCACAAGATGAATTATGACTATTGATTTAGCAGCACTGTTTCCCATTCTAGTTCAATTGCACAGCTTTCCTAATAGGGGTAACAATAATGACTATCTATACTTGCTACATTGTACCTCAGATCTGATGCCATAACTTCCTAGTCTTCCTTTTTACTGGCCTGAGGTTATTATTGTGTTACCAACAACTTATTCTTCCATAGTTCTGACACTGATTTTAGAAAGCCATAAGGTCTTACAAGCTAACTTGATAAGGTTAGAATTAGTGCATTGCAATAAGCTGTGCCCTTCAGCTGCCTCTGTCTGATGGCCTGCTTCATTCTTCAGGTCTCCTCATCCTAGGCAGATTCTAACAGCATTTTAACCTCCATAAATCCCAATTCTTTATTATGCCAATTCTAGTCCAAATAGCTATTAACATTCACCATCCCCTATCATTTTAACCATTCTATCCTTTTAATAAACTTTGAAATAAAATAATTACTTATTTTTTTCAGTCAGCATTCAACTAATTTTTGTTCATGCAGAAGAGTTAGGAAAGAATTTTGTTTCAGAAACCAAACATGGAGTGTGTGCGTGCCTGTGTGTGTATGTGTGTGTGTGTGTGTGTGTGTGTGTGTGTGTGTGTGTTCCTGGGAAAAGCTTTGTTTATTGGACTGTGCAGTAAGTTGCCTATTAAGTTAGCCATTAAATGAGACTTGTTTTTTTTTGTTTGTTTGTTTGTTTTTCTCTCTTAGTGGTGTCTAAGATGGAGAGCAAAATGTACCTACACTGTTTCCTAATGTTCAAATAATGCACCCTCATTGGCAGTTATACTATTGCCATTAATCTCACATCCTAAAGTTCCCCAGATCTTTTCAAATGATAATATTTAAACATTCCATAAAGGTTAAAAATAGAATTTTTTTTCCTTTTATAGTGCTATTTTTTAAAAATGTAAACAAATGTTTAAAGAAGAGGCTATGTTTATAATATCATTCATATAAGGAATTTTCCTCTGATAATGCACATTGTCACCTTTTTTGCAGTGGATATTTTTAGAGAGTTGCCTACAGCACTAAGATTAAGTGATTCTCCACAGTCACTTAACCATTATGTGTCACAAAAAGCTCTTGAACGCAAATCTTCCTGGCTCTGAAGTCAGATTTCCATCTATGGCTGCATACTATTAAGCAAAGAAAAAAATAAGATACTTGATGTATCTAACTAAATATTTCAAGCCAAAAATAATCATTGGATATTAAATAAAAAAAAAACACTGAAAAAATAAATCTTTAAAAAGCACATTTACTTTTACAATCCCCTTTCTTTATAACTTTCCCACTCTCTCTCTTCTTCATCCCTAGACCTAAATTACAAAGATCATGCAGGTTTAAAATAGTAGTTGACACAGAATGGCCGTTTCACAAATGTTGTCTGACACTATTGACTTGAAACAGTAAACTCACACCAAAGCCTGCCTCCAACCTAGTGTTACTGAATACTTAGCACACCATTAAGTCAGTCATTAAGCCACCTTTGTTTCTTTGCTTCATTGCTATCTAGCATGGCAAGAAAAATGTGCTTCCAGTACTTCCTAATGTCAGAGACATGTGATAGCATCATATCAATAGTTAAATGGCTTCAAAGAATAGTAGGATAGCTGATGCATAATGTTGGAACAACTATACTACCATCATTATTTCCCATTCCTCTTCAGAACAGAAATAAAAGATGACTGTGTGTTTATTCCAGTAGAGACAAAGAATTCACATTAAACATGTGTGTGTATATATGGAATAACACAAGGTAAATATGAGAAGCCTGTAATATATTGTTGTTTTTAAAAGAATTACAAAGAAGAAAAGATGCTATCTAAAACTTAAAACTATGCTTTTTTTTAAGGCAGAATATTGGTCATGAAGCAATAGCAAGTTTATGATAATTACTGTCACCCTGTGTAATACATCAGTGTAATCTTGATATTATGAGAAAATAAGGAAGGCACCTCATATTGGCTGAACCTTCTGTAGTGAACTTATAGAAGTCCCATAGAATGGGCCGTCAGGAAGATGGAGTGCAATATAGATAGCATTGCCTCCAAAGATTATTCATATTGAAGAGAGAAATATTTAAATGTGCCCAACATCTAAAGTACATATTAAGAGAGATAGAGACAGAGACAAAGACAGAGTGACAGAGGCAGAGACAGAGACAGAATCAGCAACAAAGAGAGATAGACACACAGACATAGAGACATACAGAGAGACAGAGACAAAGAGAAAAAATGTTCCAATTTGTGCTTATAAATTAAAATGTTCTGATATTTATGTGAGACCTTAAGTTTTGATAAATACTTACATTATGTTATTTGACATAATGCTCAGTATTAGGTCTATCCCCATTTTACTGATAAAGTTAAGTCTCAGAAAATTTAAACTTTTTTGTGATCATATAGCTAGTACATTTCAGTGGCAAAATTGGAACCCCAATCTGTCCAGATTTGAAATCTAACATTCTTTATACAGTTTAACCCACTACTTTTTTTCTTATCCATCATATAATTATGACTGAAAGGACTTATGTGCTTACCAGTCCTTTCCATACACTGTATATATGAAGAACAGGACCATTTTATTTAAAACTCACATGTGATAGTTCCTTCATCTCCTTTGCTGAATCTTCATCATGGTCCTATCCACTAAACATAGATGTCCCTCAAGGCTCTCTCTCAAGACTTCCTCTCTTACTATATTTTTTTGTTTGATGGCCTCATCAATTTTCATGGATTCTATTGTTCTTTCTATATAAAGGATTCTCTCATGTATTTATCCACTCCAGCCTCTTTCCTGATTTTTAGTATCATATCAAACTATGAATTCAATATCTCAAATGTAATGTCTTGTAGATATATTAAACACCATATATCTTTCCATGTTAGTTCATATAAGTCTTTCCAAGTTTTTATGTAATCCTTTCCCTCATTTCTTATCTTGTATTCACTGTCAAAAAGAAGCAAAATATAAATATGTATCAGTAACCATCAGCAATGCTGACTCAAAGAAGACAGATGTCACCTGAAAGGACCCTCACTATCAGGGCTGGAATTGTCATGTGATTCTTTGGCAAAATACTACAACTAATAGGTATGGGAATAGAAGAGATGGGAAAAAGTCCCCTGTGTTTCTACTCTTTCCAAGAGGTAAAGAGAAAAAATTGAAGAGTTGATTCTTTTGTCCAAGTTGACTTCCTCCAGAGTTGATTAGCTTGTACTTTCTTGCTCTTCTATGTTCAAATGAACCAATCTGATCACAGGATCACAAGCTGAAAATTCCTTTCTTCAGACTAATGTAAATCCCCTCACTCTGCTCTTCAATGAACTAACTATAGTAAGAGTTAATTGGACTTCCCTGTTTATGACAGGACAGATGACATGGAAAAAAAGTTTCATTTTTAAAAGATCCCAAGTCCGTATAGGATGCTAGAAGTATAAAATCCAAATTTACTATAGAGCTCTTGAATTTTCATTTTTTCCCCTCCTTATTCTTGGAGAAGTGGTTCTGAAAGGCTTTACACACTAAGCTCTACTCCTAGTACTTCTGAATGTAGCATAACTCTTTGTAACTCTGGAAAATGTTCAGGTCTGTAAGAGGCTGCATGGCTCAGGTAAGATGTGCATATTTTTAATCATGTAATGTCTTTTTAGTTTATTGAATTTATAAGAGATATATAGGGGACAGGGACCTGAATTGTCACTTCATTAGCATAAATAATTCCCAGATAAGGAAAATTCCCTTCATAAGCACAGTATGGCAGACAAGGTAAGACCTTACAGATTTAGAAAAGGCAGAGATGTTTGTCCCAGGTTTTTTAGCCACTAAATGTCAGAGGTGAGACTTAAACTATGGTCTTCCCGGCTTTTAAGCCTAGCTCTCTACCTATTATGCTATGCCAGAGAAAAAAACTATAGAGTTTGAATACATATCAAAGCATACTATTTTAACTTTTTAATATTATGGTTTCTTTTTTTTTCTGTTTTGGTTCTTTCACAACATAAATAATGAGAAAATGGATTTAAGATGATTGAATATATATATAACCAATATCAGAATTCTTGCTGTCATGAGGAGGTGGAAGGAAGAGAAGGAAAGAGAAAAATTTGAAACTCAAAATCAGAAAAAAAAGAATAATAATGAGGACAGCATAATAGCTCTGGGGACCTTCATCCTAGTACCTCTTTCCTCCCACATTTTCTTTTGTAGTCTCCAAAATACTGAACTAGCTCCAACAATGCTTGTGACAATCTCATCATTTATGTATGCGTCCCTAGAAAAATTGAACACATCTAGATCATTTAAAATATCTGCATTTGTTGTAGCCATTTGTTTCACATATAGATGTTATGGTCCTGGCTGGTAGAGAAACTGTTTACTGGAATTAGATCAAATTAGATTAGTTGATCAAAATTAGCAAAAATGGCAGAGTACTGAGCCATATTTAATTGCAACTATATCTCAGAGGATCATCTGTGAACAAAAACCTGCTCATCAACTCTCGACTCTAATCTTGGCTTGAGCCTTTTTGAGGTAATAATTTATCATTGGTGTGATAGCTGACCTTAATGTCACTTTCATCTCATTGAAAGCATCTGACAACATTTCTAAAAACATTATGCTAAAAATTAGCATGGGAGAAATAGCATAACTGAGCTAAATTCCATCATTGATGGGGGGTGGCACAAACATTTAGACTCTACTGGAAACTTAGCAACTCTAACAGTCAAGCCACATTGTTCAAATGACAAGTGTACATTTGCCTAAAATATTCTTTACAGAGAACTCACACAAGGCAGGTGCTTACATAATGGTCAAAAATGCACAGACACTCTCAAGATCATTCTAAAGTGTTAGAATACACAGGAGCTGTTGAAATACATGGGAGCCTTGCCCACTATCACCATTACTATTCAATATAGTACTAGAAACTCTAGCCTCGGCAATAAGAGCCGAGAAAGAGATCCAAGGAATTAGAGTAGGAAATGAAGAAATCAAATTGTCACTTTTCGCAGATGACATGATAGTATACTTAGAGAACCCCAAAGACTCTGCTAAAAAGCTATTAGAAATAATTCAGAATTTTAGCAAAGTCGCAGGATACAAAATAAATCCACATAAATCCTCAGGATTTTTATACATTACCAACACAATCCAACAGCAAGAGATACAAAGAGAAATTCCATTCAAAATAACAGTCGATAGTATCAAATATTTGGGAATATATCTACCAAAGGAGAGTCAGGAATTATATGAACAAAATTACAAAACACTTGCCACAAAAATAAAGTCAGATTTAAATAATTGGAAAGACATTCAATGTTCTTGGATAGGCCGAGCGAATATAATAAAGATGACAATACTCCCCAAACTAATCTATTTATTTAGTGCTATACCAATCAGACTCCCAAGTAACTATTTTAATGACCTAGAAAAAATAACAACAAAATTCATATGGAAGAATAAAAGGTCAAGAATTGCAAGGGAACTAATGAAAAAAAAGTCAGAGGAAGGTGGTCTAAGTGTACCTGATTTAAAGCTATATTATAAAGCAACAGTCACCAAAACCATTTGGTATTGGCTAAGAAATAGACTAGTTGATCAGTGGCATAGGTTAGGTTCACAGGACAAGATAGTGAATAAAAATAGCAATCTAATCTTTGACAAACCCAAAGATCCCAAATTTTGGGATAAGAATTCATTATTTGACAAAAACTGCTGGGAAAACTGGAAATTAGTATGGCAGAAACTAGGCATGGACCCACATTTAACACCACATACTAAGATTAGATCAAAATGGGTCCAAGATTTAGGCATAAAGAACGAAATCATAAATAAATTGGAGGAACATGGGATGGTTTACCTCTCAGACTTGTGGAGAAGGAAGGAGTTTGTGTCCAAGGGAGAACTAGAGACCATTATTGATCACAAAATAGAACATTTTGATTACACCAAATTAAAAAGTTTCTGCACAAACAAAACTAATGAAAACAAGATTAGAAGGGAAGTAACAAATTGGGAAAAAATTTTTACATTTAAAGGTTCTGATAAAGGCCTCATCTCCAAAATATACAGAGAATTGACTTTAATTTATAAGAAATCAAGCCATTCTCCAATTGATAAATGGTCAAAGGATATGAACAGACAATTTTCAGATGATGAAATTAAAACTATTTCCACTCATATGAAAGAGTGTTCCAAATCACTATTGATCAGAGAAATGCAAATTAAGACAACTCTGAGGTATCATTACACACCTGTCAGATTGGCTAAGATGACAGGAACAAATAACGATGAATGTTGGAGGGGCTGTGGGAAAACTGGGACACTGATGCATTGTTGGTGGAGTTGTGAAAGAATCCAACCATTCTGGAGAGCAATCTGGAATTATGCCCAAAAAGTTATCAAAATGTGCATACCCTTTGACCCAGCCATACTACTACTGGGCTTATACCCCAAGGAACTACTAGAGAAGGGAAAGGGTCCTGTATGTGCCAAAATGTTTGTGGCAGCCCTTTTCATAGTGGCTAGAAGCTGGAAGATGAATGGATGTCCATCAATTGGAGAATGGTTGGGTAAACTATGGTATATGAATGTTATGGAATATTATTGTTCTATAAGAAATGACCAACAGGAGAAATACAGAGAGGCTTGGAGAGACTTACATCAACTGATGCTGAGTGAAACGAGCAGAACCAGAAGATCATTATACACTTCAACAATGATACTGTACGAGGATGTATGCTGATGGAAGTGGATTTCTTCAACATAGAGAAGAGCTAATCCAATTCCAATTGATTAATGATGGACAGAACCAGCTACATCCAGAAAAGGAACACTGGGAAATGAATGTAAACTGTTATTTCTACCTTCTGAATCCAATTCTTCCTGTGCAACAAAAAATTCGGTTCTACACACATATATTGTATCTAAATTATACTGTAATATATTTAACATATATAAGACTGCTTGCCATCTGGGGGAGGGAGTTGGGGGAGGAAGGGAAAAAATCTGAATAGAAGTAAGTGCAAGGGATAATGTTGTAAAAAATTACCCATGCATATGTACTGTCAAAAAATGTTATAATTATAAAATAAAATAAAAAATTAAAAAAAAATAACAACTCACAAAAAAAAAAAAAGAAATACATGGGAGCCACCTGACAGGGGCTGCTGGAGATACAACCAAGACTGCAGAATGGATCTCCTTTTGTGAGAGGATGATACAAGGAGACTAAGAGGCAATTTATGTTCTCTGACCTCTCTGAATGAGAGGCCGTTGGGTTGTCTAACCTCTCTCCTCTTCCCTCTGTCTCCAATTTATCTTATTCCCAGTCTGCAACACCTGTGTCATCAAAGGCTGCCCTGCAACTCCTTCAGATGTTATGATTCACAGCTGTTTAGGCTCTTAGAGAATTGACCTGTCCCTTAACACTAAAGAACTTCGATATTGATTGTGAGACTTGAAAGACAATGGTACTGGATCATTTAGGATGGTCCAGATGCATCAAAGAAAGCCCTGTTCTCGGTGACCAAAGCAAAATTTAGGTAGTTCAAAAGAAATGTGAGATGCACTAATTTAGAGATGTCTTCATCCCAAATGGTCATAAGAACTATGTGGCTGATCTGTAGTAGATCTACCAAAAGTTATATTGGCATAATCAACCAGTCAGACACACTTTACATTGACTTCCATATCTTGATGTCATTTTGGTCTTCTTGAAGCACAAATAAAAACAACAATTTGAAGTAGTCAAGCCAGCCAAGATAAAGCAGCAAGGCAGCGGGAGGAAAGAAAGAGGAGACAGCATGTGCCAAGAAAGTCAAACCTTTCTTGCTCAAAATGCATTACAACAATTTTTCATGTCTAACTGCTGACTGAGCAGAGTCAAGATGTTAGAGAGGACATACGTTTCTTTCTGACCTACTTCCATGACCCCCAGACTATCAAATCCACATCTGAATTAGTTATGGACTGACAGAACCCACAAATATTGGAAGTGTAACAAATTATAAGCAGAAGATAATTTCAAAGCTCTGCAGAAAAGGTCTGTTTCAATCAGAGAATGGAGGGAGGTGGGCCAAGCACAAGCAGGCCAAGCATAGACACAAGAGTATAGCAGTGCAGACTTAGGGCTGTGTGGGTTCCGCATGCTGGAGAATCTACATGGATAAATCTACAACAATGTTGCTTACGCTGCTCTGGTTACAAGCCAGTAGATCAGCAAAGAAATTAAAATGTTAAAAACATACAACACAAACACAAAAAAAAAATACTGAATCCCAAAACAACCAGAATTTCATGGGACCTGGTCATGCCCATCCGACACCAGAAGTCAGTAAGCACTGACCCAGCACATCCAGTGCTGTTTGTAAAGGAAGCTTGTACAATCTCCCTTGCTTCAAAAGCATATCTTGACTTCCAGCCAAGATGGTGGAGAGGAGGCACACAGCTGCTTGAGCTCCACATTTTCTCTCAGAATTTACTTCATGACAAGCCTCGAAATGAATGCTTGACTGGAAAAAAACCCACAACTAATTACCAACAGAAGACATCCTTGAAATTCTCCAATATCCCATGAATTCCATGTAGAAAATATTATTTTGTCCATTATGTAGATGGGGAAACTGAGGCACAGAGAAGATCTGGCTGATTGAGGGTAATACAGCTGGTAAATAGAAATAGAGGCAGTTAGAACTTAGGTCTTCTGTCTCCAAACCTAGTGCTATTTCCATTATAGCTCAGTAAACAAACAAGTATTTTTTACCTTTTATTCTCATTTGGATATCCATTACCTAACCCTGTATGCATGGGTTAATGCTAAGCATTTTTTATAACCTCTCCTAGTCTCTGTCTCTCACTGTCTCTCTGTCTTTCTGTTTCTCTTTCTCTCTGTGTCTCTCTCTCTTTCTCTCTGTGTCTCTCTGTTGGTCATTCATTTTTCAGAAACACATAGTAAGTATCTCTCTAATTTTATTCTCAAGTTGCCAGGAAACATCCCTACTAGTTCATGAAATTCATTTTAACAGGTGGTCCTTAGGGAAGGAAGAAAATATCCTATTAAGACCTACTGTGGTAAGTACTTTTTGTTATCTCCTTTGATCTTTCTAAAAAAGCACCCACTGAATTATACATTTATTTTTCTTAGAAGGTAACCCAGTGATCAGACCCTTACTGAGGGTGGGCAGAGATTATGTATTTATTCTGATTTAATAGATGAATAGTCTTGAGATTTGGTAGAAAAGCAGACTTGATCCCTGGGAAAATTGACCCTGAATGCTCAGATATCTTCAACAATGAAATCCAGGGAATAGGCATTGAAAGAATTCATCCAATACCTCCTGAAAGAGACCCAACAATTAAAACACCAAGGAATAGCATAGCCAAATTTCAGAACTATTGGACGAAGGAAAAGCAATATTACAAGAAGTCAGGAAAAAAATTAAAAAACACAGAGGAGCCACAATAAGGATTACTAAAGGACCTAATAGTTTCCACTTTAAAGCATCATAGGGCCTAGAGTCTGATATTCTGAAAGGCTAAGGTGCCTGGAATGCAGCCAAGAATAAATGACCCTGCTAAACTGAGGATTTTCTTTCAGGGCAGAAGACAGACAATCAGCAAAACAGATAAATTATATTTATTTCTGATAAAAGACAAGAACTAAACAAAAAAAAATTGACCTCACAAATATGGAACTCAAAAAAAGCATAGAAAAGTTTAAAAAAAGAACTCTTGAAAACTGTATTTCTGTTGTGAGTATTCATAGAGAGTGCATAGATAATTTGATTTTACTGTTACATATTTTTACTGTTAAAAAAAAAAAAGAACCTAGAGGAAGAAAGGGGATTATACCAAAAAAAAAAAAAAAGGGGGGGGGCAGAAAATTAAATTAAAATGAAGGAAATTACATCTCAAGAAGAGACAAAGAAAATCTATTATAATTGAGGGGGGGAAAGGGAGGGAGATGAACATTGTATGAATTTTAGTTTCATCAGATTTGGCTCAAAGAAAGAATATTAGACATATTTGTTTTCTTAAAGAATTGTCTTTTACATTATAAAAAACTGGAAGTGGAAAGGGGAAAAGGGAATGGATAGGCTAAATAGAAGATGTATAGAAAAATATAATTTGGGACAAATAAGATGGTAGGAAACACAGAATTATTAGTTTTAACTGTAAATGTGAATGGGGTGAACTCTCCCACAAAGCAGAAGCAGAGAGCAGACAGGATTAAAAGCCAGAATCCTACAATATGTTTACAAAAACCACTTCTAAAGCAGAGTGATACATACAGAGTAAAGGTAAAAGGATTGAGTAGAATCAATTATGCTTCAATTGAAGTAAAAGAAAAAAAAAAGCAGGGGTAGTCATCTTGATCTCAAATTAAGCAAAAGCAAAAATTGATTGAATTAAAAGATATAAGGAAAGAAACTATGGCTTGCTAAAAGTCATCTTGGATAATGAAGCAATATTATTACTACCCATATATGCACCAAGTGGTATAGCATGGAAATTAGTAAAGGAGAAATTTAGAGAGCTGCAAGAAGAAATAGACAGCAAGACTATAATAGTGAGAGATCTCAATTTGGCTCTCTTAGAATTAGATAAATCAAGCCAAAAATAAATAATAAAGAATTTAAGGAGATAAATAGAATAATAGAAAAGGTAAGTATGACAAATCTTTGGAGAAAATTAAATGGAGACAGGAATGAATACACTTTCTTCTTGGCAGTTCATGGAAACTATACAAAAATTGACCATATATTAGGACATAAAAACCTAAAAATATAATGCAGAAAGGCAGAAATAGTAAATTCATTTTAAGATCAGATTATATTCAATAAAAGGCCAGGGGAAAATAGACCAAAAAGTAATTGGAAACTAAATGATCTCATCCTAAAGAATGAATGGATGAAATGGCAAATTATAGTGGGCTGAAATTTGAATCAGACAAGAGATACTTAAGACTACCTATTTGATATGAGACAATGGTTCTATTAGCATATATTTCAATAATGGTTCTCCTCCCAATTGGTGCTTGCTGAATGTTTGGTAGGGACATACTCATAGGCAAGAATTGGAGCAGGAGGGAGAGAGTCAAAAGCACTAGGCAGCAGGACAAGGAGGAGAGACTCTGGTGACTCAAGACTTTAGAATCCAGGAGAGATCATTGGCAAGCCTTGTGACAGCTTGCCTGCCTCCTTCACTTCTCCCCTAATGACCAAGGGCTTTGATTTATCCTGATTCTGTCTGACCCTGAAGCCCTTCAAGGAGCTAGCCCGTACTTTACAGCAAATCATAGAAACAAATTAATAATTTCATACAAGAGAATGGCAGTAATGAGACAACATGCCAAAATTTGTGGGATGCAGCCAAAGTGGTAATAAAAGGAATTTTTATATCTCTCCATGCTTCCTTGCATAAAATAGAAAAAGATAAGATCAATAAATTGGGCTTGCAACTAAAAAAGCTAGGAAAAAAAATTAAAAAAAACCCCAAATACCAAACTTGAAATTTTAAAAATAAAAAAGAGAGATAAATCAAATTGAAAGTAAACAAATTATTAAATTATTAAATAAAAAAGAGTTGGTTTTATGAAAAACAACAAGATAATATATAAAACTTTAGTTAATTTGATTGGAAAAAGGAAAGAGAAAAATCAAATTGTTAGTCTTGAAAATGAAAAGGCAGAACTTTCCACAAATGAAGAATAACTAGGAGTTATTTTGTCCAATTTTATGCCAATAAATTTGGTAAACTGAATGAAATGGATTATCCTTGATTGCCTCAGTTCCCTGATCTGTACACTAAGTTGTAGAAGGAAATAGTCAGGAAGACTAAAAAAATCTCTGAAATGACTGAATAACAAAAATTCCTTCATTTATGTTACATAGTTATAATTCATGGTATTAATCATTCATTCAGCATATTTCTATCACTATTCTTGACATAAGAAACACAAACACCAAAGTAATATAATTCTTTATATCAAAGAGTTTATATTCTACTATGGGGAATGCCAAGATGTCAGAAGAATCTGTACTTGTGACTCAAAAGGCAAGAAAAAGATTCAATCATGATAGAATAAAATAATTATCCTATTGCAATTTTGCTCCTTTATGCCTATTTTTGTGAATTTTTTGCTTTTTAAAATTCCTTTTCAGAGATGGAAGAGAGAGATAAGCAGGAGAGAAAATAAATGTTTCATTTTGTTTTGTTCAGTTTGGCTTTGTTTTTCTTAATGGAAACTTTAATTTAAAAGAAAAAAAAATTGGTGCATTTAGTCATTCAGAAAAGTTATATGACTTCCTACAGCTCTGTTTGACATCATCTGCGTAGGACTAGAGGGAGCAGATGGTGAATAATCTCCACCACTGAGGTTTGGCAAAGAATGAGAGGCAACAAGACAGAGTTGAGTGATTTTATAACATGGCAATGTAGATTTGAATTGGCCAAAATTGGGAAGAGAGGAAAATTAAGTCAGATCAAGAAGAATAACCTGAAAAGTATTGAAGCATAAATGGGTTGAAGACCTTTGTGTAGGCAAGAGATTTAGATGGGATAGAAATTAGGGAAAGATAAACAAGAAATTATGTCATAGTTTTTGACTAGGAAAGTGAAACACTTGTGGATAATGATGTAACCCAACATATATGTAATAATAGGTCATGGGATATAAGAAGACTGAGAAGTTGGAATGTTAGGGAATGTGAAGTACCATCATTATAGATGTCCAAATCTCCCATAATAAGAAGTTGGAGATGAGAAAATCTTCTAAACTTCATAAGAAAGGAAAAATATTAATCTGCGGGCTATTGCATGTGATTGTTGTGACCCTGGATATCTTAGAATCAGCTGGAGTCAGGATAAGTAAAAGTCTTTATTCTTGTTCTTTTGGGGTGGCTCTCAGGGGATTAGATCTAGGAATCTCTCTACCTCCTTCCTCTCTTTCTCTCTCTCTCTACCTCCCAAGAATGAATCTCCTCCTTCTACTCCACCCACTGATCTCACTTCCCTTTCTTTGTCCACACCACCCATAAATCTAGCCAGCACAGAATAGTTAAGTAGGGTCATCCTCCAAACATGTTAATAGAGAATTGTCCAATTGGTAATTAGCCTCAAGTGATAGGTTAGCTTGCATCTGCTCAGTTGTAGCCCTTTACATCTCCCACTTTCTTTTGTTTTAGAACACAGGTGGTCACGTCATCCCTGACTTCTCAGGGAGGTGAGAACCCCAAAAAGTAGGTGATCATACCCCCCCCCGACTTCTCAAGAATGGAGGTAAAAACACCGAAAAGGAGCTGATCATACCCCCCATGACTTCTCAGGAAGGGAGATAAAAAGCATCAAAGGGAAGTGGGGATTGCTATCAGGTTTCTGGGCTGAAAGATCTTATTAGAGACAGGTATGCACAAACCCATCAGCATGGGAGGTAGTACACAAGCACATAGCAATAACGCACAGGCTATTAGTGATGACTCTCCCCACAGTCAGTGCAGGATCGATGTGGTGTAACAAAACATGAATTGTACATGCAAGTAGTGATATAACAAACAATATAAATCAACAATATTTTCAGAAGTCCTAGAAGGAGGGTAAGTAAACAACAGTCACACATACGCCTTCTTCAGCAGCCAAGAGATAGTCCAAAACCAATCTATTGTCCATCGCTTCATGTGTCAGGGAATCCAATGAACCCCACAAGTTTTTGAGGTCCTGCAACAATCTTTTTATATGTTAGGGAATCCAATGATTCCTACATGTTTTGAAACCCTGCAACAGTCTTATGTCTCAGAGAATCCAATGATTCCTGGGGGCTTTCAAGTTCTACAACAGTTTTATGATGTCTCAGAGAATCCAATGATTCCTGCGGGCTTAGAAGTCCTACAATAGGCTTATCACATATCAGAAAATCCAATGATTCCTGAGGGTTTTCAAATCCAACAATTTTTGATGTCCATGAGTCAACCGCCCTAACTGCCAGGCTCTTCCAGTGGTGGGCACAGTCAGCAACGGAACCATCTGATGTTTCTTGGGTCTTCTCCTTCATTTCAAGGGTCTTCTCTGTCTCTCTCCGATGGACAAGGAGAATACAGCTTGTTGGTACCCATCTGCTTCCTTCTCCATCTGTAGAGATACAAGCAAACCCTCTCCCCCAACCAGTTAACCTATCTGATCCCTTCCCTTCAACACTTTCTGGGTCTCTCCACATAACTTGGTGATTATCTAAAGACAGTGGAACTGCTTCCACTGGACATTGCCCTTCTAATGCATTATAAAACCTGCCTGCTAGAGCCAGTGCATCTTTGTCAAAAATTTAAAAATCATTGGTAACATTCCATAACATTCATATAGCATAATTTACCCAACCATTCTCCAATTGATGGGCATCCATTCATTTTCCAGTTTCTAGCCACAAACATTTTGGCACATACAAGGCCCTTTCCTTTCTTTAGTATTTCCTTAGGATATAAGCCCAGTAGTAGCACTTCTGGATCAAAGGGTATGCACAGTTTGATAAGGTTTTGGGCATAATTCCAGATTTCTCTCCAGAATGGTTGGATTCTTTCACAACTCAACCAGCAATGCATCAGTGTCCCAGTTTTCCAACATCCCCTCCAACATTCATTATTATTTGCTCCTGTCATCTTAGCCAATCTGACAGGTGTGTAGTGGTATCTCAGAATTGTTTTAATTTGCATTTCTCTGATCAATAGTGATTTGGAACACTCTTTCATATGGGTGGAAATAGTTTTAATTTCATCATCAGAAAATTGTCTGTTCATATCCTTTGAGCACTTATCAATTGGAGAATGGCTTGATTTCTTATAAATTAGATGCAATTCTCTATGTATTTTGGAGATGAGGCCTTTATCAGAACCTTTAAATGTAAAAATGTTTTCCCAATTTGTTACTTCCCTTCTAATCTTGTTTGCATTAGTTTTGTTTGTATAAAAGCTTTTTAATTTGATGTAATCAAAATTTTCTGTTTTGTGATGAATAATGATCTCTACTTCTCCTTTGGTCACAAATTCCTTCCTCCTCTACAAGTCTGAGAGGTAAACTATCCTATGGTCCTCTAATTTATTTATGATCTCATTCTTCTTTTTTTTTTTTTTTTTTCTTCTGAGGCTGGGGTAAAGTGACTTGAACAGGATCACACAGCTAGGATGTGTTAAGTGTCTGAGACCAGATTTGAACTCTGGTCCTCCTGAATTCAAGGCTGGTGCTCTATCTACTGTGCCACCTAGCTGCCCCATGAAGTCATTCTTTATGCCTAAATCATGGACCCATTTTGATCTTATCTTAGTATGTGGTGTTAAGTGTGGGTTCATGCCTAGTTTCTGCAATACTAATTTCCAGTTTTCCCAGCAGTTTTTGTCAAATAATGAATTCTTATCCCAAAAGTTGAGATCTTTGGGTTTGTCAAACACTAGATTGCTATTTTTATTCACTTTCTTTCCCTGTGAACCTAACCTATTCCACTGATCAACTAGTCTATTTCTTAGCCAATACCAAATGGTTTTGGTGAGTGCTGCTTTATAATATAGCTTTAGATCAGGTACAGCTAGGCCACCTTCATTGATTTTTTTTTTACTTCCCTTGAAATTCTCTATCTTTTGTTCTTCCATATAAATTTTGTTGTTGTTTTTTCTAGGTCATTAAAATAGTTTCTTGGGAGTCTAATTGGTATAGCACTAAATAAATAGATTAGTTTAGGGAGTATTATCATCTTGATTATATTTGCTTGGCCTATCCAAGAACACTTAATGTCTTTCCAATTGTTTAAATCTGATTTTATTTTTGTGCCATGTGCTTTGTAATTTTGCTCATATAATTCCTGACTTCTCTTTGGTAGATATATTCCCAAATATTTTATACTATTGACCATTATTTTGAATGGAATTTCTCTTTGTATCTCTTGCTGTTGGATTGTGTTGGTAATGTATAAAAATGCTGAGGATTTATGTGGATTTATTTTGTATCCTGCAACTTTGCTAAAGTTCTGAATTATTTCTAATAGCTTTTTAGCAGAGTCTTTGGGATTCTCTAAGTATACGATCATGTTATCTGCAAAGAGTGATACTTTGATTTCTTCATTACCTACTCTAATTCCTTGAATCTCTTTCTCAGCTCCTTTTGCAGAGGCTAGCATTTCTAGTACAATACTGAATAGTAATGGTGATAGTGGGCAACCTTGTTTCACTCCTGATCTTACTGGGAAAAGTTCCAGTTTATTGCCATTACAAATGATGTATACTGATGATTTTAAATATATGCTCCTTATTTTAAGGAATAGTCCATTTATTCCTATACTCTCAAGAGTTTTTAGTAGGAATGGATGTTGGATTTTATCGAATGCTTTTTCTGCATCTATTGAGATGATCATATGTTTTTTCTTAATTTGGTTATTGATATAGTCAATTATGCTAATAGTTTTCCTAATATTGAACCACCTCTGCATTCCTGGTATAAATCTCACTTGGTATTATGCTGGGGATGATTTTCTGTAGTCTTTTTGCTAATATTTTATTTAAGATTTTAGCATCAATATTCATTAGGGAGATTTGTCTATAATTTTCTCTCTCTGTTTTCAGCCTACCTGGTTTAGGTATCAGCACCGTATCTGTGTCATAAAAGGAATTTGGTAGGACTCCTTCAATCCCTATTTTTTTCAAATAGTTTATATAGCATTGGAGTTAGTTGTTCTTTAAATGTTTGGTAGAATTCACATGTAAATCCATCTAATCCTGGGGATTTTTTCTTTTCTTTTTTTTTTTTTTTATTTAGAATTTTTTTCCCATAGTATATATGCATGAGTAATTTTTTAAATAATATTATCCCTTGTACTCATTTTTCCAAAGTATCCCCCCCGCCCTCCACTCCCTCCCCCCGATGACAGGCAATCCCATACATTTTACATGTGTTACAATATAACCTAGATGCAATATATGTGTGTAAATACCATTTTCTTGTTGCACATTAAGTATTAGATTCTGAAGGTATAAGTAACCTGGGTAGATAGACAGTAGTGCTAACAATTTATATTCACTTCCCAGTGTTCCTTCTCTGACTGTAGTTATTTCTGTCCATCATTGATCAACTGAAAGTGAGTTGGATCTTCTTTATGTTGAAGATAACCACTTCCATCAGAATACCTCTTCATACAGCATTGAAGTGTACAGCAATCTTCTGGTTCTGTTCATTTCACTCAGCATCAGTTGATGTAAGTCTCTCCAAGCCTCTCTGTATTCCTCTGGCTGGTCATTTCTTACAGAGCAATAATATTCCATAACCTTCATATACCATAATTTATGGGGATTTTTTCTTAGGGAGTTGGTTAATAGCTTGTTCTATTTCTTTTTCTGAAATGGGACTATTTAGAATATTTACTTCTTCCTTTGTTAATCTGGACAAGCTATATTTTTGAAGTTATTCTCCATTTCATTTAAGTTATTGAATTTATTGGCATACAGTTGAGCAAAGTAGTTCCTAACTATTGTTCTAATTTCCTCTTCATTAGTGGTGAGTTCTCCCTTTTCATTTTAAAGACTAACAATTTGCTTTTCCTCTTTCCTTTTTTAAATCAGATTTATTATGGTTTTGTCTATTTTCTTGGATTTTTCATAGAACCAACTTTTAGTTTTATTAATTAATTCAATAGTTTTTTTTTACTTTCAATTTTATTAATCTCACCTTTTATTTTTATAATTTCAAGTTTCGTCTTTGTCTGGGGGTTTTTAATTTGTTCCTTTTCTAGCATTTTAGTTGTAAGCCCAATTAGTTGACTTTCTCTTTATTTTATGAAAGTAGGCCTCTAGAGATATAAAACTTCCCCTCATTACTGCTTTGGCTGTATCCCACACATTTTGGTATGATGTCTCATTATTGTCATTTTCTTGGGTGAAGTTATTAATTATGTCTATGATTTGCTGTTTTACCCAATCATTCTTTAGTATAAGATTATTTAGTTTCCAATTATTTTTTGGTCTATTTTCCCCTGCTTCTTATTGAATGGAATTTTCATTGCATTGTGGTCTGAAAAGGATGCATTTACTATTTCTGCCTTACTGCATTTGATTTTGAGGTTTTTATGCCCTAGTATATGATCAGTTTTTGTATAGGTTCCATGAACTGCTGAGAAGAAAGTGTACTTCTTTCTGTCTCAGCTTAGCTTTTGCCAAAGATCTATCATATCAAACTTTTCTAGTATTCTATTTACCTCTTTCACTTCTTTCTTATTTATTTTGTGGTTTGATTTATCTAATTCTGAGAGTGCAAGGTTGAGATCTCCCACTATTATAATTTTGTTGTCTATTTCTTTTTGCAACTCTCTTAATTTTTCTTTTAAGAATTTAGATGCTGCACCACTTGGTGTGTATATGTTTAATATTGATATTGCTTCATTATCTATGCTATCCTTTAGCAAGATATAATGCCTTTACTTATCTCTTTTAATTTGATCAGTTTTTGGTTTTTTATTAATCTAAGATGAGGATGGCTACCCCTGCTTTTTTGGATTCACCTGAAGCATAGTAGAATCTGGTCCACCCTTTTACTTTTAGTTTGAATGTATCACCCTGTTTCAGGTGTGTTTCCTGTAAACAATATATAGTAAGACTCTGGCTTTTAATCCAGTCTGCTCACTGCTTCCTCTTTATGGGGAAGTTTACTTCAATCACATTTATGGTTAGAATGATTAATTCTATATTGCTTACCATCCTGTTAACCCCTGCTTATGCTTTTCTCCTTTCCTTCCCTCTTACCTCCATCCCCAGTATTAAACTTGTGAGCACCACTTGTTTTTCACAGCCCTCCCATTTTAGTATCCCTCCCTCACCTTAAAGTTCCTCCCCTTATTTTACCCCTTTTCCTCACAATTTCTGTATTCCCTTCCCCTTAGCTTACTCCTTCCCTCTCACTTCTCAATGAAGCGGAAGAAGTTTCACCATAATTCAAATATGTCTATTGATACACATTATGTTCATCTCCCTCCTTTCTTTCTCTCAATGGTTAGAGCCCTTTTAAATTTTTTGTTCATTTTGTCAGAGTGGAATTGAAGAAAACAAATTGACAAGAGAAACTATTGGTCTTTTTCTGGGGGTGGGTGGGAATGGAGCCAGATGGTGTAACTGGGTTTCCTTTACAGACTGCAGGAGACAGCAGCGAGGCACTAGCAGGCCAGTGATAGCTGCACTGAGTCTGTGCTTTGAGGCTCTAAGAATACGCTGAGTCACTCTGTGTGTGTGAGGGTGTCCGGGTCTTGAGAGACACTAGCTTTCCAGGGTTTTATTCTTTAACTCTGGTGTTTACACCTTCTCTGATGCACTTGGCTTGCTGCCCAGATGGGAATATCCACAATGGATTAAAGGTAGTTTAGCAGAAATGGAAGAGATCGCATCCCTCCCCCTCATATCTGAGCAGTGTGAGCTGCCTGCCTCACTCTCGCTGCTTGCCCTCAGTCTGCACCCAGTCTGTTCGTCCCCTCCCCTGAGCAAACACAGACCTTTTCTGGTGAATTTCAAGGATGTCTTCTGTTGGTATTTATTTGTGTTTTTTGTTGTTGTTGTTGTTGTTTTTTTTTTTTTCCTGGTCAAGCATTAATTCTGAGGCTTGTCATGAAGTAAATTCTGAGAGAAAATGCAGAGCTCAAGCAGCTGTGTGCATCCTGGCCGCCATCTTGTCCCAGAAGTACTATGTGATTTTCAATGATCATTCCTATCATTACCATTATAACAAAAGTCTGACAATTTTCAGTTGAGTTGTCATTTGTATAACATTTGTATGTTATAATATGGAGGTTGGTTTTAATGACAAATTCTTCCTCAAGGAAAATCTGCAAGTTATAAATCTTCAATTACAGTACATCAATATATATGCAAGCAAATATTTTTCTCCCACATAATTCCTGATTCTAGTAACATATAAAATTTTGATGAGGAAGTTCTTCCTCCCATTGCAGGTCTGTACCTGATCCCAAGCTTATGTTCTTAAAGTGTTACCTGAGGCATTGAGCAGTTAAATAACTAACCCAGTCTTCTACTAATATGTATTTTAGACTGTATGTTATGCAGCAGTGCCTCTCAAGCTATTAATTATTTATATTAATAAAAGTTAGTAGAAATTTGAATAGAGCAGGAGTGGGGAGAAAAGAAAATGAATGAGAAAAGTAATGGTCTAGACCAGACTGACACTGGCAGGGCTATCAACTTTGTTTCTTTCTTCTCTAGTTATCTAACAAATTCCTTTCTTATCACATATTATTTTCCCAAGTCTAAAGACTAACCAAATTCTCTCCTATAATCCACACTAGGATTTTTCTGAAAAAGATAAAAAAAAACAAAAAAAACCCCACCTTTTCCTTGGTAAAGTCCTCTTGCAGGATGCTAAATTTAGCACCGCCAATTAGAGGAACAGGTGGTATATGACTATACCAAATGGATTCTTCTCCAGTGATGCTTTCATTTATGAGCCAATCAGGAGTAGCAAGTATTTACATTGGGCAGCTAAGTGGCACAGTAAATAGAGTGCAAGGCCTTGAGTCAGGAAAACCAATCTTCATAAGTTCAATTCTGATCCCTGATACTTATTAGCTGTGTGACTCTGAATAGATACTAGTCCCTATGATACTAGGTTTACCTAGGGTTCCTCATCTGTCAAATGAGCTGGAGAAGGAAATGGCAAATCACTTCAGAATCTTTGCCAAGAAAATTCCAAATTGTATAACCAAGACACAACTAAAAAACATTATTTTAAAAGCATATTGTTTACAAAAGAGATACTGAACACAAATGATAACTCTAACTATCCCCAGTCCTCCCTGTTCTAGTCAGGGCTTCAGTAAATATTTCATAGCATTAAATATGCACATGGAATCTACTAGTATATAGGAATAAAACAGTAACACAAGGCTTTCAGTGAAAAAACAAACAAACACGCCACTAGGTGGCAAAATAGTATTTGCAATTTTACAGACTCATGAAGTTAGGTTCACAGAAGACAAACAAAAAGAAAAAGAAGCAAGTGCAAAGCAATGACTATATTTCTTCATCTATTCTGTGGCAGACACAGCAGGATCACGTATAAGACTGTTGAATGGTAATGAGCTGAAGTGAATTGACCATAAAATTATACTTACTGCAAACTACTCCTCTAAGTGTCATGAAGAGAAGAAAGACAGGAAGTAGGGGGCAGAGAGAAAAATGAGAGAAGGTAAAAAACAGAGGCTACTCAGAAGGATTCTGTGGCTCTCATTTCCAGTCAAGCCAGAACTTAGGTCAGTTTCCTACTGAGATCACATTATACCTTCTCTATTTTAAACTATATACATATTGGAGAGATATTGAAGAAGTTTTCTTTTCATGGAACAAACCAGTTTTGAATCAATGACAATTTATCTGTTAACAACAGAAAATTAATTTCTCACAAAATGCTTTGCACTTGGAGGGGGAGGAAGAGAGACATATGCTGTCATTGACATAGAGAACTAATAGGGTAGAGTTTCTTTATCATTAACAACTGATCTTCAAAGCAGTTTGTTTGAATGAATCAAGAGTTTAAGTGATTTCCTTCAAGTCACATGGCAAATGAAATCTATATGTTCCGGATTCTAAAGCCAACTTTCTATCCATTAAATCATGCTGACATTGCTTTTGACAGAGTAGCTACTTAATAAATATTTGTTGAAATGAATTGTTGAAATTATTGAATTCCTACAGGAAAAACTTAACACTTTCATACATTTTAATGGGAGCTATTTGTGCATTGGCTTATTGGAAAGAATGCAGAGGTCCTAGATAAACACACATAAATTTTATAATTAATACTTCAAAAAATATGGAAAGGCACATGGTAGATGCAAGTAAGCTGTCATACAGTATAAATGAGGAATGCCTAATAAAATTTGAGATAAACGATTAAAAAATATCATAAAACTATGAGTTGTGAAGAACATGATCTTAACATAGGCTGAGAAGAAATTTTATCTGGCATCATAGGACAGAGAAAACAGGGCCTGAAATCAGGTAAACTTAATTTTAAATGTGGCCTTAAACATTTACTAGCTGTGTGACCCTGAGCAAGTCAATTTTTAGCCTGCCTCAGTTTCTTCATTTGCAAAGTGGGGATAATAATAAGCATCTATTTCCCAAGATTATTATGAGGACCAAATGAAATAATTGTAATTATTTGTGCCTGGCACATAGTTGGGTAATATATAAATATTAGCCATATTATTATTTTTGTTAGTACCATTCTGACTCAGTGGTATCTGTGTAATGTTAGGAAAAATCAAGAAAGGCAACCAGCCTATTAAATAGGTATAGTGAACATAGATGAACCACATAGTTTGGATGAAAAGGTTAATGAGTATAAGAACTTGACATACTGAAGCCATATAATATGAAGTTCCAATCTTTATAAAGAAGATTGTGCATTGATTCTTCAAAGGAAAATAAATAGAACTCACAGGTAATGCATGGCAAATGTAAGGAATCCTTTTTCTTGATCTTAGAAGGCAGGGAACTATGTGTGATGATTACTACCTTCCTGTTGAAAAGCATAATATGAATATTCAGGTCATAAGCTATGCTAGACTGTGCATTCAATATAGAAAGTCTGCTAAGATTTATTAAACAATTCACATATACTTCTAAGATTCAACTCAAACAAATTAAAATATAATCTCTATAAAAATATAGATATAATCTAGTAAATTGGAAGTTCTAGGAACAAAAAGACATGCTAGCAAATGTAAGTTTATCAGTGAGAATGATCATGAATCTCCTTCTAGTTAGTTGAATAAAATGATCTATTTTTTCTGAAATTAATTGAATTGTAATGATACTGGCAATTCCTCAAGCCTAGAAGTCTTTTCTCTCCACTATTAGGAAGCTCTGGTTTTCTCATAAATAATCTCAATACCACATTCTTCAAGAGTTTTCCTAGTCCTGCCTGACTACTATGAGTTTCTATTCAAGATTATACTATGTCTGCTTTGGATGTGTCTTGCATCTACCTACCTACCTACATACCTACTTTCCTATCTATCCATCATCTATCTATCTATCTATCTATCTATCTATCTATCTATCTATCTATCTATTTTTTTAACTGTCTATAGTATATGTGTGTGTTTTCTTCAATTAGTAGACAAACTCCCTGAGAGCAAGAACTGTTTCAGTTTTTGTTTTTTTATTCACAATACTTAGCACAATACATGGAACTATAAGCAATTAATACATGTTTTTAAGCTGATTGGTGGTTTTCAACAGCATACACTTTGATATTAGGTCAATTTAATTTTCTGTACAGTTAAATAGGACAAAAACATTAACAATACAAGACTGACAAATGATTTGGTTTTGGATGAGTGGCAATAAGTTATGGTAAGGAGAGATCAGGCCAGGAAGACTTAGTTTCAAGTGCTGACATATCCTAGTTCTGTGACCTGTGTCAAGTTATTGGGCAAATTACTTATCTTCTCAATACACTAGACAGATCTAAAGACTAAATATGAAGACAAGGGCTGATATACATGGGTAGAGGAAGATTATTAACTAGGAATGTCATATACCAACAAAATTCTGTTCCAAAAACAAAACAGAGGAGGTTGAGATTTTTATACATTTGTTTATTCTCATTGAATAGCATCACATGCATATCTAGTTTGATATGAAACAATAACTATAAAATCATTGGTTGATAAATTGTTTCAGGTTCTTTGTGATGTCATAGGGTATTTCTTGGCAATATTACTGAAGTGATTTGGCATGTCTTTCTCCAGCTCATTCTGCAAATGAGAAAATGGAGGCAAATGAGGTTAAATGACTTTCCCAGTGTCACACATCTAATAAGTGTCTAAAACCAGATTGGAACTCAGGAATATGAGTGTTCCTGACTCTAGGCCTTCACTCTACCCACTGTATCATTTAGTTGCAAATGGCTATATTTTCAGAGATTCTAATGAATGAATCAGTCAATAAATGAATGAATGAATGAGAACTAAAGCTAAATGATTTTGAGAGACATAATACTTAAAATTTTAAAATATAAATTTTGTCAAAATAGAACCTTTGGAAGAAGTTAAATGCTAAGCTTATTTTGTGTGCTTCATCAAGACATTTATTTTATATTTCTCAATAATATATGCATAATATGTATGTACAATATAAAACACGCACTCTATATATGTAACATACAGTGCATTTAAACAAAAGTTCTTTGGGAAGATTACATTGTTTAGTGACTGGAGAAAAGAACTCATATTCTGCCTCTAACACTGATAAGTTATAGTAACTATGGGCTTAGAACTTAGTCTTACACTGCCATTGTTTAAAGATGATAAATAATAAAAAAGTTGCCAAAGATTTCCTACCAAGGTCCAAATCAAAGACCAGATAGATATAGATATAATAAAGATATAATAAAACTTATAATAGAAAGATATAATAAAACTTATAATAACAATGATGAGTCAGATTCACACTGCAAAAAACATTGTTTTGGGGCAGCTAGGTGGCACAGTGGATAGAGCACCAGCCCTGAAATCAGCAGGACCTGATTTCAAATCTGGTTTCAGACACTTAATACTTCCTAGCTGTGTGACCCTGGGCAAATCACTTAACCCCATTTGCCTCAGGAGAAAACAAAACAAAACAAAACATTGTTTTGAGAATGAATTTGTTTTTTGGTGTAACCTCTCTACAGATGTAGAAGCCAAATTATCTAATCTCTATTCCTTTCTATCCTATATTCATCCATCTTCTACCTTTCATCTCCATAACTAAAATGGCAGTTCTTTCATAGCTTGAAATAGCTATATCATGTTATTAAACTTTTCTGTTAAATGAGTATAAAACATTAAAGAAGAAAATTATGTAAACAGTTAAATATTTAGCTTCTATAAAAGTGCTATATTTACTATTTAAACTGTAAGAGACTAGAGAATATGATATGATTGCCTATTAATTTATAATTGATTATGATACCATATCAGATTTACTTATATTTTATTTTTATTCACTTCTAAAGGGGAATTGTACATTTTCCTTCTCCCACATACTTCACCTAGTTTTCATTTTAAGAAATAACTTACTTTGTTTTTAAACTTCAAGAGAAGCATGACATAATGGAAAGGTGACTGGATTTGAAAGCAGAGGAATCATACAATCTATGTGATCTTACAGAAATAATTTTTTGTCTCTTCAACTCAGTTCATTCAAGAGTAAAATGACAAAGTAGACAATCTTTAAGGTTATTTCCAGTGCTAAATCATAAGCCACATAAACTGATCAATTATGAAATATGAATAAAGTCATGAACAGCATTCTGCACTAAAAGTAAAATGTGGTATATGTATGTGTATACTCATATACATATGTATATATGTGTGACACTAAAACTGATGTACTTTCTCAATTGGGAAGAAGAGAACTATAACCCCAGAGTCATATAAGTTTTTTCCCACTCCTCTTTCTAATCATTGAGCCAATTAATTTATAACCAAAAATAAATTACAAAAAAGGGAAAAAAAATAAAGAGCTCAGCAAAAGCAATCAATACTTAAAACTTGCATGGCAACACTATATGTAGTATTTCTCATCAATAAATGGGACTACATAAATGTGAGGGAGATAAGGATTTACTTCAAAAATAATTTATCATATATACAGAGAAAAAATAAAATAACTCTTATACTCAAAGAATTTACATTATATTTAGCTGAGTTTATTATCTTTTTAAAGTAAGCTATTCTAATGGAATCTATCATGATGAAACCTTTTCATGCAAACAAGTAAAAGCAAAGGAGGAAGTCTGCTTAATCATTTGTCTTTAGGAATCAAAGGAAACTCATATCCCCCCTTTTTAATTTCCTTGGAAATCTAAGCATAATTGTATCTTGTTTCTAGCTATGCTAATAGCAGAAACAATTTCTGAGACACTAGATTTAAATATGGCCTTGGAGAATGAAGAGCCAATAAAAGAAAGAAAAGTTGAGTCAGAGGGAATAATCACACCCACTGTTCAATGTCTTCAAAATTCTGTCCTGTCAATGAATGAATTCAAATGTAAACCAAAGCACACACTGTCATTAGCTATTCTACTATCTATTTTAAAAAAATTAAACTTTTTCTAGACTTTTTTGTATTTTCCAAGGTTCTTGAGAAAACAAACATTTATTTCCAGGTGGCAAAGAGATAATATAGTAATACACACTGCACATTTTATTCCATTTCTTTTCAAATATGCAATACTATAAAGTTACACACATATATATATATACATATATATATATATATATATACATATATACATATATACATATATTTGATTTAAAGAGGTAAAATGACATGTCAGTTTATTGTGTTTTTATATGTATATGTGTATATATGTCTCTCTGTGCGTATATATATATATATTTATGCATAAATATATATATATTTATTTATACATAAATATATAAAGTTTGACTTAAAGATACAGTACGTTAGTACAGATAGAGCCCACCTTGAAAAAAATATGTACTAAAATGCTGATTCTGATACATACTTGTTTATCATGTCTAAATGACAGCCCCTTAGAGTGCCCAGGAAACTCATGAAAGCTATAAGGAATTTCCAAATTGAGAATTCCCTTCACAAATAAAATCAAGCAAGATGTTTCTCAGTTTAAAAAAAAGATTATCCTTACCCATCATATATTTAATATAGAATTGCAAAGTTATAAATTTTTTCAATTCAGTAATTTCAGAAATTCCCCCATGGGATATAAATTTGTACATACATACATACTACACACACATACACACACACACACACACACACACACACACACACACACAAAGTAATGCAACACATTGCTTGGAAAGCTGGCCTAGGAATCAGGAATATCTGATGTAAGCGAAACCTCTGATATGTCTTGACTGTATGATTCTGGGCAAGTCACTTAACATCTAATACTACCTGATCAGCTCTGATAGAAGGATTTTATTTCTAGGTATTCCTTATAACAATAAATCTAATCTGGAATCCTCCCATATTCAATATTAATATTACAAAAATTAAAGATAATGATAATATTTAACATTATATAGTGCCTACTATGTGCTAAGTATACACATATATGTGTTCATGTGCATACATAAATGACATAATCCATATAAGCATTTTGTGAACTCTAAAGTGTTATATGAATACCTTCTGTTAAAATAATAATCACAATAAATACATACATTCTGTATAAATATTTAAAATGGGAAATAAATGGAATAACATTTTATTATAGAACTAAAATAAGTCTAGGCAAATTTTATTTAAAGCTTTTGGGAACTGGTCAACCAGCTGCTGTCAGAGACTAACAAAGCACTTGCTGTTTCCAGAGGCTTATTTACTTTGTTCTAAGGAACAAAAAGGGTCATAGAAAAATAAGATAACATCTGTGGTGTACTTTGTACACTCATGCTTGTAGAATTTTAAGTTGATATGGACTAATGTCCATGGGTGTATCCTACTATAAAACTTAGAAAGAAAAAGCCAGGTTACTACTTCTTTCTTTCCTGAACCCTAATCTAAAAATAGTCTCAAAGTCCTCTAGGTCTCTAGATATCCCAAACTGCATAGACAAAATCTATTCCAATAGTTAAAACTACACAGAAGAATTGAAAGCAATAGATGTTAGATGTTTGTTGAGTTTAGGAAAAATAAATGTTAAAAATAAATCACTACACAAAATAAGACAAAATGACACTCTCCGTTCTCCTAGTATAGAAATCCTTAATTCCTTCTAACAAAAGTATTAAAGCAGTTTTTGTCTTTGAAGAAACTATTACAATTGTTCCTAGTATATATATATATATATATATATATATATATATATATATATACATATATATATATATATATATATATATACATATATATATATATTACAATGACAAAATGAAAATGGGAACTCAGTGGGCCAATCTAAAGGAACAAAGGCATCATACAGGAAGAATGATCGTACAAGTCAGTCATGAAGTGCCTGGAATAAGTAGAAGCAGGAAGTGAAAAAAACAAGTTAAATTAGAAGAAATCACAATGAAAATTGTCATTCTGATGACAAAAATAGCAGCTTTGTGCTATTTTTATAGTTTGTAAACAAGAAATTTCCTTGGTTTTAGAGCAAGATAAATACTTTTAAATCACTTTAAAAATTAAAAATAAATCAAATCTGATGGACTTGGCTCTTTTCAACAATGAGATGATTCAGACCAGTTTCAATGGATTTGTCATAGAGAGAGCCATCTGCACCCAGAGAAAGGTCTATGGGGACTGAATGTGGATCACAATGCAGGATTTGTACCATTTTTGATGTTGTTTTCTTGTTTCTTGTTTTCTTACTCATTTTTCCCTTTTAATCTGATTTTTCTTATGTAACATGATAAATGTGGAAATATGTATAGAATAATTGCACATGTTTAATAACATTTTGGATTACTTGCTGTCTTGGGGAGGACATGGGGAGCAGGCAGGGGAAAGGAGTTTTGCAAAAGTGAATATTGAAAACTATCTTGACATGTATTTTGAAAATATAAAACTTGTTAAATATATAAAAAAGGAAAATGGACAATTCAATTTAAAATAGTTATAAGATCTTATAAATGGGTAATAGACATCTAATATTTTAGTAGCTAATAGATGTAGTCAATAAAAATGAAAAGCCCTTAAGGAAATACTTGGGGTGGCTGACATTCCAACTAATTCTCGCCTCCAAATATACTATAATGCATTATAATAAGATGAATTATATATTCATGAATCATATATGACAGGTGGCATATTATGCCAATCCTAAATATTGCTAATTTTTCTTAATTATTTGGTTTTCAACATCTTCAAGTTCTGGCTAGAGTTATAAGCTAACAATTTTACAATAAGCTAAATATTGTTAATATTAAATACGTTTTTACAAATATTTTAATCCAGCTAAAAGAGTACTACCATTATTTTTATTTTTAACTATGTATGTTTCTGTTGTTGTTGGAGTTTTTTTTTTTTAATTTCTATTTGTTTGCAGCAATTCACTACAGTATTCAAGTTTTTTTTTTAGAAACACTGGAATTATGATCGAAAATTATACCAGAAGCTTGCTTTGTACTATATACAAAGAGCATAGCTCACTCATGATAATTCTAGTGTGGAATTCATCTAAATAAAAGCATTTATGTACTGTTGTATAGCCTTCTTCAGGGTACATCTAACATTTTCAATAATTACCATATTCTACTTTGCTTGTTTGATTGCCTTTGTACTCAGAAAAGAACAATGGAGCTTGTTTTCCCATTGTGTTTTCCTTGTACAATTTTATTTCTTCAGACTGAGTTCACAAATATATTCAGAAATATAAAGGGTTTTATTCTTTCTTCAAATACAAAGCCAACTTATCAGACTCACCAATTAGATATCCTAAGGGAGCAACAATAAGGAACAGCATTCTCCAAATGTTAAATACAACATTTTATATTATGCACACCCATAATTTAAAATATCATTGTGCTTTGAATGTTTGAACTAGAAAATTGAAATCAGAAAACCCCCATGAAATTAGAAAAAAATACAGCAAAAATATCTTCCTATTTTAAACAAATCTCATTTCAAAAAGTTCTTACATGTTTCATTAATCATCTTTATCATCAATTTGTGTTATGACAAAAGGCATCATAGAGGCAACTCCCAGAATGCCTCAAGGACATTTCTAGGGAAGAAGGAGAGAACAGGGTGGATTCAGAGAAAGGAAGTGCTAAACTGAGTTTGTGAGCATGTTATTTGTTATCTTCTTGTTTAAAATTACTAAGTGGGTAATTAGTTCAGTTATTCCTTCTTTTTGAAATAATACAACTTCTATTTGTAACCTCCAATTTATTCCAGTGCCCTGGTAAAAAACTATGGTCACTCCAGCTTAATCATGAAAATAACAGAATATAAGCATAGCTACCTTAGATCTACTATTACTACCCCCAATGGTCATTTTATCAGACTCCCAACACATGAATAATATTTTTCTCTTCATTTATCTCTCTATAAGGAATTTAGTTCTATGGCAAATAGTCAACAGATAATTGAGGACATAAATAAAAATGACATTATAAATAATCACAATGGTTTGTTCTTTCATTATTACTAAATTGTAGCATAAGTCAGCCTGACTTTTATTCATGTGTATTAGAAATGCATAGGTGGGTTAGCCAAAGAAAAATTAGATTTTCCTTTTGCTTTGTTTTAACCATGAGTAAATATTGATTAATGGGGTTTGCAATAAGAATGAATTTCCCTAAATCACAATGCATTCCCCCCATAATGCTTTCTTAAAACACTAAGGCATTTGCAATAAAAGAATGTTGATTTATTTGTCATCTTATTTTATGCACTTGTTTATGATAAAATGTAGCTTGGACATTTTTCTCAAAACTGGATTCAAAGGAGATATTACTAGATAAGCTCACATATTTGAAAAACCCATGTGTACAATGGTCACAAAGAATAAAGCATGACTGAAAAACAATAAAAACATTTTTTTATAAATGGCCAGCTGGGTGGTACAGTGGATAAACTTCCAGTTCTGAAGTCAGAAATATTGATCTTTCTGATTTGAAATCTGGCCTTAGATAAGTACTAGCTGTGTGACCCCGGCCAACCCATTTAATTTCCATTTGTCTTACTCTCTTGGAGAAAGAAATGGCAAATCATTATGGTATCTTTGCCAAGAAAATCCCAAATGGAAGTTATGAAGTATTACACATAAATGAATTACAAGTCATTATAAAGAAAAGAGACATGAGTAGAAGGGTTATTTTCATAAAGAGAATGTGCTCCAAAATAAATCTTCATCTGAGTGTGTCTTGCCCTTTCTCCAAGTGGTGATGAATTTTCCACTGTGGTAGATGTCAGTGGCAGTATTGAAGCACAAGCTTATTTAACCTCATCTGGGAGCACAGATATCTTTCACTTCTTCCTTAAAAAATCTTAATAAATCAGGCCATTTATCTCAATCTATTCTATTCCGCACAATCAAACACAGAACATTATCAGGATTGTCTCCTCTTCCAGGATCATGGAGTGTTTTTCTGAGCTAATTGTCTAAACTGATTCAGAAAATGTAGAAAGGCACAAATAGGATCCTAATACATAACATTTCCAGATTAGTGTAAGAGACATAATTCTCTCTTTAAAAATATTGATTTTCTCCACTAGTGGATTGTCTAAGAAAAGGAGCCAGATTAATAGCTGATCACTAGTATCAGTGTGTAGCTGCTATATGCCTGGCTGGGTTGATAAAGGAAATCTTGGGAGAAGATTTTGATTTGTTTTATATTATTTTATTCGATAAGTACTGGGATTCCTAGGAAAGGAATTTACATAAAGTCCAAGAATTTTCAAAAGTATCATTCAATTGATGAAAGTGAGCCATAACTGCTTTTACCACATCATTATATTTGTATTCTCTAGGTCTCAGCATGCCCAAAAGCCATATATATTAACCATACTTCTGAAATGCAACAGTAACTACATTTGAACAATCCTTTTGATTCCTTCACATAACTATCTGACTACCGTGTGGACAAAAGGAGAGAGGATTTGTATCTTTCCTTTTTTAACTTAAGTGCATTCATCTTAGAAATTATTCTTCCTTTAATCTGAAGAAAACAGTATATATTTCTTGACTGTATTTGTACTTTGAAGAGTACTTGCTATTACATTGACATGTCAGTTCTTGTTTTATTCTAGAAAATGAAAAAAAAATTTCAACAATATATGTGTGTAAATACCATTTTCTTGTTGCACATTAAGTATTAGATTCCGAAGGTATAAGTAACCTGGGTAGATAGACAGTAGTGCTAACAATTTACATTCACTTCCCAGTGTTCCTTCTCTGGGTGTAGTTATTTCTGTCCATCAGCAGCCAGTAAAGACAGCAGTTTAAATTGAAGAGGTATCCACCATCAGGGGACCAAGTATATCTGACATTAAGGTAGTCAAAGCAGAAATATGAGGCCCGAGCAGAGCAGTGAGCTAAGTCAAGAATCAAAGCATATATCAATCCCAGAGTCCATAGCAAGACAGTGAGGTAGGTAGCTCAATTGATGACTACAAGCATCAGAGAAAAGAGGAAAAAGAATAAAAATAACTTTTGCTCTGGACAAGAAGTCTTTTCTTTTCATCCCCTTACAGGAAGAGACAGAAGTGACAAGCTGTGGATTGAAAGGAGAATACATGAATTATATTGGGATAAATTAAACAAAAAAAGTTAATTTCAATAGAATGTAGTATGTTGTGGTTATCAGAAATTAAAGCATATCTTAATATGTAGCATCACAAATGTAGAATAGAAATGCTTCCTTTACAGCTAGAAAAAAACACTTTAAATACCAAGATGCCACAATAAGGGTCACACAAGATCTGGCTGCCTCCACATTAAAGGATAGAAGGGCCTGGAACCTGATATTCTGAAAGGCAAAAGATCAAGGATTGCAACCAAGAATAAACTACCCAGCTAAGTTTAGCATCTTTTTCCATGGAAGAAGATGGTCATTCAATGAAATAGAGGAATTCCATATGTTTCTAAAAGAAAACACCAGACTTAAACAAAAAATTTGATCTACATCCACAAGACTGAAGATAAACAGAAAAAGGTACACAGAACCCTTGAGAACTGTATCTCTGTTGTGGATATATAGAAAGCATGCATGGATAATTTGATTTTACTGATATAAAAAGGGAGGTGTAGTGAAGAGAAGGGGGTACTATCAGAAAAAGGGGAAGGAGTGATAAAAAGAGGGAAACTACATCCCAGGAAGAGGCATAGAAAATACACCATATCTGAGGGAATTTAGGGAGGGGGAGAAACATTGTGTGAATCTTACTCTCATCAGAAGAGGCTGAAAGAGTAAATAATTGACATATTTGTTTTTCAGAGAATTCTCTCTCACCTCATTAAAAGGGGGGAGAGGAAAAGGGAAAAGGAAAAGGAGAATAAGGGAAGGGACTTGGAGGGAGGGGGAGGGATACTAAAAAAAAAGGGAGGGCTGCGCCTCACAAGTGGGGTCTATAAATTAAATATCAGGGAAGGGGTTCAGGGGAAAAAGCATAATCTGGGGATAATATGATGGCAGGAAATACAGAATTAGTAATTTTAACTGGAAATGTGAATGGGATGAACGCTCCCATCAAACGGAGACGGATAGCAGACTGGATCAAAAATCAGAACCCTACAATATGTTGTTTACAGGAAACACACTTAAACTAGGGAGATATATACAGAGTAGAGGTAAAAGGTTGGAGCAGAATCTATTATGCTTCAGGTAAAGCCAAAAAAGCAGGGGTAGCTATCCTTATCTCAGATCAAGCAAAAGCAGAAGTTGATCTAATTAAAAGAGATAAGGAAAGAAACTATATCCTGCTGAAAGGTAGCATAAATAATGAAGCCATATCAATACTAAACATATATGCACCAAGTGGCATAGCATCTATCTTTCTAAAGGAAAAGTAAGAGAATTGCAAGAAGAAATAGACAGTAAAACTATAATAGTGGGAGATCTCAATCTTGCACTCTCAGATTTAAACAAATCAAACCACAAAAGAAATAAGAAAAAAATTTAAAAAGTAAATAGAACATTAGAAAAACTAGATATGATAGACCTTTGGAGAAAACTGAATGGCAATAGAAAGGAATATACTTTCTTCTCAGCAGTTCATGGATCCTATACAAAAATTGACCATATAGTAGGACATAAAGATCTCAAAATTAAATGTAGGAAGGCAGAAATAATAAATTCCTTCTTCACAGATCACAATGCAATAAAAGCTACATTTAGTAAGAAGTTAGGGGTAAATAGACCAAAAAGTAATCGGAAACTGAATAATCTCATCTTAAAGAATGACTGGGTGAAACAGCAAATTATAGAAACAATAATTTCACCCAAGATAATGACAATGATGAGACATCATACCAAAATCTGTGGGATGCAGCTAAAGCAGTAATAAGGGGAAATTTTATATCTTTAGAAGCTTATTTGAAGAAAATAGAGAAAGAGAAGATTAATGAATTGGGCCTGCAACTTAAAAAGCTAGAAAAAGACCAAATTAAAAACCCCCAACCAAAAATTAAACTTGAAATACAAAAATTAAACGGAGAAATCAATAATATTCAAAGTAAAAAAAAAAACTATTGAATTAATAAATAAAACCAAGAGTTGGTTTTATGAAAAAGCCAATAAAATAGATAAACCTTTGGTAAATCTGATCAGAAAAAAGAAAGAAGAAAACTTAAGTGATATGGATGACTACCTCCAAAAATATAGGCTTCCTAGATTAACAGAGGAGGAGATAAATTGCTTAAATAGTCCCATTTCAGAAAAAGAAATAGAACAAGCTATTAATCAACTCCCCAGGAAAAAATCCCCAGGACCAGATGGATTTACATGTGAATTCTACCAAACATTTAAAGAAGAATTAGCCCCAATGCTATATAAACTATTTGAAAAAATAGGGGATGAATGAGTCCTACCAAACTCCTTTTATGACACAGACATGGTACTGATACCTAAACCAGGTCGATTGAAAACTGAGAAAGAAAATTATAGACCAATTTCCTTAATGAATATTGATGCTAAAATCTTAAATAAGATATTAGCAAAAAGACTTCAGAAAATCATCCCCAGGATAATATACTATGATCAAGTAGGATTTATACCAGGAATGCAGGTTTAATATTAGGAAAACTATTAGTATAATTGACCATATTAATAATCAAATTAATAAAAACCATATGACCATCTCAATAGATGCAGAAAAAGCATTTGACAAAATCCAACATCCATTCCTACTAAAAACTCTTGAGAGTATAGGAATAAATGGACTATTCTTTAGAATAATGAGGAGCATATATTTATGACCGTCAGTAAGCATAATATGCAATAGAAATAAACTGCAACCTTTCCCAATAAGATCAGGAGTGAAACAAGGTAGCCCACTATCACCATTACTATTCAATATAGTACTAGAAATGCTAGCCTCGGCAATAAGAGCTGAGAAAGAGATTCAAGGAATTGGAGTAGGAAATGAGGAAATCAAACTATCACTCGTTGCAGATGACATGATGGTATACTTAGAGAACCCCAAAGACTCTGCTAAAAAGCTGTTAGAAATAATGGCAGGATACAAAATAAATCCACATAAATCCTCAGTATTTTTATATATCACCAACAAAATGCAACAGCAAGAGATACAAAGAGAAATTCCATTCCAAACAAATATTGAGAGTATAAAGTATTTGGGAATCCATCTACTAAAGAATAGTCAGGAATTATATGAGAAAAATTACAAAACACTTGCCACAAAAATAAAGTCAGATTTAAATAATTGGAAAGAAATTCAGTGCTCTTGGATAGGCCGAGCGAATATAATAAAGATGACAATACTCCCCAAACTAATCTATTTATTTAGTGCTATAGCAATCAGACTCCCAAGAAACTATTTTAATGACATAGAAAAAATAACAACAAAATTCATATGGAAGAATAAAAGGTCGAGAATTGCAAGGGAACTAATGAAAAAAAAAGTCAGAGGAAGGTGGTCTAAGTGTACCTGATCTAAAGCTATATTATATAGCAGCAGTCATCAAAACCATTTGGTATTGGCTAAGAAATAGACCGGTAGATCAGTGGAACAGATTGGATACAAAGGAAAAAAAAAAGGGTACATCTATAGCAATCTAATCTTTGACAAACCCAAAGATACCAACATTAGGGATAATAATTCATTATTTGGAAAAAACTGTTGGGAAAACTGGAAATTAGTATGGCAGAAATTAGATATGGATCCACATTTAACACCATATACCAAGATAAGATCAAAATGGGTTCATGATTTAGGCATAAAGAATGAGATAATAAATAGATTAGAGGAACAGAGGATAGTCTACCTCTCACACCTGTGGAGGAGGAAGGAATTTATGACCAGATGAGAACTAGAGATCATTATTGATAACAGAATAGAAGATTTTGATTACATAAAACTAAAAAGTTTGTGTACAAACAATACTAATGCAAACAAGATTAGAAGGGAAGTAACAAATTGGGAAAATATTTTTAAAGTTAAAGGTTTTGATAAAAGTCTCATTTCCAAAATATATAGAGAACTGACCCTAATTTATAAGAAACCGAATCATTGTCCAATTGATAAATGGTCAAAGGATATGAACAAACAATTCTCAGATGATGAAATTGAAACTATATCCACTCATATGAAAGAGTGTTCCAAATCACTACTGATCAGAGAAATGCAAATTAAAACAACTCTGAGATACCACTACTCACCTGTCAGATTGGCTAAGATGACAGGAACAAATAATGATGAATGTTGGAGGGGATGTGGAAAAACTGGGACACTGATGCATTGTTGGTGGAGTTGTGAAAGAATCCAGCCATTCTGGAGAGCAATTTGTAACTATGCCCAAAAAGTTATCAAACTGTGCATACCCTTTGACCCAGCATTGCTGTTATTGGGCTTATATCCCAAAGAAATACTAAAGAGCGGAAAGGGACCTGTATGTGCCAAAATGTTTGTGGCAGCTCTTTTTGTTGTAGCTAGAAACTGGAAGATGAATGGATGTCTATCAATTGGAGAATGGTTGGGTAAATTGTTGTATATGAAGGTTATGGAATATTATTGCTCTGTAAGAAATGACCAGCAGGAGGAATACAGAGAGGCTTGGAGAGACATCAACTGATGCTGAGTGAAATGAGCAGAACCAGAAGATCGCTGTACACTTCAATGCTGTATGAAGATGTATTCTGATGGAAGTGGATATCTTCAACATAAAGAAGATCCAACTCACTTCCAGTTGATCAATGATGGACAGAAACAACTACACCCAGAGAAAGAACACTGGGAAGTGAATGTAAATTGTTAGCATTACTGTCTATCTACCCAGGTTACTTATACCTTCGGAATCTAATACTTAATGTGCAACAAGAAAATGGTATTTACACACATATATTGTATCTAGGTTATACTGCAACACATGTAAAGTGTATGGGATTGCCTGTCATCGGGGGGAGGGAGTGGAGGGGGGGATAATTTGGAAAAATGAATACAAGGGATAATATTATTTAAAATTACTCATGCATATATACTGTGGAAAAAAATTCTAAATAAAAAAAATATGGCAAGAAAAATCTCACAATATCTGAACTTGGAAGTCTTTTTTCCATTCACAAAGTCTTCATGAAGTTCCCATTAGCTCTCTGCTAGACTAATTGTCCAAACTCCCAAATGTCTACTTTTCTAAAACATATAACAAATACTTTTCTCTTCCTTAAAGCTTCTTATATTCTTGCACTAGCTGTCTTTTTATATCTATTTCAGGCTCTTCCTTATGTATCATTCACTCCAGAAAACAAACGCATCACCTCCAGTGGATATAGCTACTGCTGCCAATCGGAGATGATTGTTGATGGGATCTCTGATAGGATTTCCCAACCCAATGGTTGTCTAAATATTCCCATCCCTCAATCTTATACAATAAGACATTTTAAGAATAGAAACAGAGCTAGCCAAGTGTTCACTGGTATCATGTTCAGATGGCAAAAAGGGCAACTTTCATCTCCTTTCATTTCCTTGGCTATCAAAAATGCATGTCAAAATATACACGACTCCTGCAAAGCTGAAAAGAGAATTCAAAGTAGAAGCAGATCTCTTAGCATACCCATTCAGTTTCATTTTAGTCATTCTGGTGTTTTGTTTTGTGTTTTTTTTTAAGTCAATGAGAAGACTTTTCATGATTATCCAGTAATAAATCCTCAGAAGGCATAGTTGGAAAAATGCCTACCTCAAACTTTCTATTGAGACTAGTTAAAGGATATCTCTGTATATTAGAAGAACTGTTCCCCTTCACTCTTCCATAGGCCAGACAAACCATGCTAGACTAAGATAATAGATAAAGTGCTACTTAGAGGTCATAAAATTCAACTCTTTCATTTGACAGAGAAGGAAATAGAGAGCCTAGATGACTTGTCCAATATATTACATAGAGTAAATATCTAAGGTAGATTTTATGCCACTTCTTCTTGAATCCCAATCTAAAGACTTCTCCACAATATCAAATATGAATATAGGATCCATCTAATCATTCCAATAACACAAACAAAATTTTACAAATTTTACAAATTCAAAATATAAGAGTAGAGAACAAATGAAAATGACATTGTAAAGTTTTCATCATCTAGGTACACTTTTATCTAAATGCTTTAAATTCTTTGAAATTTAGCCAATCAAATCCATATGGACACCATTTGCAAAAAGCTAAAAAGGAAATATTTCTAAGTAGAAGGCAGGTGCAAAATGCATAAGAATTTTATGTCACATATTGTATTTAATTTATACTTTAACATATTTAACATGTATTGGTCAATCTGCCATCTAGGGGTGGGGGGAAGGAGGGGAAAAATTAGAACAAAAGGTTTGGCAATTGTCAATGTTGTAACATTACTCATGCATATATCTGGTAAATAAAAACTATTAAAATTAAAAATTAAAAATAAATTAAAAATAAAAAAAGACCATTATAAAGCAAACCTGCAAAATAAGTTAAGGATGAGTAAAAATAGAGAAATAGAATCACTGATGAAAGTAACTGGTATGATAGGATAGAGAGGTGATTAAGCATTTATTAAGAATCTACTATGTGCTAGGAACTGTGTTAATCTTTTACAAATATCATTTCAATTGATTTGAAAACAAAATATGAAGAGAAATTAGAAGTGATCAAGTTTTATTAAAATCTCAAGAAAAAAAATTTAAAATGCCATAATAGAGGCTCTTAGCTTATCATGATCCTGGTCAACTCAGGGAGGTCTAAATAAATTACTACTAGAATATTATCATTGTTCTTTAAAATACTGAAGACAAAAGGAAAACCTCTTAAGACTTTTTATTAAATTCTTTAACCCTGAATCAAAGGTTTCTTTATGCTCTTCAATTAATAATTGCAAAAGTTAATTCTGTAGCACATAGGCTGCAATATATTAAATGTTATTCACACACTTTTCTGTTTTTTAGTAATTCAAAAACCTTCAAAACTTCTTCCTATTTTCATGCTAACTTCTATTAAAATATGTTCTACATTTTGATTGTTGCTTTCTATTCATTTTAACAATAGAGATGACATTGCTAAGCCATTTGGGGCAGTAGGAAGGAACTGCATAGTTAGTCTGTTTTATTCAAACTTCTTAAGTAAGAATAGAATGCCTCCAAAAATTATAGCAATATTTTTAATTGATGCAAAGAAATAAAAAATAGCTGCCAAACATATAAGAAATGGTTAAACAAGTTTGCTATCTTAATTAATCCAATATTACTGTGTTTAATAAACAATAAAGGTGATTAGTACAGAAAAGTCTAACAAGACTTAAATGACCTAATACAAAGTGAAGTAAACATAACCAGGAAAATAATATACACATTGAATATAAAGAGGAGAATGGAATAAGCATTTATATAGAGTTTACTCTGTTCTATCTTGTACCATCCCTCCTTTCTCAAGCAACTCAGTAGCAATTAACTCTGCCCTGACTTTGATAGCTCATACATGACTTACTCCAGTCCACTTTCCTTCATTCAAACTTATCTCTTATTCAGGAATTTCAATATTCAGCTCAATATCCCTGAATCTATGGAATATATAATTCTTCAAGTTCCCAATTCAAATATTCTGTATTTCTATCATATTTTAGTGATCTACAGAGGTGGCCATAACTTAAATATTACCATTATTCCAAAGTATTCTGCACCTATAATATTTATCTCTGAAATCCCTCATACTGATCATAATCTACTAGAATTTCTTCCTTCCCTCTTCCTCAACCATACTACACCTACTCTTCATCTCCTTCATAGCTTCTAATCCCTCCATCCTTTGTTGCTCTTTCTATCCTTCACTCCTATTCTCCTTTCTATGCTTCACTGCTTTCATCTCCCTCTCTTTATCTTTCAGCATTATCCAGGTGTGTTTTTAACATCTTTTCCCCCTATGTATGTTCTCATTTACTCATTAAAACAAAGTATCCAATAACGATGGTCATGATTAATGACTTTAACTTGACTCTTTTATTGTTTTATGTGGAAATAATTATTCATTTTTATTATTGTTTAGATTGTACTCTAGAGGAGCAATTTAGTATTTACTGATATCTTAAAAAAATATTAAAGATAATGTTATATAATGGCTGTTATGCTGTTTTTAATTAGAATCTCATAAATATTCCAAGATTTTAGGAATAGTATAAAACAACAAAAATATAGACAGTATAAAAAGACTGAAAATTAAAATCAAAGAGTTTTGAGATTGCATAGTAGTCCATAGTTAGGTCTGAATAAGGAAGACTATTGAATCAGTATTCTGTGAACTATCCAGTCTATGGGATCATTAAAAATATTAGATGTCTTGAAAATAGAAGGTACTGTGGAAACTAATGTACAAACACCCACACTCATTGAAGATATGGAATTGTTCAGGAAAAAAAAAACTCCAAAAAAAGAGAGAGAACTTACAGCAAGGTTATTGAAGGATCATAGACAATCCATCCATTCATAAGAAAGACCAAAGCAAGATTCATTGTTGCATAACATGATACTCATCTGTAGGTAACACAAGGTCAAGAGAGCTAGATAGCAAAGAAGAACTGAGTGCAAGCATATCTTTGCAGAGAAATATAATTAAGCCCACTTTTTTTTCTCAGGACAATTTTCTCACGAAAAAAAAACTAAGTCTCACCTGGGGAAGTATGATTGGAAGAGAAGAGCTTTCTTTCCATGGACTTCCTGAATAATCAGCAGGTTTCTTACTTAGAGAAAGGGAGATAATTTTTCAAATTAATTAATTAATTAATTAGAATTTTTTTAAAAAATTAAAAAGTGTATGTTGATGGAAAGTCTCAGAGGAAAGTCAAAGGAACAGGACAGGTGTTCCAGGCCCAGAGGGCTAGATAGACTTATATCACATTTCAAGAATGTCTGCAAAGCCTGCAGTCATTTTTATAATTGTGAGACTCCATGGGAAGTAACTACTGTATTCATCAGTGTGAAGGAGAAAAAGGAGAAAAGAGAGTTTGTGATTTACATCTATGTCATTCCATTACCCACTTGTGTAATTTAACCTCTCTGGGTATCAAAATTATCAGTGGTAAAATGAAGTGAACTAGATAGCATCAGAGATGTCTTCTAGCTCTAAAACCAGAATATTTTTTCCTATCTATCTTTGATCTGGAAGATGATTTCAGTGATATATGGAACTCCTAGTGAAGAACTTTTCTCTAACAATGTGAATCTGGATAATTATTTTGCAACTTACAGTCTAAGAAAATTTCTTGGTATACTGAGAGGTTAAGTGATTTAACCTAGGGTTCTATATATGTCGGAGGTGAGAATTAAACTCAGGCCTTTCAAAGTTCCAAGTCTAGTTTTCTAGCCACTATATAATGCTATTTCTTTTCTCACCCTTCTTCCTATACATCTTGGCCCAAAGAATAGAAATTGTATGGTAGGTTGAGCCTCAAGAACAGAAAAAAAGGGAGATGAATGAATACTCAAATATAAACAAACATATATGAAATATGCACAGTTATATATCTTGTTTTATTGTTCCCTCATTCCATGCCAACACCTAATTTGTGTAATTAAATGAAGAATGTATATGAGAAGTGATAAGAAGTTATAAGAACAATATTGTGAGAATATCTATCTGAGAGAAGATGTTTCATCTGCCTGATTTGGATCTTACTCATCCTGGTTGACTGACCTAGGTAGAACCTCATTTTTTTAAAACATTTTTTGTGATAGTACATATGCATGGGTAACTTTTTATAACATTATACCTTGCACTCACTTCTATTCCGAATTTTCCCTCCTTCCCTCTACTCCCTCCCCTAGATGGCAGGCAGTGCCATGCATGTTAAATGTGCTATAGTATATTCTAGATACAATATATGTGTGCAGAACTGAATTTCTTGTTGCACAGGAAGAATTGGATTCAGAAGGCAAAAATAACCTGGGAAGAAAAACAAAAATACAAACAGTTTACACTTATCTCCCAGTATTCCTTCTCTGGGTGTAGCTGATTCCGTTCATCAATTGGAACTGAATTAGATCCTCTCTTTGTTGAATATATCCATTTCCATCAGAATACATCCTCATACAGTATCGTTGTTGAAGTGTACAACAATCTCCTGGTTCTGCTCATTTCACTCAGCATTAATTTATGCAAGTCTTTCCAAGCCTCTCTGAATTCATCCTGCTGGTCATTTCTTACAGAACAATAATATTCCATAGCATTCATATACCATAATGTATCCAACCATTCTCCAATTGATGGGCATCCATTCATTTTCCAGTTTCTAGCCACTACAAAAATGGCTGCCACAAACATTTTGGCAAATACAGGTCCCTTTCCCTTCTTTTGTATTTAGATCTTTATTTTCAAGACTGGGAAAGTTTCCTCAACTAGAAACTGCTGAATCATTTGCACTATTTGCAACTATCCCTATTCCTAACTCTACCTGTAGTCAGGAAAAGAAGCAGCTTTTGCAACCAGAGCTCTTACAATCCCCAAATATCTTTATCCCAAGTTTGACTTTCACTGATAAGTGAAGTCCCCCAGTGAGTTGAACCCTTCATACATCAAAGTTCTGGCAGTATTCCAGAAGGGTTTAGATATCTTTTTATCAGGTGTCAAGTTCCAGTAGTAGTGTTTACTTATCATTATAGCTGTCAGCGATGGATCAATGCTCCAATTTCATTGAATCAATATTAACTAGGATCATCTTACCATATAATCTGTATTAACATTACCTAATAGAGTTTTTCCCTGAGAAAACATAACAATAATAGAATCTTATGATAGCATCCCCTAACAAGAAGTGGGGATAGTCATATTGTATAAGTAAAGTAGGATCACCCCTAAAGCATTTTCTACAAAGAATTTAGCCCTTACTAAATTATTTTTGGGTTGCACCATAGGCTGTGGCTAGGTCACTGAAGTTCTTGGGACTTTGCCAGAAGACTATAAATTCTGTTTTGAATTCTGCTTCCCAGACATCTAGTAACTTGGTCTCCTGATCTTTTAGAGATAACAAAGGCAAAACCTAGTCTGATACTTCTTGACTTAAGAGCAGAAAAGAATAGACCTAAAAGAAATAGAGACAACAGAAAAGCCATATATATACAAGTCACATGTGGCTATCCTGGTGGGGAGAGAAAGGTCCATTGACTCTCAATTACCACCAAAGCTTATAACAACCATTGATTACTCACTGGAATACAGATAAACAAAGAGGAGAAAACTCCTTGACTTTTTAAAGTACATTCTAATTTCAAGTTTAAAAAAAAAAGATTCACCTTTTTTACATGTCAAGGAAATTGAAAACAAGACCTATTTGTGTTTTATATTGATCTGAGTCTCTCCATTACAAGATTATATTCTTCTCCAGAAGCAGATTCTACAGCCTCTTCTACTTGGGTTGGTAGTGACTATAGCAAGCTAATATAACATTTTCTAATGGAGCCTCATCATGCCTCTGTTATATTAACTTACATGTTCATAGATTGTAAATCAATGTTTCCATAGGGGAAAAAAAGACCAATAGATAATTATTTTGGAGGGATTAGGTGCTGACATGCCTAGAAGCAGGGAATTTCCTTTGTTTTATGCCCATGGCTGCTAAGTTGACCCTCTCACCCTAGGAGACTTATACAATAGAAATCTTAGAAGCAAGGAAACTAATAGGAACTTCATACCCTTTTGTGGAAGTGAAGCCTCTTCCTGTATATGGATGAAATGCCTTCTCAGTCACATTTGCCTTTTCCTTTGAATTCCCTTGGAGTTTCTAACTGGGACTATGCCAGTCTACAGTAGGAAAAACAAGGAGCAGGGAGTGAATTGCCCAATAACATTACAATGAAATGCTAAAAAGGTTATTGTTTCATTTAAAATGAGAGGCTGGGCTACTTTAGAAGCAGCAGGACAGAAAATAATTTTGGGCAGCCAGGTATGGGAGGCGAACCAACAAAAACCACATGGATGGTAAACTTTTAGTCTGTCACATGTGTATAATAGGACCTTTCTTGAAAGAAGTAAAGGTGAGATGCCTCCTGACCCTTATTCTTCTGTTGACCTGCTCTTCAGAGATATTAGGAAATGGAATGGCTTTTATTGATACTATTTCTCCCCACTAATTTTGAAAATACATAAGAAGAAATATCCTTCTTCATATGCCATATATATTCCAGAGAAATTTTAAAAGGTGAAAAGGCTTAAAAATAGTCCATTGCTCTCATTTATGGGGTGAACTCTGTACCATGTTGCTACTTCCTTTTTTAATGAAAGCTTTTTATTTACAAAACATATGCATGGGCAATTTTTCAACATTAACCTTTGCAAAACCTTCTGTTCCAAATTTTCCCCTCCTACCCCCCATACCCTCCCCTAGATGGCAGGTAGTCCAATACATTAAATATGTTAAAATATATGTTAAATCAAATATATAATATATATATATATATTTATATATTTATACAATTATCTTGCTGTACAAGAAAAATCAGATAAAGAAGGAAGAAAAAAACTGAAAAAGAAAAGAAAATGCAAGCAAACAACAGAGAGTGAGAATGCTATGTTGTGGTCTACACTCAGTAACCACTGTCCTCTCTCTGGGTGTAGATGGCTTTCTTCATTACTGAGCAAGTGGAACTTGTTTGAATCATCTCATTGTTTAAGAGAGTCATGTCCATCAGAATTGATCATCATATAGTCTTGTTGTTACCATGTATAACGATGTCCTGGTTCTGTTAATTTCACTTAGCATCAGTTCATGTAAGTCTCTCTAGGCTTCTCTGAAATCATCCTGCTGGTTATTTCTTACAGAAAAATAATATTCCAAAACATTCATATACCATAATTTATTCAGTCATTCTCCAACTGATAGATATCCACTCAGTTTCTAGGTTCTAGCCACTACAAAAAGAGCTACAACAAACATTTTTGCACATGTGGGTCCCTTTTCCTCTTTTAATATCTCTTTGGGATATAATCCCAGTAGAAACATTGCGGGATCCAAGGGTATACACAGTTTGATATATGTTGCTACTTCACAAGGATTCCATATAATCATTTTTTGGGCAGCTCTAGTCACTTGATACTAATCAAAAACTCTCTTGCCATTAGATTGTAAGATATTCAAATTAGGGACTGTCTTTTGCCTCTTTTTATATCCCAGAGCTTACCATGGTGCCTGCACATAGAAGGCATTTATCTTCACAGATATGATAAAGCCTTCTTGCTTTATCTTTATAGTAGATACTCCTATCCTTGTATTATTACATTTTGGATGTGTATACATATACATACATATGTTATAGTTCACTAGTACATTGTAAGCTCCTAAGTGTGTTGGGACCTGTTTTTGTTTTAGTTTTCTACTCCCCAAAACTGGCATTTTTGCCTTGGATATAGTAATAGTTCAATTAGTTTTTTTTTAACCTTGTTGAATCAGAATAAATGGTATGGGCACACTCTTCATCAGAGAAGGTTTAAATTGCTGCAGGAAAAAAAATTATAGGCCAACATTCCAAACCTCTGGTTTGAAACAATTGATAAATGTTTTATAAGTGTCTTTGGTGTTATGTTAAAACAAATAGTAATATATATTAGATATATTAGAAAAGAATCTATGATACCTATCTGCTGTTTTCTCCCTTGCAAGTCCATTTATTCATGTTTTATTATTTAGTTTTTTTTCCAATTCCTAAATCTCTTTCTCCTTTATAAGGAGATAAAGGTTCACAAAGTTATAAAAGTCTATCCTTAGAAAATAGATTGAAAATTTACATCAAGCCTTTCCTTTTTGTAGTTCTATATGTCTGATCTGTTTCTGTATCATGCCTTCAGGATCTCCAGAGTAAACTCCAAGAAGTCATCAATGTCAGAATTGAATGGGGTGGAAATAATTTGCCTTTTATTTTGCTAATGATTGATCCAGTTTCCACCAAAAATTGTCAGGAACCATTATTGTGCTCCCTTTGAATAAATACATATAGGAATAAGCATGAATGCACAGGGAAAAATGCTAAACTTATGATTTCAAAGGTAAGGGGAACTCCAGTTTACTAAAAACTCCTTATATCAATGGAAGTGGACAACTCCCATTCAATTTAGAATCTTAGAGAGTCACTTACAGAACTAAGACTTGCCAATAATCACAAAAAAATAATGTCAGAGTTAGAATTTTAATTCAGGTTTTCCTGTCTTCAAGACTAACATGCTATATCTATACTGTCTCACTATGAATATAGTTTTATTCAAACATTAAATTAAAATCTCTCATCTTTAATTTCTGTTTTAAAAATAGTTTGGCTCTATAACAGAGATATTTGTAGTGAATCTACATGACATGTCATATCATATGTCTTCGAAAAATATCCCTTCCATGGGGCAGCTAGGTGGCACAGGGATAGAGCACCAGCTCTGAAGACAGGAGGACCTGAGTTCAAATTTGGCCGCAAACACTTAACATTTCCTAGTTGTGAGAATGCTATGGGTAAGTCACTTAACCCCAATTGCCTCAGCAAAAATAAATAAAAGATAAAAAATATCTTTTCCCCCATTTAAATTCTATAGTTCTACTTGAGTTGCAGGTAGGTAGCCTAATATGTAACTGTATTTCTTTATTCCCAAGTTGCCCCACTGTTTTTGGCTTTTTTCCCCAATTTATATTGTTTTTAAATATTTCCCATTTATTTGGCTACTTGTAATATTATACAACAATTTCTTAGGAAGTTACTATTTTAAATAGCCTGTTACAATGTCCATTTTCCTCTGATGTTCGTTTTGAAGAAACAATTTTCCTTTTATTTGAGAACACATATACACAAGCCAATCTTTTGTGAGCTGATTTAGAAGCATAACACCTTTTGATAAAAGCATATATTTCTGATCTTATCTTTCACACAGCTCTCTGGCTGAACAGAGATGTGTTTTATAAGTGTGACAGGGGTGTTGCATAACCCTACTTCAATTATAACACAGGATCTGGACTCTGAATTGAATCACTCAACAAGAAATATGAACTAGGTATGATCAGGATCTAAGAATCTCTTTGGAATTAAATCAACTAATCAAAAGCATTAAATTAAGTAAAAATTGTTGTTGTTTAGTAATATCCAATTCCTTACAACTCCATTTGGGGTTTTCTTGGCAAAAATATTAGAGTAGTTTGCCATTTATTTCTCCAGTTCATTTTTTCAGTTAAGAAAACTGAGGCAAATAGGTTCAAGTGACTTGCCCAAAGTCAGACAACTATTAAGTGTCTGAACCTGGATTTGAATTCAGACCTTCCTTACTCCAGGCCCAGCATTCTATCCAATGTATCACCTGTTATTGATGGTCCGTCATTCTCAGAGAGGTGATGCCATGACATGCAAGTGCATTGGATTTAAGGGAAGGAAGGCTGTGCAAGATCACCTATCTATATTATCTTCTGGAGCCATCTGGGGGCAGTGGAAAGATGTAGATCAGAACAAGTGGACATGGCCCTGATTGTACTGGGAGAATTTGGCCTTTTTTTCCAAAGCCATTTGCAAATTTCTACTTCCCTTTCCCAAATTTTCTTCTAAATCTGTTTTAAGATCTTTTTAAAATACTTCCAAGAGAGCCTTGTGAGATGGGGTCCAACTCATATCATCCTTTGAGGCTCCATCTGAAGATAATCTACTTTTAGTGTCCTCAGGGATTGAAACGTGTTGTTCTCTTTCTCCATTAAAAAAATTCTCTATAAGGCACACTGAGATTGGTTAAAAAGACTCATTCATGACTTATGACCTGTGAGATTTGTAAAGTAGTTTTAGGATGCTAAAAGATGTCCAGAATTTAGCTACACTATAACTAAGGGGTACTTCATGAACACTCCATTAAGATGAGCAAAAGGTCTGCTAGGGTATTTGCTCCTCTCTTTGCCACAAGTATTCTAAGATTATAAAATAGAGAAAAATATTATAGACTAATTTCACTAATAAATGTTGATGCAAAAATCTTATATTAAATATTAGCAAATAGATAACAGCAATTTACCACCACAATAATGAACTATAACAAAGTGGGGTTTATACCAGGAATGCAGGACTAGTACAATATCAGAAAAAACTATTAGCATAAATGATCATACCAATAATAAAATTAACAGAAATTATATGACTATATATATATATATATGCAGAAAAAGCATTAGGCAAAATACAATACCCATTACTAGAGAGCATGGAAACAAATGGAATTTTCCTTAAAATGAGTATCATCTATCTAACACAACCAGCAAACATTTTCTAAAATGGGGATAAATAAGAAGCACTCCCAACAAGATTAGAAATGAAACAAGGATGCTCATTATCACCCATTATTATTCAAAATTGTAGTAGAAATGTTAACTTTAGCAATAAGAAAATAAAAAGAAATTAAATGAATTAAACTAGGCAATGAGGAAACAAAATTATTGGTCTTTGTGGATAATATGATGAGATTTTTAGAGAATCCTAGAGAATCAACTAAAACAACTTCTTGAAACAATTAACAAGTTTAGCAAAATTGCATGATATAAAATAAAAACAAATAATGTATATATTAAATTTAAAAGTTTTTGCATGAATAAAACTAAATGTAGTCCAAAATAGAAAGGAAGAATAAGGCACATTGGGAGCCAAGGTGGTGGAGACAAAACAAGTTTCTCTCTGACCTTCTCTACAACCCTCATAATAATTACAAAATCCAGCCTCTGAATTGGCTCTGGACCTGCAAAATCCACAAATATTGGGAGTGCAACAAATTATCAGCAGAAGACAGTTTTGAAGATTCTCAGAAAAAGTCTGTTTCAATTGGAAACAGGAGGGAGGCAGCCAATGCAAGCAGCTGAGTTCAAACACCAGCACACGCAGGTAGGGCAGACTGCACATGAGAGAAAATCTTTGGGGAGGAAACAAACCAGAAAAGGTCTGTTTCAATCAAAAACAGGAAGGGGGCAGCAAAGAACAACCAGTTGAGTACAAACACCAGCACAGACATGCATACTCCACAGATTTGTGCAGACTCCACATGGCAGAGAATCTAGAGGAAGAATCTACAGGAATCTATACCAGTATTGGCCATTCTGCCCTGGTTGCAAGCCAGTAGATCAGCAAAGAGGTTAGGAAAAATTCAACACAAACACAAAAGATCAATATGAACCCCAAAATGTCAGAATCTCAAAGGATCTGGCCAGCACCAGGAGTGAATCAGGATTGACCCAGTGCAGGTGTGGCCACTTGGAAAACCTCCCCGTCCCTAAAGACAGACCTAAACTAAAAAAAATAAAAATGAACAAAAACATAAAGAGGATGATAGACAGGTTTTATGATGAACGAAAAGAACAGATTTCAAACCTTGAGGAGACTAAAGGCAGATTGTCTCCAGATGAAGCCCCCAAAGACAAGATAACCTAGTGCCCATCACACAAGGCTCTTCTAGAAGAAATTTAAAGGATCTTAAAAGAGAGCTAGAAGAAAAATGGGGAAAGAAAAGGAAAATTTTTCAAGAGGGTTTGGAAAAGAAAACAGAAACTATCTGAAGAAAATTCAAATTTATATTGATAAATTCAACAACCTAAGTGAAATGGAGGACTATCTATAAAATATAGATTGCTCAGATTAACAGAAGAGGAAATAAATTACTTAAATAATCCCAGTTTAGAAAAAGAAATAGAACAAACTATTAATCAGCTTTCTAAGAAAAAAATCCCCAGGACCAGACAGATTTACATGTGAATTATACCAAACACTTAAAGAACAATTAACTCCAATGCATATGAATGGCAATGCTACATAAACTATTTGAAAAGATAGGGAATGAAGGACTCCTACCAAATTCTTTTTATGACATAAACATGGTACTGATACATAAACCAGGTAACATGAAAACAGAGAAAGAAAATTATAGACCAATGTCCCTAATGAATATTGATGCAAAAATCTTAAATAAAACATTAGCAAAGTGATTACAGATAATCATCCCCAGGATAATACACCATGACCAACTAGGATTTATACCAGGCATTCAGGGCTGGCTCAATATTAGGAAAATTATTAGCATAATTGACTATATTAATAACCAAATTAACAAAAGCCATATGATTATCTCAATAGATGCTGAAAAAGCATTTGAAAAAAAATCCAACACTCATTCCTATTAAAAACACTAGAGAGTATAGGAATAAATGGACTTTTCCTTAAAATAGTCAGTATCGTCTATTTAAAACTATCAGCAAGCACCATGTCTAAAGGGGATAAACTAGAGCCATTTCCAATAAGATCTGGGATGAAACAAGGTTGCCTACTATCACCACTGTTATTCAATATTGTATTAGAAATTCTAGCCTTGTGGCAATAGGAGGAGATAAAGAGATTAAAGGAATTAGAGTAAGTAATGAGGAAAAGAAATTATCACTTTTTGCAGATGATATGATGGCATACTTAAAGAACCCCAGAGAATCAACTAAAAAGATATTAGTAATAATCCAACTTTAGCTAATTTGCAGAATAAAAAATAAATCCACATAAATTTTCAACATTTTTATAAATCACTAACAAAATCCAGCAGCAGGAGATACAAAGAGAAATTCCATTTATAATAACTGTTGAAAATATAAAATATTTGGGAATTTATTTGCCAAGAGAAAGTCAGGAACTATATAAGCGAAACTACAAAACACTTTCCACACAAATAAAGTCAGATCTAAGCAATTGGGAAAATATCAAATACTCATGGATAGGATAAGCAAATATAATAAAGATGACAATACTCCCTAAACTAATCTATTTGTTAGATCTTTACCAATCAAACTCCCAAGAAATTATTTTACTGAACTAGAAAAAAATAACAACAACATTCATCTGGATGAACAAAAAAAGGTCAAGAATTCCAAAGAAATTAATGAAGAGAAAAGCAAAGGAAGGTGGCCTAGCTGTACCAGATCTAAAACTATATTATAAAGTAGTGGTCATTAAAACCATTTGGTACTGGCTAAGAAATAGAGAATATCTTACGTTCACAGAACAAAATATCTAATGAATTTAACAATTTAGTATTTGACAAACTCAAAGGCCCCATCTTTTGGGATAAGAATTTACTTTTACAAAAAAAAAAAAAAAATCTGGGAAAATTGGAAACCAGTACGGCAGAAGGTAGGCATAGACCCATACCTAACACCATTTACCATGATAAGGCTGAAATGACTTCATGATCTAGATATAAAGAATGATATTATAAACAAATTAGAAGAACATAGGATAGTTTACTTCTCAGATTTGTGGAGGAGGATTTGTGACCAAAAACTAGAGATCATTATTGATCATAAAATATATAATTTTGATTATATTGAGTTAAAAAGTTTTTGTACAAATAAAATTAATGTAGGCAAGATTAAAAGGGAAGCAATAAACTAGGAAAACATTTTTACCTCCATAGGTTCTGATAAAAGCCTCATTTCTAAAATATATAGAAAATTGACTCAAATTTATAATATTTCAACCCATTATCCAATTGAGAAGTGGTCAAAGGATAAGAAGAGACAATTTTCAGATGAAGAAATTTAAACTATTTGTAGCCACATAAAAAAGTGTTCCAACTCACTATTGATTAGAAAAATGCAAATTAAGACAACTCTGAGATACTACTACACACCTGTCAGGTTGGCTAAGATGACAGGAAAATATAATGACTAATGTTGGAGGGGATGTAGGAAAACTGGGACACTGATAGATTGTTGGTGGGTCTGTGAATGGATGCAACCATTTTGGAGATTTTGGAATGATCAAAGTTATCAAACAGTTCATCCCTTTGATCCAGCAATGCTTCTACTGGGGTTATATACAAAAGAGAACTTAAAGAATTGAAAGGGACTCATGTCTGTGGCAGCCCTCTTTTGTAGTGTCAAGAAACTGGAAACAGAATGGATATCCATCAATTGGAAAATGGCTAAATAAATTATGGTATATGGATGCTATGGAATATTATTTTTATATAAGAAATTATCAGCAGGATGATTTCAGAGAGGCTTGGAGAGACTTACATGAACTTATGCTAAGTGAAATGAGCAGAACCAGGAGATTATTATACGGCAACAACAAGATTATGTGATGATCAATTCTGCTGGACGTGGCTCTCTTCAACATTGAGATGATTCAAACAATTTCTATTTGTGCAGTGATGAAGAGAGCTATCTACATCCAGAGAGAGAGAACCATAGGAATAGAGAATGGAATACAACATAGCATTCTCATTCTCTCTGTTATTGTTTGCTTGCATTTTGTTTTCTTTCTCAGTTTTTCTTTTTTCTTCCTTCTTGATCTGATTTTTCTTGCACAACAAGATGATTGCATAAATATGTATACATATATTAGACCTAACATGTATTTCAACATATTTAATATGTATTAGACTACCTGCTAGCTAGAGGAGGAGATGAGGGGAAGGAGGGGAAAATTTGGAACAAAAGATTATTCAAGTGTCAATGTTAGAAAAATTTCCCATGCATATGCTTTGTAAATAAAAAGCTTTAATAATATAAATAAATACACAAATAAACAAATAAATAAAAGGAAGCAGAAAACTGGAAAAATAAACTTACAGTGAGTGGTTTGGATAAAAGCCTCATTTATAAAATATATGGAAAACAGAGCCAAATTTATAATACACATCATTCCACAATTGATAAATGCTCAGAAGTTATGAAAAGACAATTTTCAAAAGTACAAATTAAAGCCATCTATAGTCATATGAAAAAATGCTACAAACAACTATTGATTAGAGAAACACAAATTACAACAACTTGAGGTTGTTGGTACTACCTCATAACCATCAGATTGGCTAAGACAGGAAAAGATAATGCTAGATATTGGAGTGGATGTAGGAAAAAATAATGTTAAATATTGCAGAGGAAGTGGGAAAACAATTTATTATTTCCTAAGAAATTGTTGATGGAATTGTGATCTGATTCACCCATTCTGGAGAATAATTTGGAACCATGTCCAAAGGCTTATAAACTGTGCTTACCCAGAAGTCTTACTAAGAGGACAAAAAAAAAAAATAATTCACGTGTACAAAAATGTTTGTCGAAGCTCTTTATGGTGGTATGGTGGTAAGGAATTGGAAATTGAGTGAAGGCCTATTAAATGGGGAATGGCAGAATAAGTTATGGTATATGAATATAATGGAATATTACAGTTCTGTAGGAAATGTTGAGCAGATTGATTTCAGAAAAGCTTGGAAAGTCTCATATAAACTGACATATTGAGTAAAGTAAGCAGAACTAGAACACTGTACACAGGAACAGCAAAATTATGTGACAATCAGCTGTGACATACTTAGTTCTTCTCAAAATTACAATGACCTAAGACAATTTTAATAAAATTGGAATAAATAAAAATACTTTCTTCATCCAGTGAGATTAAGATGGAGACTGAATTCAGACTGAAGCTTACTATTTTTACCTTTTTTAATGGTTTGTTTGCTTGCTTTTTCTCTTGTGATTTTTTCTTTTTTTTTTCCTTCACATGACCATATAGAAAATATGTTTTAATGGCTGTATATGTATAACATATCAAATTGATTGCTGTGTTATGGAGGGGCTAGTTAAAGAAGGTAGAAATGAAGGAAAAAAACACTGGAACTAAAACTCTTACAAAAACAAATGCTGAAAACTATCATTACTTATAATTGGAAAAATAATATACTATTAAAAATTTTTAAAAAGTATTCCAAAAACTGAACTCACTTTTTTTCTGTATGTAATTGTAAAAGGGCATGCTTCAAGTGGAAGGAGGAAGAAGCATGTTCATTCCAATTGTTAATTCTACATCCTGTAGGGGAGATAAAGCCAGGAGGCAGAGCCAAGATGGCAGAGAAGGCACATGCTACTCTGTAAGCTCCTCTCATGCCCTCTTTGAATTCAGCTTCATAAATAGAGCTTGACTGGTGAAATTCACAAAGATTAAAAGTACAATTACTTACCAGCTAAAGATAATCTGGAGGCCCGCCAGAGCAGGTTTGTCTTGAGGGTCAGGAATAGACCAGCAGCAAGCAGGCAGATAGGAAAGCCTGGCATCCTGAGAGGACCAGGGACAGGGATAGTCTGTGTGGCCAGAAGAGTGGTGGAAACAACTCTGCCATAGGCTGACTGCTTGGCCTTGGTTGTAAAGCAGTAGACCAGCAATAAGATTAGAGCCAGAGGTACAGGGTACTCTAAAACCACCAGAACCTAACAGGATCTGATTGTACCCCCCCTAAACCGGAAGTGACTTTGCACATACCAGCACAATGTGCAGCTGTACACTGAAGCATGGCCAGGGAAGCTGCAAATCTACATTGCTGGGGTGTGCAGCTGGGGCAGCCTCTAAACTGCACAGTGAGGTGCTCAGCCTGGGGCAACAGAACTTCTGTAGTGCAACTGTGTTTCTGGGGCAGAGACACTTCCAGTCAGTGCAGGACTATTCGCTGGGCAACTGCTAATACCCACAGCCCTGCAGCAAGCTTTGGATTGTGGTAGTGACACTATCACTGCTCAACCTCTTGCCTCAGAGCAGTGGTTAATCTGCACAGAGGGATTCTTCACAGGGCACCCCACCATCTCAGCCTTGTAGGCCAGAGTCACTTTGGTTAGGGAACGATTTCCCAGAGCACTCATGCACCTGGCCACTCTTTGTAGCTGGTTGGCAGGCCATCCATACACCTCTCCCTGTTCTGCAGAGGAAGCTGATAACCTCCTGGCCCTGAAGGCAGACCCTACAGGATTTTAAAAATGAGAAAAAAAAATGAAAAGGACGATTGATAAATTCTATACAGAAAGAGAGCAGGTTTTCAGCCCCAGGGGAGACTAATAGCAGACAGTCTTCAGACAATTGTTGGTCCTCAACACAAAAGGCTCTCCTAGAAGAGACTATTAAAAATCTTAAAAGCAAGCTAGAAGAAAAATGGGGAAAGGAAATAGAAGCTATGCAAGAGAGTAACAATGTCCTGAAATGTAAACTGGAAAAGGTAAACAACCTCCTGAAATGTGCATTGGAAAAGGTAAAAAAACTCCCAGGAAGTGAGGGAAACAGAATTTCTGAATTGGAAAAGATAAAGAACTCCCAGGAAAGTAGGATTTGTGAATTAGAAAAAGAAAATAAATCACTTAAAAAAATAGTAAAATGGAAAAAAAAATTCATAGAGCAAAACAACTCATTTAAACTCAATTGGGCATATACAAAAAGAAGTAAAAAAAAAAAAGCTAATGATGAAAATAACTCATTAAAAATCAGAACTGAGGGGGGGGGAGCCAAGATGGTGGAGAAGATACACGTGAATTTCTAAGCTCCCTCTTACCCTCAATACCAACTATTTAACTCAGCCTCAAAAATAACGCTGGACTGGTAAAACCCACAAAGATTAGAAGCACAAATTCCCAGACGAAGAGAATCTGGAATTTTGTCAGAAAAGGTCATTCCTGAGGGGTGGAGAAAAAGACCGGCACAGACAGAGTTAGACTAAAGGCTAGCATATTGTGCCAAATGAGTTGGGGAGGCCTCTGGGGTTAGAAAAGCTACTAAGAAAGAGGAATCTGGCATAGGCTGCTTGCTCTACTCTGCTTGCAAAACAGCACATCAGCAGAGAAATCAAAGCCATTTTAAAAACAAAACAAAACAAAACAAAACAAAACAAAACAAAAAAACCCTCCAGAATCTATAACTACCCCAAATCAGAAGTGACTCAACAGAGATCACAGCACTGCTGAGCAGCTGCCCTCTGCTGTCTGGGGCTTTCCTTTGGGGCAATTAAGAACATGAACAGTGGGGGACACAGTCCGGGGCAGCTTCTAATCCCCACATTGGGGGGAGTGGGGCTTGGCCTGAGGCAGTAGAACTTCCACAGCAGCAAAACTCCTACAGCAGCAAAATTCCCGCAGCAGCAACTGTGCTTCCCCAGGCAGAGACACTTCTGGTCTGTGTGCCAGAGCTATTCACTGGTCAGATGCTAATATCCATGGCCCCATGGGGGGCTTTGGCCTGGGGTTGTGACACTTCCACTGTTCAGCCTCTAGCCTCAGGGCAGTTGCTAGGCCACACAGTGAGGGATCTTCATTGGGAACTCCCACAGCCCAGCTGTGCTAACTACCTCTGAGTCACTTCCAGTGGGGGGGGGGGTCCCTCTTACTTTTGCAGCCCGTTCACAAGAAAGCTGACATCCATATACCATATTATGTGAGGAAGCCGGTAAATTCCCTATCCTGAAGGAAGACCCAATAGGTTTTTAAAAATGAGTAATAAAATGAAGAGAAGTATTGGCAGCTTCTATATAGAAAAATAGAGGGTTTCCAATCCTGAGGAGGCTAACAGCGGACAGTATCCAGATAATACCCTAAAGGGGAATGATACATGGCCCCCATCACATAACTCTCTCCTAGAAGAGACTATTGAAAAGTTAAGAGAGTTAGAAGAAAAACAGGCAAAGGAAAGAGAAACTATGATAGAGAGTAACAACGTCCTGAAACTTAAGTTGGAAAAGATAAAGAATTCACAGGAAGTACAGGGAAACAAAATTTGTGAATTGGAAAAGGTTAAAAAATCACAGAAAGTAGGATGTGTGAATTGGAAAAGATAAAGAATTCCCAAGAAAGTAGGATTTGTGAATTGGAAAAAGAAAATAGGGGCAGCTAAGTGGCACAGTGGATAGAGCACCAGCCCTGAATTCAGGAGGACCCAAGTTTAAATCTGGTCTCAGACACTTAACACTTCCTAGATATGTGACCCTGGGCAAGTTACTTAATGCCAGCCTCAAGGGGGGAAAAAAGGGAAAAAGAAAATAACTCACTAAAAAACAACATGAATGAAATGGGGAAAAAAATCAATAGAGCAAAATAATTCATTTAAAAACTCAATTGGACATATTTAAAATGAAGTAAAAAAAAAAGCAAACAAAGAAAATAATTCATTAAAAATCAGGACTGAACAAATAGAAATGAATGATTCATTGAGACACCAAGAATCAGTCAAAAAATATGAAAAACTAGAGAATAACATAAAATATTTACTAGGAAAATTGACAAACATGGAAAATAGATCTGGGAGAGATAATCTGAGGATTATTGGACTTCCCAAAAATTATGATGAAAAAAAGAACCTAGATTCTATTTTACAAGAAATCATCAAAGAGAACTGTCCAGAGATAATAGAATCAGAAGGTAAAATAGGCATTGAAAGAATTCATCAAACACATTCTGAAAAAGACCCTAAAAAAAAAAAAAAAAAAAAAAAAAAAAAAAAAAAAAAAAACTCCACGGAATTTTGTGGCCAAGCTGCAGAACTATCAGACTAAGGAAAAAATATTGCAAGCAGCTAGAAAAAAGAAATTCAAATATCAAAGGGCCACAATAAGGGTCACTCAAGATCTGGCTGCATCCACATTAAAGGATGGAAGAGCCTGGAATCTGATATTCTGAAAGGCAAAGGAACTTGGAATGAAGCCAAGAATAAACTACCCAGCTAAGTTTAGCATTTTCTTCGATGGAAGAAGATGGACATTTAATGAAACAGATGAATTCCATTTATTCCTTAGAAAAAAAACCAGGTCTAAACAAACAAACAAAAAAAAAATTGATCTCCAACCACAAGACTCAAGAGAAGCAGAAAAAAGTAAAAGGAATTCTTGAGAACTGTATTTCTATTGTGGATATACAGAAAGTCCACATGTATAATTTGATTTTACTGATGTAACATAAAAAAGGGAAGTAGAAAGGGAAAGGGGATAGTATTAGAAAACAGGAAAGGGGAGATAAAAAGAGGGAAACTACATCCCAGGAAGAGGCAAAGAAAATTTACCATATCTGAGAGAATTTAGAGAGGAGGAGGAACATTGTGTGAATCTTGGTCTCATCAGAGGAGGCTCAAAGAGTAAATAATTGACATATTTGTTTTTCAGAGAATTCTCTCTCACCTCATTAAAAGGGGGGAGAGGAGAAAGGAAAAGAAAAAGAGAAGGGTACAAGAAAGGGGAAGGGACTTAAAAAAAGGGAGGAATACTAAAAAGGGAGGGCTGCATAACACACGTGGGGTTCATAAATTTAATACTGGGGAACGGGTTAAGGGGGGACAAGGGAAAAAAGGTATAGTGAAGGGATATTACAATGGTAGGAAATACAGAAATAGTAATTTTAATAGTAAATGTGAATGGGAGAAACTCTCCCATTGAGCGGAGGTGGATAGTAGACTGGATCAAAAGTCAGAACCCTACCATGTGTTGCTTACACATTTAAAGCATGGGAATATTTACAGAGTAAAGGTAAAAAGCTGGAGCAGAGTATATTATCCTTCAATGAAGTAAAAAGAAAAGCAGGGGTAGCCATCCTTAATCAAGCAAAAGCAAAAATTGATTTAATTAAAATAGATAAGGAAGGAAACTATATCCTGCTAAAGGGTAGCATAGACAATGAAGCCATATCAATACTAAACATATATGTACCAAGTGGTATAGCATCTAAATTGCTAAAGGAAAAATTAAGAGAGTCACAAGAAAAAATAGACTGCAAAACTATAATAGTGTGGGAGATCTCAACCTTGCCCTTGCAGAATTACTTAAATCAAATGAAAAAACATATAATAAAGAAATTAAAGAGGTAAATAGAACATTAGAAAAAATTAGTTATGAGAGATCTTTGGAGAAAACTGAATGGTGACAGAAAGGAGTATACTTTATTCTCTGCAATTCATGGAACCTATACAAAAATTGACCATATATTAGGACATAAAGATCTCAAAATTAAATGCAGGAAGGCAGAAATAGTAAATGCTTTCTTCTCAGATCACAATGCAGTGAAAACTACATTCAACAAGAAGTTAGGGGTAAATAGACCAAAAAGTAATTGGAAACTAAATAATCTCATCTTAAAGAATGACTGGGTGAAACAGCAAATTGTAGAATCATTAATAATTTCATCCAAGATAATGACAATGATGAGACATCATACCAAAATTTGTGGGATACAGCTAAAGGGGGAATAAGGGGAATTTTATATTTTTAGAGGCTTACATGAATAAAATAGAGAAAGAGAAGATTAATCAATTGGGCCTGCAACTTAAAAAGCTAGAAAAAGACCAAATTGAAAAACCCCACTCAAATACAAAACTTGAAATTCTAAAATTAAAAGGAAAATCAATAATACTGAAAGTTAAAAAAAAAAAAACTATTGAATTAATAAATAAAACCAAGAGTTGGTTTTATGAAAAAGCCAATAAATAGATAAACTTTTGGTAAATCTGATCAGAAAAAGGAAAGAGAAAAATCAAATTGGTAGTCTTAAAAATGAAAAAATGAAAAGGGGGATCTTTCCACCAATGAAGAAGAAATTAGAGCCATAATGAGTTACTTTGCCCAACTTTATTACAATAAATTTGATAACTTATGTGAAATGGATGACTACCTCCAAAAATATAGGCTTCCCAGATTAACAGAGGAGGAAGTAAATTGCTTAAAAAGTCCCATTTCAGAAAAAGAAATAGAACAAGCTATTAATTAACTCACTAAGAAAAAATCTGCAGGACCAGATGGATTTACATGTGAATTCTACCAAACATTTAAAGAACAATAAGCCCCAATATTATATAAACTATCTGAAAAAAGAGGGAATGAAGGAGCCCTAACAAATTCCTTTTATGACACAGACGTGGTACTGATACCTAAACCAGGTAGGTTGAAAACTGAGAAAGAAAACTATAGACCAATCTCCTTAGTGAATATTGATCCTGAAATCTTAAATAAGATATTAGCAAAACGACTTCAGAAAATCATCCCCAGGATAATACACTATGATGAAGTAGGATTTATACGAGGAATGCATGGCTGGTTTAATATTAGGAAAACTATTAGTATAATCGACCATATTAATAACCAAATAAACAAAAAACATATAATCATCTCAATAGATGCAGAAAAAGCATTTGATAAAATCCAACATCCATTCCTACTAAAAAACACTTGAGATTATAGGCATAAATTCCTTAAAATAGTCAGGAGAATATATTTAAAACCATCAGTAAGCATCATATGTAATGGGGATAAACTGGAACCTTTCCCACTAAGATCAGGATTGAAACAAGATTGCCCGCTATCACCATAATTCTTCAATATTGTATTAGAAAAGCTAGCCTTGGCAATAAGAGTCAAGAAAGGGATTAAAGGAATTAGAGTAAGTAATGAGGAAACCAAACTATCCCTCTCTGCAGGTGATATGATGGTGTATTTAGAGAATCCCAGACATTGTACAAAAAAAACAAAAAAAAAACAAAAACAAAAACTATTATTCACTACTTTAGCAAAGTTGCAGGATACAAAGTAAATACACATAAATCCTCAGCATTCTTATACATCACTAACAAAATCCAACAGCAAGAAATATGAAGAGAAATTCCAATCCAAATAACTGTCGATAATATTAAATATTTGGGAATCTATCTATCAAAGGAAAGTCAGGAATTATATGAGCAAAATTACAGAACACTTGCCACAAAAATAAAATCAGATTTAAATAATTGAAAAGACATTAAGTGCTCGTGGATAGACAGGGTGAATATAATTAAGATGACAATACTCCCTAAAATAATCTATTTATTTAGTGCTATGCCAACCAGACTCTCAAGAAACTATTTTAATGACCTAGAAAAAATAACACCAAAATTTATATGGAAGAACAAAAGGTCAAGAATTTCAAGGGAATTAATGAAAAAAAAAATCAAATGAAGGTGGCCTAGCTGATCTGATCTAAAATTATATTATAAAGCAGCAGTCACCAAAATCATTTAGTATGGGTTAAGAAATAGACTAGGTGATCAGTGGAATAGGTTAGGCTCACAGGACAAAATAGTAAACAACTATAGCTATTATTTGACAAATCCAAAGATCCCAACTTTTGGGATAAGAATTTATTATTGTACAAAAACTGCTGGGAAAACTGGAAATTAGTATGGCAGAAATCAGGCATGGACCCACACTTAACATCACATACCAAGATAAGATCAAAATGGGTCCATGATTTAGGCATAAAGAACAAAATCATAAATAAATAAGAGGAACATAGGATAGTTTACCTCTCAGACTTGGGGAAAAAAGGAAGGAATTTGTGACCAAAGGAGAACTAGAGATCATTATTGATCACAAAATAGAAAATTTTGATTACATCAAATTAAACATTATGTACAAACAAAACTAATGCAAACAAGATTAGAAGGGAAGTAACAAATTGAGAAAACATTTTTACAGTTAAAGGTTATGATAAAGGTCTCATTTCCAAAATATATAGAGAACTGACTCTAAAGTATAAGAAAATAAGCCATTTTTCAATTGATAAATGGTCAAAGGATATGAACAGACAATTTTCAGATGATGAAATTGAAACTATATCCACTCATATGAAAGTGTTTCAAATCACTACAAATCAGAGAAATGCAAATTAAGACAACTCTGAGATACCACTACATACCTGTCAGATTGGCTAAGATGACAGGAAAAAATAATGATGAATGTTGGAGAGGATGTGGGAAAACTGGGACATTGATATATTGTTGGTGGAGTTTGAAAGAATCCAACCATTCTCTAGAGCAATCTGGAATTATGCTCAAAAAGTTATCAAACTGTGTGTACACTTTGATCCAGCAGTGCTACTACTGGGCTTATATCCCAAAGAAATACTAAATAAGGGAATGGTACCTGTATGTGCCAAAATATTTGTGCCAGCTCTTTTTGTAGTCTAGAAACTGGAAAACGAATGGATGCCCATCAAATGGATAATTGTTGGGTAAATTATGATATATGAATTTTATGGAATATTATTGTTCTGTAAGAAATGACCAGCAGGATGAACACAGAGAGGCTTGGAGAGACTTACATCAACTGATGCTAAGTGAAATGAGCAGAACTAGGAGATCATTATACACTTCAACAACAATACTGTATGAGGATGTATTCTGATGCAAGTGGATATCTTCAACAAAGAGAAGATCTAATTTAGTTCCAATTGATTAATTATGGACAGAATCAGCTACACCCAGAGAAGGAACCCTGAGAAATGAGTGTAAACTGTTTGCATTTTTGTTTTTCTTCCCAGGTTATTTTTACCTTTTGAATCCAATTCTTCTGGTGCAACAAGAAATTCATTTCTGCACACATATATCGTATCTAGGATATACTATAACATATTTAACATGTATGGGACTGCCTGCCACCTAGGGGAGGGGGTGAAGGGAAGGAGGGGAAAATTAGGAACAGAAATGAGTGCAAGGGATAAAATTACTCATGCATATATACTGTAAAAAAAGTTATACATATAAAATTAATTTAAAAAGAAAAAAAATATTCCCTTTAGTAAATATCCATTTCTAAACGTTAATGGTGTCTGGCTGATTAACTGATTTCAACTGATAATTACTGAGAAGAAGCACATTAACAGGAACTTATAGATTATAATACAGGGTCTTCTACAACAAAGCTTCCTCATAAGAGGTTGCATAACTGAACATGGGGGTCATAAAAATTGACAACAGTAAAAAAACTCAAACAATCTGCCAAAATTAAATTCTTTACATAAAAATAACTAAACATATCCCTCTCATTAGTCTACAAATTTGCTTTCCTCTTTAATAATATTAAAGGTATATCAAAGAATTGCTTTAAAATAAATTTCTGTTTGTATTTACTATGAGTGATTGATTTGTATATCTAGTATATATATATATATATATATGCGTGTTTGTGTGTATGTGTTTGTGTGTGTATATCTTGTCATGTTAAAGTTCCTCGGCTGAAAAAGTGTGGCAATTGGAAAAAAGTTTAAGAAGTCGTATTCTAACCCTGAGAGGAGAAGTAGTCAGCCATACTCAGGAGACCTAATCTGTCAGTATTAGTCAGGGTGGGGAAGTTAACCCTAAAATACAGGTTTCTTCCATGTACCAGAAGTCTGAGACATTGTCTGATATATTTCACTTTTGTTTTACCTTTCAGTTTTTGTCTCATGCTAGTGATTAAACTTTGAGTTCTGTGACTTAGAAAATTTTTCAGTATACTTTTCTCTCATTTCCTTTTCACAAAAGCATTTGATTCATTTTCTGCAGCAGAGATCATTTTCTATTCCAGTTTGTACTAAGTTTGGTACTGGGTTAAATAGGCATCCACATTTTATGCAGACTGCCTGTAAGCTCTATTTTCATGATTGAATATGGAACAATATAAGGAGACTTTTTGGACTCTAGACTGTATTGGATGCTGCTACTGAACAGGTTTTTCAATTGTTATTTTTCATTCTGCCTTAAGAATTTGTTAATCTAATTCTGAGAGACATGCCTCTTTTCCACAGTGATGTGATTAAGGCCAAATACAATAGACTTGTAATGGAGAGAGCCATTTGCATACAGAAAGAGAACTGTAGGGAATGAATCACAACATAATATTTTTGTTGTTGTTGTTGTTTACTTTCTTTTTTGTTTCATTTCTCATTTTTTTCCCTTTTTGATCTGATTTTTATTGAGCAGTATTATAATTTTGAAATATATATAGAATTGCATATGTCAAAGAGAGGGAAAAATTGGAACACAATGTTTTGTAAGGGTGAATGTTGAAATCTATGTATATATTTTAAAAATAAAAATCTAAAAAAGAGAGAAAAAAAAAGAATTTGATAATCTACTTAATTAGAAATTGAAAGACAGAGTGAATATAAACTGATTGAATATTCCTAAGAACTCAAGTTATGCTATATGTCAAATCAATTTGCTTCTGTACATAAATAGCAACATAATTGTCCTTGTTTAGAAAATTGCAATGACTGATTAAGTTATAATAGGAAGCAACCAATCTTCATGAAGTTTAAAAAGAAAAAAAAAAGTTGCAATTTATAAAGAAGAGTTCAGAGTCCCTATTTCTACATAACATATTCTTCCAAGATGCAGTCAATTGATATAGAACCAAAGAATTTTGGCACAAAAATATTCTTAAACATTCTCCTATTTTGAATAATTAAAGCAAAACTAGATGAGAGTGAATAAATGGCCAATGAATGCATTTGGAAGCATATATTAAGCATTTGCTATGTGCCAAAAACTTTTGATTTCTAAAGACACATAGCAAAAAGAGATAATATATGCTCTAAAGAACATCACAATTTCATGTTCTAATTGGAGGAAACAGCACAAATATAAGAGGAAGTCTGTTGCAAAGTGGTCTTTTGAGTGGCTAAGAGTTTGTGTGCCCAACAAAAGTGAAATCCTGGAAGGGACTAGCCCATCTCCCTTGGTAAAATGAGAATGGATCTAAGAAAGTACATAACTAATTTTTTTCTGTGGGACAGAAAGGGAGAAATACTGTAGTTCTAGAGATGTAATCCAATTGGTGTGAAAATTTATCATAAATAAATACCCTTAACCCCCATCAATTGGAGAATGACTAAGTTGTGGTATAAAAATGTAACAGAATATTATTTTTCTATAAAATTATAAAAAGGCTGATTTCAGAAAAGCCTGGAAATACTTACATGAACTGTTGCTTAGTAAAATGAGCTGCACCAAAACTGTGTGATGATCAATTAAGATAAGATTGTTTTTTCTCTGTAATACAGTAATTCAAGTCAATTCCAATAGATTTCAATAGAAAATGCCATCTGCATCCAGAGATAGAATTGTGGAGACTGAATGCATATATTGTTTTCACTTTTTTTTTCTTTCTCATGTTTTCCCCTTTGTTCTGATTTTTCTTTCATAATGACTAATATGGAAATCTGTTTAAAATTAATATATGAATATAATCTATATCAGAATGCTTGCTGTCTTTGGGAAGGGGAATGGATAGGAAAGAGGGAGAAAAATATGGAATTCAAAATCTTATAATAATGCATGCTGAAAACCATCTTTACATGCAATTAGAAAAATATAAAATGCTATTAAGTAAAAACAAGCAAACAAACAAACAAAAAGTACACTTTAACACTGGATACTGGACTACTGCTCTGGAAAATGCAGTCTTAGAAATGTGGGGTATTATGAAACTTAATGACATGTGCAGGGATATAACAATAAGCAGTTGCCATAGATGATACATGAACCTAGACAATATTTCTAAGTCTGAGTAAGTCCTCTATCCCTTCTTCTTTCACTATGCTATTTCTCATGTTTTGTATACATTTCAGTTAAGTAATATTCAAATGAGAAGTGCCCCTGTGATTTTAAAACATGTTGTAACAATTGTTTTTCAAATACTAAAACACATCTCTAATCTCAATGATTCAACAATTACCTAGATATCTAGGCAGAGTAGTTACCTGGGCTCTGAACTGGAGGCAGGAAAATCTGGGGTCAAATCTGTCTTCAGATATTTACTACTAAGTGACCCTAGGCAACTCACTTTACTTCAGTTTCCTCAAGTGAAAAATGGGGATAATAATAATACTTTTTTTCCAGGTTATAATGAGAATCAAATGAAAATAATATTTATAAAAGGAACTTATTATAGTATGTGGCACGGCACATAGTAGGTGGTCAGTAAATTCTGAAATGCTAAAAATCACAACCCATCTATGTCTACCCATACAATAAGATACTGATCTATTTTCTTCTAAAATGTATACAAAAGTAATTTAGTATATGTGCAGGAAATCTTTCTCCTTTTTCCCACTACTGTAAGAGTACCAATAGAAAAATATTCCATCATTCCTTGATAATTTATTTTGCCATTGTTCTTCTTTTGATTACTTTGTTATTTATAAATCATAGCTTGCTTATACCCACATGACATCTTTCTTTCCACTGTACTCTGTGTAATATTCAACTGTAGTTCTTTTAAGGCAGTGGTGATCTATGCCTAACTAGAATATAGCAAAATCTTAGCTTTGAAAAGTAGAAGTTTTTAATTCCGATGGGAAATTTGGAGTCATTAAAGAATATCACAAGTTTTCATAAGCAGTTGGTTTGTTCTCTACCACTCTTTTCAAATCTGGGCTCAGTTTTTCATCCCTACATACTATCTCACATATACTGTTATAAAAGCTCTATGGCATATCCATTTGAATGCATGTGGAGGGGGGCAGAACCAAGATGGCAGAGAAGATACACGCGAATTTGTAAGGTCCCTTCTTCCCTCAATACCAACTAGTTAAATCAGCCTCAAAAATAACACTGGACTGATAAAAACCACAAGGATTAGAAGCACAATGTACTTGAAGAGAATTGGAAATTTCAACAGAAAAGGTCGGTTCCGAGGGGAGGAAAAAAAAAGATCAGCATGCACAGGGTTGGACACTGTGCCAAAAAAAAAAGATCAGCACGGACAGGTTAGCACACTGTGCCAAACAGGCTGGGGAGAAATCTTAGATCAGAGAAGCCACTGAGATAGAGGAATCTGACACCGGTTGATAGCTCTACTCTGCTTATAAAACAGCAGATCAAAAGAGAAATCAAGCTACTTTAAAATATAAAGTCAGATCCTAGAATCACCCCAATCCAGAAGTGACCTAACACCAATCTCAGCAGGCTGTGCAGCCACCTTCTGCAGTCTGGGGCTTTTCCTTGGGGCAGGTAAGAACCTGAACAGTGGGGGACACAGCCCAGGGCAGCCTGTAATCCACATAGTGAGGGGCTCAGCCTGAGCCAGTGGAATTCTAGCAGCAGCGGAACTCCCAGAGAACCAGAATCTCCACAGCAGGGACTGTGGTTTCTGGGCAGACACTTCTGGTTTGAGAGCAGGGGCTTTTTGCATCAGCTGCTAATATCAATGGCCCCATGGGAGGCTTTGGCTGGGGTTTGTGATGCTTTCACTGTTCAGTCTTAAACCTCAGGGCAGTCGCTAGGCCACACAGCGGGGTTCCTCACTAGGCATTCCTCCCAGTGCAGCCATGCTAAACATCTCTGTGACATTTCTGGGGAGGGGGGAGGGGAACTCTCTCCCAGAGCTCTCTCTTAGCCCAGACACAGGACTGCTGAATCCATCCAGGCTGGGAGGAAGCTGATAAATTTCTTACCCCAAGAGCAGACTCCCCACAGAGTGTTAACAATGAGTAAGAAGCTGAAGAGAATGACTGACACCTTCTATACAGAGAAAGAGCAGGTATACAAACCCAAGGAGGCTAACAGCTGAGAGTCTCCAGATAACACCCTAAAGGGGAATGATACCTGCCCCCCATCATATAACTCTCTCCTAGAAGAGACTATTAAAAAGTTAAGAGAGTTTGAAGAAAAATGGGGAAAGGAAAGAGAAGCTATGATAAAGAATAACAATGTCCTGAAATTTGAGTTGGAAAAAAATAAAGAATTCACAGGAGGTGCAGGGAATAAAATTTGTGAATTAGAAAAGGTTAAAAAATCACAGTAAAGTAGAATTTCTGAATTGGAAAATGTAGCGAGCTGTCGTCTCCAGAATCTGCCGGATCGCTCTCTGTGAAGAGATCTGCTGTGTCTACTCAAATCTCTCAGATAGATTCTTCTTCCTGTAATGAACCGTTGTCTCCAGGCAGTTGCTGTTAACTCTTGTCCAGAGAAGTGACTTCCCTTCCTGCAGAGAGCCGTGTCAAGCCAGATGTAGTGCAGAGTCTTCTTCTCTCTCTGGAGGGGTGTCCTCTCTTTTATCCTCCCAGAGATTGGGCGTGGGATAATGCAAGGGCTTCTGGGAAGAACCACTTCAGCCAATGAGCTTGCTCCTTCTATCAAGTCAACCTGAGTTCTCACCTTGTAATTGTCCAGACAACCTGAATTCTCACCTTGTCACTGTCCAGACAACCTGAGTTCTCACCTAGTAATCCTAACAGGAAAAGATAAAAAATTCCCTAGAAAATAGGATTTGTGATTTGGTAAAAGAAAATAACTCACTAAAAAAATAGTGAAATGGAAAAAAATTCAACAGAGCAAAATAATTCATTTAAAAACACATATACAAAAAGAACTAAAAATGTGAATAAAGAAAATAACTCATTAAAAATCAGGCCTGAACAAATAGAAATGAATGATTCATTAAGAAACCAAGAAACAGTCAAACAAGAAAAAAAAATGAAAAGCTGGAGAATAACCTCAAATATTTACTGGGAAAATATATAGACCTGGAAAATAGATCTAGGAGAGATAAACTGAGGATCACTGGACTTCCCAAAAATTATGATGAAAAAAAGAGCTTAGATTCTAATTTGCAGGAAATCATCAAAGAGAATTGTCCAGAGATAATAGAAACAGAAGGGAAAATAGGTGTTGAAAGAATACATTGAACACCTTCTGAAAAAGAGCCTAAAAAAAGAATTCCAAGAACATATTGGCTAAGCTGCAAAACTACCAAACTAAGGAAAAAAATATTGCAAGCAGCTAGGGAAAAACAACTCAAATATCAAGGTGCCACAATAAGGGTCACGCAAGATCTGGCTGCTTCCACATTAAAGGATAGAAGGTCCTGGAACCTGATATTCCAAAAGGCAAAAGAACAAGGATTGCAACCAAGAATAAACTACCCAGTTATGTTTAGAATTTTCTTCCATGGAAGAAGATGGTCATTTAATGAAACAGAGGAATTCCATTTGTTTCTAAGAAAAAAAATCAGACTTAAACAAAAATTTTGATCTACATCCACAAGACTCAAGAGAAGCAGAAAAAGGTAAAAAGAACTCTTGAGAACTGTATCTCTATTGTGGATATACAGAAGTCCACATGGATAATTTGATTTTACTGATAGAACATAAAAAAGGGAAATAGTAAAGGGAATAAGATAGTATCAGAAAAAGGGAAAGGTGAGATAAAAAGAGGGAAACTACATCCCAGGAAGAGGCATAGAAAATTGACCACATGTGAGGGAATTTAAAGAGGGGGAAAAACATTGTGTGAATTTTACTCTCATCAGAGTAGGCTCAAAGAGTAAATAATTGATATATTTGTTGTTCAGGGAATTCTCTCTCACCTCATTATAAAGGAGGAGAGGAAAAGGGAAAAGGAAAAAGGAAATAAGGGAAGAGTACAAGAAAGGGAAAGGGACTTAAAAGGAGGGGGGAGGGATACTAAAAAGGGAGGGCTGCACGTCATAAGTGGGGTCAATAAGTTTAATAATGGGGAACGGGTTCAGGGGGGACAAGGGAAAAAAGGCATAGTGAAGGGATATTACGATGGTAGGAAATACAGAAATAGTAATTTTAATAGTAAATGTGAATGGGATGAACTCTCCCATTAAACTGAGGTGGATAGCAGAGTGGATCAAAAGTCAGAACCCTACAATATGTTGTTTACAGGAAACACACTTAAAGCAGGGAGATATGTACAGAGTAAACATAAAAGGTTGGAGCAGAAGCTATTATGCTTCAGGTAAAGCCAAAAAAGGAGGGGTAGCTATACTTATTGTAGATGAAGCAAAAGCAGAAGTTGATCTAATTAAAAGAGATAAGGAAAGAAACTGTATCCTGCTGAAAGGTAGCATAAATAATGAAACCATATCAATACTAAACATATATGCACCAAGTAGTATAGCATCTATCTTTCTAAAGGAAAAGTTAAGAGAATTTCAAGAAGAAATAGACAGTAAAACTATAATAGTGGGAGATCTCAATCTTGCACTCTCAGATTTAGACAAATCAAACCACAAAACAAATAAGAAAGAAATTAAAGAGGTACATAGAACATTAGAAAAACTAGGTATGATAGACCTTTGGAGAAAACTGAATGGTGATAGAAAGGAGTATAGTTTATTCTCTGTAATTCATGGAACCTATACAAAAACAGACCATATATTAGGACATAAAGATCTCAAAATTAAATGCAGGAAGACAGAAATAGTAAATGATTTCTCCTCAGATCACAATGCAATAAAAACTACATGCAATAAGAAGTTAGGTGTAAATAGACCAAAAAGTAATTGTTAAATAAATAATCTCATCTTAAAGAATGACTGGGTGAAACAGCAAATTATAGAAACAATTAATAATTTCACCCAAGATAATGACAACGATGAAACATCATACCGAAATTTGTGGGTTGCAGCTAAAATGGTAATAAGGGGAAATTTTATATCTTTAGAGGCTTATTTGAATAAAATAGAGAAAGAGAAGATTAATGAATTGGGCCTGCAACTTAAAAAGTTAGAAAAAGACAAAATTTAAAACCCCCAACCAAAAACTAAAATTGAAATTCTAAAATTAAAATGAGAAATCAACAAAATTGAAAGTAAAAAAAAAAAAACTATTGAATTAATAAATAAAACCAAGAGTTGGTTTTATGAAAAAGCTAATAAATAGATAAACTTTTGGTAAATCTGATCAGAAAAAGGAAAGAGGAAAATCAAATTTGTAGTCTTAAAAATGAAAAGGGGGATCTTTCCACCAATAAAAGGAAATTAGAGAAATAATAAGGAGTTACTTTGCCCAACTTTATTCCAATAAATTTGATAACTTAAGTGAAATGGATGACTACCTCCAAAAAATATAGGCTTCCTAGATTAACAGATGAGGAGGTAAACTGCTTAAATAATCCTATTTCAGAAAAAGATATAGAACAAGCTATTAATCAACTCCTCAGAAAAAAATCCCCAGGACCAGATGGATTTACATGTGAATTCTACCAAACATTAAAAGAACAATTAGCCCCAATGTTATATAAACTATTTGAAAAAATAGGGGATGAAGGAGTTCTACCAAACTCCTTTTATGACACAGACATGGTACTGATACCTAAACCAGGTAGATTGGAAACTGAGAAAGAAAACTATAGACCAATTTCCTTAATGAATATTGATGCTAAAATCTTAAATAAGATATTAGCAAAAAGACTTCAGAAAATCAAATGAATGATAAAAGTGACAAATTATAATTTCATCTAAAAGTATAATTAATGCAAAGTAATTACCACCAAAAAAGGAGACCAAAATAGCCGAGAAAACACTTTAGTAGACAAAAGAGCTGTTTTTTTTTAATCAAACGAAGAAAAATGAGAAAAGGGAAGCATACAATTAAAATTATGTAATTGAATTATTTAAATAACATTTAGCTAGCTAGACATGAAAGGAAGACAAGTTAAAGATATAAAAAAGTCTCTCTACTTTGAAGTGGCCCTGATAAAAATACTAGAATCCTGTACTCAAAATTCAATTACCAGTGACCCAAAAAAATTACCAGCATATTGGGACAGTAAGTAGTATCCAATATTTTCACAAGAGTTATTAAAGAACTAGGTACTTCACATTTTCTAGTTCTCATGATCTTGGTAATCTTTAATGAAAAGAGAAAAAAATACTCCTTGACATAGAAGAATTGTTCATTTACTTAGCAAATCTGTTCTAGCTCTAATAAGGTTGAATTTGAAAAGCAATTATTTTTCCAGAAATTCACATAACAACATTATTTTAATAGTTAAGTTACAAATTTCTTTGTAAGTATACCATAAGAAAAAACAACTAGAAATCTGCATCAATGACTACTATATTGATAATTATACCATGAATAATGATTTCTTTCCTAATATGATTTCACAATAATTTACATGTAAACTCTTCCTCTACAGATAGTGTAAAGTAAGAAAGAGGGAAATGTTGACAAGCTGGGGATCATAAAAAGTAAGAGGCACTGAAAGGTCCTGATAGTTTTGGAGAATGATGTTAGAGAAGCCAATATTTCAAGTATAATCCTGATAGGAGAGATCAACAAAAATAACACTCTTTTCCACATAACCATTAACTGTATCCTTGACAACATATCAAAATTGCACTCATGATCACAAAGGCAAGAGAATGCTAATGTTAATGGGAAAATAATTCCAAGAATATGTACTAAAATTAAAATGTTAGTTTTATAACTCTATGTAGAAGTTATGTTTTTAATTTGTTATTCTCAAGTCATCTATTCCTTAAAGTATTTTATTAATTATATTAAAGAAGTAAAACATATCTATTCAAGAGCATCAAAACTCTATTCAAGAAATCAAAAATTTGTTATCATCTTTGGCATGAGACCTGATAGTTGAAGACAAGTATTACATGCTTTTGGATTTCGCTTAGCACCCATTCAAAATCAACTTTCAATTTTTCAATGGGGAATATTTTTTTCATGAGACAAAAAAAGACTAGTATAATTTTTGTACTTTACTGGAAATTATTTGCCATCATAAAGAATTTTAAATGAATTTGTTAAAATATTGCCTTTAATCAATATTATTTACTCTAAATATTAAAGGAATTTGAAATACCTATATTATATATAAAATGATATGAGTTTTCAGCTGATTTTGAGGTTAGTAATAAGGAATTGAAAAGTTAAAAGAGGGTGAGAGGAGAAAGAAAGCTCAACAGCACTACTGTGCATGTTCCAGAAACAAAAAGCTGCAGTGATACATTTAACCTTAAAACTACTTGTCTAACACTATGTTGTGATATAGAATTGCTGTTATTTAGATATCTTAAAAGTCATAAATTCATTTTAGCAATGGTATGTTTGGATTACCCAGAAAATAAATATTTGTATCAGCCAAATTTCAAAGAGAATAATAAAGGCAAATGATATATTCAAATAAAATGATAAAAATAACCCTTTCTCTCAGCCCCTAATTATGTAAATAGCAGATTTTAAAGAAAGATATTACACATATTTCTTATATCAGATACTAATCAGATTCTTAATAAAAACTTGTCAACTGAATATTTAAAATAACTGGAAGACTAGAATTGGCCACTAGGTGACACTGTTTTGTGAAAAATATTTTTGTAATATAAGTAATCATGCCTTGATTCTTTTGTTTTATAAAACGGCTTTGTCCAGCATGGAATATCCTTAATGAATGTGATTTTACTATAGTAAGCATCAAACAATACAAAAAAAAGATGAGAATATCATAAAAAGTTATAAAATATAAAACTGGATTTTGTAATTTAAAGATGTTTAAAACTATGATATCATCATTTAATTTGACATATCTTTAAAATCTAATAGATGCAAAGCAGAAAGTATCATAGAGGCATTGTAAAATGCAGAAAAAGGGTACTGGACTTGAAATCAAGCCAATGCTAAAATATGGAAGAGAATTAGGCTTTTTAATTTTGCTCTTTTGAAAAGCACTAAGAGCAATGTATACAAGTAATAATATAATAAATAAGGCACCTCCTCTGCCCTCAGATAGGTTGTCACTTAATTATGTAGGTAAGACATACAAATATACAAAACTGAACATGATACGTATTATAGAAAACAATCAACAAAATGCTAGAGGAGGTCAGAAAAAGAAAATATAATTTCCATCTATATTCAGATATATCCTTCAGCAATACACAGTTAAAACAGGTTTAGTCAGATGATGATACAAGATGACTACATTTGGGTCATGTCTTCACAAGCCAGACCTTTTTGAACATTATCCTATTCTAAAGATACCAATTATAAACTCCCCCTACTCTTCCCTCACACCCTTTCAACGGAAAATAAGGAAAAATGTAAACTATAAGGTGTAATCAAAATCTACTTAATTGACAAACAGGAATCTTCTGTCAGCAACTTCTTACAAAAACAGCAGTAGGTTCAGAGCTGTTATGTTATACTTAGAACCTCAGGGGTTGCATTGGTGTTGACTTTGTGTTTTGTTATTAATGATAAAGCTTTATCTATGTATTTGATTGGAAATATATTGCTCTCCAACACCATTTCCCCAGTTCACAGCTTAGGGAACTCCTCAAATCTCCTGGGACTTTTATAAATGATTTAGTTTGAGAATAAGATAAAATATATTTAAAATTATTATACATGTGAAACTCATGCCAGATTGCTCACAAGTGACTTCCAAGAAAGGTGAAAAACACTAGTTGTAACCTCCATAAGGAAACCTGTATTAGGAGATATTAGGACTATCCCTTCTCTGATTACATCTGGCTACTACCTTTCCATTGAGAATTCTAATTTAATAATTAATAATTTTAATAATCTAGTGTTTGGCAAACCTAAGGACTCCAGTTTTTGAAATAAGAACTTAATGTCTGACAAAAATTGCTGGGGAAATTGGAAATTAATATGGCAGAAACTAGGCATTGACGCACACTTAACACCATACACCAATGTGTGGTTAAAATGGGTTCATCACCTAGGCATAAAGAATGAGATTAGAAATAAAGTTTGAGGAACATAGGATAGTTTACCTCTCAGACTTTTGGAACAGGAATGCATTTATGTCCAAAGAAGAATTAGAGATCATTATTGATCACAAAGTAGAAAACTTTGATTATATCAAATTGAAAAGTTTTTGTACAAACAAAATTAATGCAGATAAGATTAGAAGGGAAACAATAAACTGGGAAAACATTTTTACATTCAAAGGTTCAGATAAAGGCCTCATTTTCAAAATATATACAGAATTGACTCTAATTTATAAGAAATAAAGCCATTCCCCAATTGATAAATGGTCAAAGGATATGAACAGACAATTCTCAGATGAAGAAGTTGAAACTATTTCTAGACATATGATTTGGAGCATTATTAACCAGAGAAATGCAAATTAAGACAACTCTGAGATACCAATACACACCTGTCAAGATTGGCTAGAATGACAGGGAAAGGTAATGCTCAATGTTAGAGGGGATGTGGGAAAACAGGGACACTGATACATTGTTGGTGGAATTGTGAATACATCCAACCATTCTGGAGAACAATTTGGAACTATGCTCAAAAAGTTATCAAACTGTGCATACCCTTTGACCCAGCAGTGTTGCTACTGGGTTTGTATCCCAAAGAGATCTTAAAAAAGGGAAAGGGATCTGTATGTGCAAGAATGTTTGTGGCAGCCCTCTTTGTGGTGGCCAGAAACTGGAAACTACATGGATGCCCATCACTTGGAGACTGGCTGAATAAATTGTGGTATATGAATATTATTGTTCTTTAAGAAATGACCAACAGGATGATTTCAGAAAGGCCTGGAGAGACTTACATGAACTGATGCTGAGTGAAATGAGCAGGACCAGGAGATCGTTGTATACTTCAACAACAATACTATATGATGATGAATTCTGATGGATGTAGCCATTTTCAACAATGAAATCAACCAAATCAATTCCAATAGAGCAGTAATGAAATGAACTAGCTACACCCAGCAAAAGAACTCTAGGAGATGATTATGAAACACTACATAGAATTTCTAATCCCTCTAATGTTGTCTGCCTGCATTTTGGATTTCCTTCATAGGCTAATTATATACTATTTCAAAGTCCGATTATTTTTTTACAGCAAAACAATTGTTTGGTCATGTAAACATATATTGTAATTAATTTATACTGTAACATATTTAACATGGATTGATCAACCTGCCATCTGGGGGGAGAGAAAGGAGGGGAAAAATTATAACAAAAGGTTTGGCAATTGTCAATGTTGTAAAATTACACATGCATATATCTAATAAATAAAATCTATTATAAAATTAAATCAATAAATAAAAAAGGATGATTGGGTGAAACAGTAAATTATAGAAACAATTAATAATTTCACTCAATATAATGACAACGATGAGACATCATAGAACAATTTGTGGGATGCAGCTAAAGCGGGAATAAAGGGAAATTTTATATCTTTAGAGGCTTCCTTGAAGAAAATAGAGAAAAAGAAAATAAATGTATTGGGCTTGAAACTTAAAAAGCTAGAAAAAGACCAAATTAAAAAACCCCAATCAAATACTAAACTTGAAATTCTAAAATTAAAAGGAGAAATTAATAATATTGAAAGTAAAAAAAAAACTATTTCATTAATAAATAAAACTAAGAATTGGTTTTCTGAAAAAAACAATAAAATAGATAAACTTTTGGTAAATCTGATCAGAAAAAGAAATCAAATTGGTAGTCTTAAAAATAAAATGGGGGAACTTTCCACCAATGAAGAGGAAATTAGAGCAATAATAAGGAGTTACTTTGCCCAACTTTTTGCCAATAAGTTTGATAATCTAAGTGAAATGGATTATTACCTCCAAAAACATAGGCTTACCAGATTAATAGAGGAGAAAGTAAATTGCTTAAATAGTCCCATTTCAGAAAAAGAAATAAAACAAGCTATTAATCAACTCCCTAAGAAAAAAATCCCCAGGACCAGATGGATTTACATGTGCATTCTACCAAATATTTAAAGAACAATTAGCCCTAATGTTATATAAACTATTTGAAAAAAATAGGGAATGAAGGAGTACTACCAAATTCCTTTTATGACATAGACATGGTACTGATACCTAAACCAGGTAGGTTGAAAACTGAGAAAGAAAACTGTAGACCAATCTAATTAATAAATATTGATGCTAAAATCTTAATTAAGATATTAGCAAAAAGAATACAGAAAAGCATCCCCAGGATAATAAACCATGATCAAGTAGGATTTTTACCAAGAATCCAGGGTTGGTTTAATATTAGGAAAAACTGTTAGTATAATTGACCATATTAATATTCAAATTAACAAAAAACATATGATCATCTCAATAGATGCAGAAAAAGCATTTGACAAAACAACTTCCATTCCTACTAAAAACACTTGAGAATATAGGAATAAATGGACTATTCCTTACAATAGTCAGGAGCATATATTGAAAACCATCAGTAAGCATCATAGGTAATGGGGATAAACTGGAAACTTTCCCAGTAAGATCAGGAGTGAAACAAGGTTGCCCATTATCACCATTACTATTCAATATTGTATTAGAAATGCTAGCCTCGGCAATAAGAGTCAAGAAAGAGATTAAAGGAACATGAGTAGGTAATGAGGAAATCAAACTATCACTCTTTGCAGATGATATGATGGTATACTTAGAGAACCCCAGAGATTCTAAAAAAAAGTTATTAGAAATAATCCACAACTTTAGCAAAGTTGCAGGATACAAAATAAATCCACATAAATCCTCAGCATTTTTATACATCACCAACAAAATCCAACAGCAAGAGATACAAACTGTTGAGAGTATAAAATATTTGTGAATCCATCTATCAAAGTCAGGAATTATATGACCAAATTACAAAACACTTGCCACAAAAATAAAGTCAGATTTAAATAATTGGAAAGACATTAAGTGCTCTTGGATAGGCCAAGAGGATATAACAAAGATGACAATACTCCCTAAACTAATCTTTTATTTAGTGCTATATCAATCAGACTACCAAGAAAATATTTTAATTATCTAGAAAAAATAACAACAAAATTTATATGGAACAACAAAAGGTCAATAATTTCAAGGGAATTAATGAAAAGAAAAATCAAATGAAGGTGGCCTAGCTATACTTGATCTAAAACTATATTATGAAGCATTTGGTATTGGCTTAGAAATAGATTAGTTGATCATTGAAATAGGTTCGGTTCACAGGACAAAATAGTGGACAACTATTGGAATCTAGTATTTGACAAACCCAAAGATCCCAGCTTTTGTGATAAGAATTCATTATTTGACAAAAACTGCTGGGAAAACTGTAAATTAGTATGGCAGAAATTAGATACAGATTCATACTTAACACCATATACAAAGATAAGATAAAAATGGGTCCATAATTTAGGCATAAACAATGAGATCATAAATAAATTAGAGGAACATAGGATAGTGTACCTCTCAGATTTGTGGAGGAGAAAGGAATTTGTGACCAAAGGAGAACTAGAGATCATTATTGATCACAAATAGAAAATTTTGAGTACATCAAATTAAAACAAACAAAACTAATGCAAACAAGATTAGAAGGGAAGTAACAAATTGGGAAAACATTTTTACATTTAAAGATTCTCATAAAGACCTCATTTCCAAAATATATAGAGAACTGGCTCTAATTTGTAAGAAATCAAGCCATTCTCCAATTGATAAATGGTCATAGGATATGAACAGACAATTTTCAGATGATAAAATTGAAATTATTTCCACCCATATGAAAGTGTTCCAAATCACCATTGATTAGAGAAATGCTGATTAAGAGAACTCTGAGATACCACTAAACACCTGTCAGATTGGCTAAGATGACAGGAAAAAATAATGATGAATGTTGGAGAGGCTGTGGGAAAATTGGGACACTGATACATTGTTGGTGGAGTTGTGAAAGAATCCAACCATTCTGGAGAGCAATCTGGAATTATACCCAAAAAGTTATCAAACTGTGCATATCCTTTGATCCTGCAGTGCTACTACTGGGCTTATATCCCAAAGAAATACTAAAGAAGGTAAAGGGACCTGTATGTGCAAAATGTTTGTGGCAGCCCTTTTTGTAGTGGCTAGAAACTGGAAAATGAATGGATGCCCATCAATTGGAGAATGATTGGGTAAATTATGGTTTATGAGTGTTATGGAATACTATTATTCTGTAAGAAATGACCAGCAAAATGAATACAGAGAGGCTTGGAGAGACTTATATGAACTGATGCTGAGTGAAATCAGCAGAACCAAGAGATCATTATACACTTCAGCAAGATACTGTATGAAGATGTATTTTGATGGAAGTGGATATCTTCAACACAGAGAAGATCTAATTCAGTTCCATTTGATCAATGATGGACAGAATCAGCTACACCCAGAAAAGGAACACTTGGAAATGAGTGTAAACTTTGCATTTTTGTCTTTCTTCCCAGATTATTTTTACCTTCTGAATCCAATTCTTCCTGTGCAACAAGAAATTCGGTTCTGCACACATATATTTTATCTAGGACATACTATAACACATTTAACATGCATGGTACTGCCTGTCATCTAGGGGAAGGGGTGGAGAGAAGGAGGGGAAAATTCAGAACAGAAGTGAGTACAAGGGATAATGTTGTAAAAAATTACCCATAAATATGTACCGTCAAAAAAATTATAATTAATTTTTTTAATTAAATAAATAAATAATAAATTGTCATGCATTTTTCTCTTTTCTTTCTATTGTTCTGTGCTTTTTTATCTCATTTTTAAAAATCAAATTTTCTGTTTATTTTGTTTTTTCTTTCAATAGAAATGATTGAAAGTTCATCAATGAAAACCTATCTTCTTGAAAGATGATGCTCAGTTTCAATGGATAGTTAATTCTTCGTTGTAATCCCAGTTTTTTGCCTTCCAGAATATGATTTTTCAGGCCTTCAGATTGTAAAAGTTGTCAGATCCTGGGTAATCTTAACTGTTGCTCCTCATTGTCTGAATTGCTTCTTCCTGACAGCTTGCATTATTTTTTCCCTTCAGATTATATTTCTGGAGTTTTGTAGCACTGTTACTTGGGGTTTTGCTTGTGAGATATCTTTCCAGAGATGATTGATAGATTTATCCAATGACTATTTTGCCCTCTGATTCTAGTATATCAGAGAAGTTTTCCTTGGTAAACTCTTGAAGACTGCTCTCCAAGCCCCCTTTTTTTGGTCATGCCTTCAGATAGTCCAATAATTTTCACATTGTTTCTCCTGGATCTATTTTCTAGATTGGCTATTTTTGAAATGAGGTTGTTTATTGTTTTACATTTTCTTCAATTTTTTCATTGTTTTGATTTGTTCGATTCTTGATGTCGCATAGAGTCATTTTCTTCCATTTGATCACTTATAGTTTTAATGTATACTTGTTTCAGTTATCTTTTGTATCTCTTTTTCCATTTGATTGATTCTACTAACGTCTTGGTTGCTGTTCTGCTGTAATGAAGACCATCTCACTGGTTTTTCTGAACACTGTCTGAGCTGTGCTGAATACCTCTTTCACCTCAGTGAGACTTAGCTTTCTGGAAGTCCTTCTAATCTATCTTGAGCTGAAGGGTAGTATCATTCAGTCAGAGTCTATTGAGAGGTTTGGTTTCATCAGTGGAATAAGTTAAGTTCACAGGACAAAAAGTTAAAGAAAAACCCAAAAACCCCAGCTTTGGGGATAAGAATTCACTATTTAACAAAAACTGCTGGGAAAATTGGAACCTAGGTATGGCAGAAACTAGGCACACCATCACTATATACCAAGATAAAGTAAAAATTGGTTCATGATCTAGAAATAAAGAATGAAATAAACAAATTAGAAGAACATAGGATGGTTTACCTCTCAGATCTGTGGAGGAAGAAGGAATTTGTGGCCCAAGAAGAACTAGAGACCATCATTGATCTCAAAATAGATAATTTTGATTATATTAAATTAAAAAGGTTTTATACAAACAAAACCAATGTACACAAGATTAGAAGGGAATCAATAAACTGGGAAAAACATTTTTATATTCAAAGGTTCTGATAAAGGCATCATTTCTAAAATATATAATTGACTCAAAGTTATAAGGATTCGAGCCATTTTCCTATTGATAAATGATGTGAACAGATAATTTTCAGATGAAGAAATTGAAACTAGTTCAGGCATATGAAAAGATATTCTAAATCACTATTGACCAGAGAAATGCAAATTAAGCCAAACTCTGAGATACCACTACATACTTCTCAGATTGGTCAAGATGATAGGAAAAGATAATGACAAATGTTGGAAGAAATGTGGGAAAACTAGGACACTGATACATTGTGGGTGGAACTGTCAATGGATCCAACCATTGTGGAGAATAATTTGTAATCATGCTCAAAAAGTTATGAAAGTGTGCTGCCCTTTGATCCAGCAATGTTTCTATTGGGCTTATATCCCAAAGAGATAGTACATAAGGGAAAGGGACCCACATGTGCAAAAGTGTTTATTGCAGTGCTTTTTGTAGTGGCAAGAAATTGGAAACTGAATAGATGCCCATCAATTGGAGAATGGCTGAATAAATTATGAATGTTTATGAATGTTATGTAATATTATTATTTTGTAAGAAATGACTAGCAAGATGATTTCAGAGATTCCTGGAAAGATTTACATGAACTGATGCTAAGTGAAATTAGAAGAACCAGGAGATCATTATATACAGCTACAAGAATATAATATAATGATCAATTCTGATGGATGTGGCTTACTTCAACAATGAGATAATTCAAACCAATTCCAATTGTTCAGTTATAAAGAGAACCATCTACACCCAGAGAGAGGACTGTGGGAACTGAGTGTGGTTCACAGCATAACATTTTCATTCTTTTTGTTGTTTGCTTACATATTGTTTTGCTTTTTTTTTTTTTTTAAAGTGGTTGATTTGCTTTTTGTGCAGCACAATTATTGTATACATATGTATGCATATGTTGTATTTAACATATATTTATACCATGCTTAACATATGGACTAGTTGTCATCTGGCCTGGGGGAAGGAAGTGGAAATTAGAACACAAAGTTTTTCAAGGGCTAATGTTGAATAACTGTCCACGCATACATTTTGAAAAATGAAAAGCTTTTTAAAAAATAAAAAAAATCTTTTTATCTTTTCTTTGCTCTAATGTATTACTTCTTAATGCCTATGCCTTTTTTTCTAGAATTGCCTTCAGTTTACCTTTTATGTTTCTTTTTTACATCTGTCATTTTTACATTATCTTCCTCATTAGAATGTGACTTACATGGAGTCAGGGACAGTTTTTGCTTTTGTGTGTGTGTGTGTGTGTGTGTCTCTGTGTGTTTTTGTGTGTCCAAGATGTAGCATAGTTGTGGAACATAGTGAACCCTTAATAAATAAATGTTTGTTTACAAGCTTAAAAATAAAATAAAATAAAAATAAAAATAAAAATTCTGCTTTTTACCACTTGGATGTCTTTTGGTTCATTTCACTAGACTGGATCTTAATGTCCTTGTGTACAGAATGAAAAATTGAGTGAGATCAAGGGTTTTTAACTTAAGATTTGTGAACTTGTCTTTTTTATTTATAACTATTTCAAAGCAACTGATTTCCTTTTGTAATTTAAAGTATTTATTTTATCAATTTAAAAACACTATTCTGTAGTCTAGTACATAGGTCTTATCATATTGAAAAAGAGGACAATATCAAAAATAATTAAGAAGATTTAGGCTAGATGATCAAAAATATTCCTCCTGGATCTCAATCTTTTGACTGGGCCTAAAATATCCAGTCATGTGAAATTGTTTAGTTATTTGGTATAACATATAGTGATCTTTATATTTATTTTCTTCATTGATGGGTGAATTAGATTCATTTCCTTATTTAAATTGTGGGTTAAATCATTCTCTCTTAAAAAATACCTGAAATAAAATATGATAACATTAATGAAAAAGCAAAACCAATGCTGCAAAGACTCTTGTAACTATGTGGACAATGAGCCATTAAATAGTATCAAATATCCTTAAATGTGTCCCCATGATAAGCCATTAAAAGAATTGTGGATTTTATACATTCCATCAGTCTTGTTTCTATTAAAGGAAAATGTCCACTGAGAAGCTAGATACCGTGGTGGAGAGAGTTGGGGCTAAAGTTAAAAAAGGCTCATCTTCCTGAGTTCAAATTGAGCTTCATATATTTCCTGTGTGACAAACTAGATAAGCCACTTACTACTCTTATCTCAGTTCTTCATCTGTAAAATGAGCTGAAGAAAAAAATGGCAAACCACTCCAGTATTTCTGCAAAGAAAACCTCAAATGGGGCCATAGAGTCATGTATGACTAAAACAACTTAACAACTAAATGACCTCTAAAAGAAAATGATTCAGGATGAGCATGTGAGGCGTGGTTCCATTTTTTTGTCTGTATAAAGCAGAGGACAGGGTGATGGTAGTGGTGGGGGTGATATTAGGAAATCTGAATTTATTATTTTAGCATCACAGAGAACTCCTAGTGTGGAAACTCCCTCTATTGATACAGAAGTCTCACATGTCACTTCCTTCTCCAATCATACCCTTTTTATGACTTGGCCCCTTCCTACATTTCCAAAAACATTTTGCTTTCCTCTACCCATTCTACAATTCAAGTCCACTAGACAACATGATGTCCCTCACAGAGGACACTGTATCTGACTTCTTCAGCAGCATTGATTTTAAACTTCTTTGATTTTCCTATGTTCCCACCTAAGGCATCTACTCATCCAACACCATTCTCAACTTTCTTTTGTGTGTTGTCTCCCTCTAAGCTCCATGAGGGAAAGAACCGTCTTATCCTCACCACTAAACATAATTCTTGCACATTGTATAATAGAAACTTAATAAATGTTTATTAACTATTGATTGATTACCAACCTCTTGTCTTTTTACCCCATTCTAAGAATGCTTTTCCTCTCCTTCCTGACCTTTAAATCCTAGGTTTCTAGTTTTCTTTCAAGACACAGTTCAAGATACCTCTACTATTCTTCTGGTCACTTCTGATATTACTTTATTTATATATTGTATATATCTTTTGTTATGTAGGTTTCTTCCCATTAGATGATGAGCTCCTTGAGGGTAGGGACTGTATCTTTAGCTATCTTAGGGCCACTCTGGAGTATAATATATAGTACATGGTAAATTCTTAATCCATTTTTGTAGACTTGCTGACCAATTATTATAAAAAGATGCTTCAGGCACAAAGCATTTGTTGGCCTATTCAGAATCATAAACCTAACATTTATAAAAGGCAGGACAATATTGGGACTTCAAAGCAGCCATTCTTTTATCAACTAACCCAGGCCACATCATGTACAGAAATAACATTTGATTATTTCTCCCTATTCTATTTCAAGGAAATTTAGTAAATAAGAAGATAACACTATAAAACATATATATATATATATATATATATATATATATATACACACAAACACACACACATATATATACATATATATATATCCTAACTCAAAACTGATTTACAAAAATAATATATTTAAGTCTTATGCACCCAAATTATTTTCAATAACATATATATATATATATATATATATATATATATATATATATAATCTTACTAATTAAGCATATAGTTCAATATCTCAACATTACATTCATTATTAAAAGTACCTCAAATGCTTAAGAGGATATAAAAAAGCACACAAAGTGACATAATTATTCAAAAATAACCAGCATTCAAATGTTTGTATCAATATATAAATGCAAGCATAAATAAATGAGAAACAATAAACGATAAATCAGGCTTGCAGACAAGAACAAAAACTGGATTAGCCACAAAAATTTTTTTTTTACACCCAGGAACATGGTTGCTAGTGGTGAATTGGATTTCCAGTTCTAAGTCATAAAAGCTTTTGATTAGCCCATCTGCTCTTGGAAGAAAATTGAAGCCATTTAGAGCCAATTAATTAATTTGTGCAATGGTGTCCTGCTCTTCAGATGAATTATTTTGTGATGTTTTTCCCTAAGGTTTCTATTTGGATAAAAGAATAAAATGTAGCAATCTTGTTTCCTGAATCTGTGAGCTTTCTGCAGAGTCATTTCTTTCTTTTTTAATTAATTAATGAATTTAATTAATTTTTACATAAAAATTCATGCACAGGTAATTTTCCGCCATTGACAACAGCAAAACCTTTTGTTTCAACTTTCCCCCTCCTTCCCCCGACCCCTTCCCCCAGATGGCAGGTTGACCAATACATGTTAAATATGTTAAAGTATAAGTTAAATACAATATATGTATACATGTCCATACAGTTATTTTGCTATATGAAAAAAATCGGACTTTGAAACAGTGTTTAATTAGCTGTGAAGGAAACCAAAAATGTTGGCAGACAAAAATATAGGGATTGGGAATTTTATGTAGTGGTTCATAGCCAACTCCCAGAGTTCTTTTGCTGGGTGTAAATGGTTCAGTTGATTACTGCTCTATTGGAACTGATTTGGTTCATCTCATTGTTAGAGAGGACTTTGTCCATCAGAATTGATCATCATACAGTATTGTTGTTGAAATATATAATGATCTCCTGGACCTGCTTATTTCACTCAGTATCAGTTCATGTAAGTCTCCCAGGTCTTTCTGAAATCACCCAGTTGGTCATTCCTTACAGAACAATTATATTCCATAATATTCATATATCACAATTTATTCAGCCATTCTCCCATTGATGGGCATCCACTGAGTTTCCAGTTTCTGGCCACTACAAAGAGGGCTGCCACAAACATTCTTGCACATACAAGTCCCTTTCCCTTCTTTAAAATCTCTTTGGGATATAAGACCAGTAGTAATACTGCTGGATCAAAAGGTATGCACAGTTTGATAACTCTTTGAGCATAGTTCCAAATTCCTCTCCAGAATGGCTGCATGTATTCACAATTTCACCAACAATGTATCAGTGTCCCAATTTTCCCACATTCCCTCCAACATTCTGCATTATTTTTCCCTGTCATTCTAGACAATCTGACAGGTATGTAGTGGTATCTCAGAGTTTTCTTAATTTCATTTCTCTGATTAATAATAATTTGGAGCATCTTTTCATATGGCTAGAAATAGTTTCAATTTCTTCATCTGAGAATTGTCTGTTCATATCCTTTGACCATTTATCAATTGGAGAACGGCTTCATTTCTTATAAATTAGAGTCAATTATCAATATGTTTTAGAAATGAGGTCTTTATTAGAACCTTTGATTGTAAAAATGTTTTCCCAGTTTATTACTTCCCTTGTAATCTTGTCTGCATTAGTTTTGTTTGTACAAAAACTTTTTAATTTGATATAACCAATTTTTTCTATTTTGTGATCAATAATTACCTCTAGTTCTTTTTTGGTCATAAATTCCTTACTTTTCCACAGGTCTGAGAGGTAAATTATCCTATGCTCTTCTAATTTGTTTAAAATCTCATTCTTTATGCCTAGGTCATGAACCCATCTTGACTTGATCTTTTTGTATGATGTTAAGTGTGGATCAATGTTTAGTGTCTGTCATACTAATTTCCAATTTTCCCAGCAATTTTTGTCAAACAGTGTGTTATTATCCCAAAAGCTGGAGTCTTTGGGTTTGTCAAACACTAGATTATTGAACTGTGAACCTAACTTATTCCATTAATCAACTAGTCTATTTCTTAGCCAATACTATGTGGTTTTGGTAACCGCTGCTTTATAATATAATTTTAGATCTAGTACAGCTAATCCACCATAATTTTATTTTTTTTCATTAATTACCTTGAAATTCTTGACCTTTTGTTTTCCCATATGAACTTTGGTGTTACTTTTACTAGGTCATTGAAATAGCTTTTGGGGAGTCTCATTGGCATAGTGCTAAATAAATAGATTAGTTTAGGTAGTATTGTCATCTTTATTATACTTGCTCACCCAATCCAAGAGCATTTAATACTTTTTCAATTGGTTACGTCTGATTTTATTTGTGTGGAAAATGTTTTGTAGTTTAGCTCATATGGTTTCTGATTTTCCCTTGGCAGATAGATACCTAAATATTTTTTACTATCAGTAGTTAGTTTCAATGGAATTTCAGAGTCATTTATTTCTGAGTAGATTTTCATTCTGCAGATATCACAAAATCAAGTTCAACTGCTACCAGAAAATTCAAAGCATATGGCACTGTTGGGAGTAAATCTGTCCACTTTCAAAAATGCACATATACTCAAATAAGAATGTTTGCATAAAAAAGTAGAAAAAGAAAGAAAAGAACTAAAATAAAATATGAGTCTTTTTAAAAAGAAAATTAGTGGGGGCAGAGCCAAGATGTCAGAGAAAATACACGCAAACTTCTAAGCTCCCTATTACCCTCAATACCAACTATTTAACCCAGCCTCAAAAATAACACTGGACTGGTAAAAAAAAAAAAAAAAAAAAAAAAAAAAAAAAAAAAAACAAGGATTAGAAGAAGCACAACTTACCAACTGAAGACAATCTGGAATTTCATCAGAAAAGGTTGGTCCAGAGGGGTGGAAAAAAAGGACAGCAGAGAAAGGGTTAGACTAAAGGTAGCACATTGTGCCAAACAGGCTGGGGAGGCCTCTGGGGTTACAAAAGCTACTAAGAAAGAGGAATCTGACATAGGCTGATAACTCTACAATTGCTTGTAAAATAGCAGATCAGCCAGGAGTGAAATAAGGTTGCCCACTATCACCATTACTATTTAATATAGTACTAGAAACGCTAGCCTCGGCAATAAGAGCCGAGAAAGAGATTCAAGGAATTAGAGTAGGAAATGAGGAAATTAAACTATCACTCTTTGCAGATGACATGATGGTATACTTAGAGAACCCCAAAGACTCTGCTAAAAAGCTACTAGAAATAATTCAAAATTTCAGCAAAGTGGCAGGATACAAAATAAATCCACATAAATCCTCGGCATTTTTATATATCACTAACAAAATGCAACAGCAAGAGATACAAAGAGAAATTCCATTCCAAACAAATGTTGAGAGTATAAAATATTTGGGAATCCATCTACCAAAGAAAAGTCAGGAATTATATGAGAAAAATTACAAAACACTTGCCACAAAAATAAAATCAGATTTAAATAATTGGAAAGACATTCAGTGCTCTTGGATAGGCCGAGCGAATATAATAAAGATGACAATACTCCCCAAACTAATCTATTTATTTAGTGCTATACCAATCAGACTCCCAAGAAACTATTTCAATGACCTAGAAAAAATAACAACAAAATTCATATGGAAGAATAAAAGGTCGAGAATTGCAAGGGAACTAATGAAAAAAAACTCAGAGGAAGGTGGTCTAAGTGTACCTGATCTAAAGCTATATTATATAGCAGCAGTCACCAAAACCATTTGGTATTGGCTAAGAAATAGACCGGTAGATCAGTGGAACAGATTAGATACAAAGGACAAAAAAGGGTACATCTATAGCAATCTAATCTTTGACAAACCCAAAGATTCCAACATTAGGGATAAAAATTCATTATTCGGAAAAAAACTGTTGGGAAAACTGGAAATTAGTATGGCAGAAATTAGATATGGATCCACACTTAACACCATATACCAAGATAAGATCAAAATGGGTCCATGATTTAGGCATAAAGAGGGAGATAATAAATAGATTAGAGGAACAGAGGATAATCTACCTCTCAGACTTGTGGAGGAGGAAGGAATTTATGACCAGAGGAGAACTAGAGATCATTATTGATCACAAAATAGAAGATTTTGATTACATCAAACTAAAAAGTTTCTGTACAAATAATACTAATGCAAACAAGATTAGAAGGGAAGTAACAAATTGGGAAAATATTTTTAAAAACAAAGGTTCTGACAAAGGTCTCATTTCCAAAATATATAGAGAACTGACCATAATTTATAAGAAACCGAACCATTCTCCAATTGATAAATGGTCAAAGGATATGAACAGACAATTCTCAGAGGAAGAAATTGAAACTATATCCACTCACATGAAAGAGTGTTCCAAATCACTACTGATCAGGGAAATGCAAATTAAGACCACTCTGAGATACCACTACACACCTGTCAGATTGGCTAAGATGACAGGAACAAATAATGATAAATGTTGGAGGGGATGTGGGGAAATTGGGACACTAATACATTGCTGGTGGAGTTGCGAAAGAATCCAGCCATTCTGGAGAGCAATCTGGAATTATGCCCAAAAAGTTATCAAACTGTGCATACCCTTTGACCCAGCAGCGCTACTACTGGGATTATATCCCAAAGAAATACTAAAGAGCTGAAAGAGTCATATATGTGCCAAAATGTTTGTGGCAGCTCTTTTTGTTGTAGCTAGAAACTGGAAGATGAATGGATGTCCATCAGTTGGAGAATGGTTGGGTAAATTGTGGTATATGAAGGTTATGGAATATTATTGCTCTGTAAGAAATGACCAGCAGGAGGAATACAGAGAGGCCTGGAGAGACTTAAATCAACTGATGCTGAGTGAAATGAGCAGAACCAGAAGATCACTGTACACTTCAACAACAATACTGTATGAGGATGTATTCTGATGGAAGTGGAAATCTTCAACATAAAGAAGATCCAACTCACTTCCAGTTGATCAATGATGGACAGAGGTAGCTACACCCAGAGAAGAAACACTGGGAAGTGAATGTAAATTGTTAGCACTAATATCTGTCTGCCCAGGTTGCATGTACCTTCGGATTCTAATGTTTATTGTGTAACAAGAAAATGATATTCACACACATGTATTGTACCTAGACTATATTGTAACACATGTAAAATGTATGGGATTGCCTGTCATCGGGGGGAGGGAATAGAGGGAGGGGGGGTAATTTGGAAAAATGAATACAAGGGATAATATTATAAAATATATATATATATATATAATAAAAAAAATTAAAAAAAAATAGCAAATCAGCAGAGAAATGAAAACCACTTTCAAAACAAAACAAAACAAAACAAAACAAAAAACAAAAAAAAAAAAAAACAGAACCTATAACTACCCAAAACTGGAAGTGACCCAACACCAATCATAGCATGGCTGTGCAACCCCCTTCTGCCGCCCGGGGCTTTTCCTTGGGGCAGTTAAGAACCTGCACAGCAGCGGGGGACACAGCCTGGGGCAACCTCTAAACCACATAGTGCAGGGTGCAGCCTGAAGCAGTGAAACTTCCACAGCATCAAAACTCCCACAGCAGCGACTCTGCTTCCCCAGCAGAGATACTTCCTGTTCTGAGCACTAGGGCTATTTGCAGGTCAGCTGGTAATATCCACAGCTCCATGGAGGGCTTTTGGCAAGAGCCAAAATAACTAAAAAATGTGAATAAAGAAAATAACTCATTAAAAATCAGGACTGAACAAATAGAAATTGACAAAGCAAAAGTCAGTCAAGCAAAATTAAAAAAAAAAAAAAAAGCTGGAGAATAATGTCAAATATTTACTGGGAAAATCTATAGACCTGGAAAATAAATCTAGGAGAGATAATCTGAGGATCATTGATGGAAAAAAGAGCATAGATTTTATTTTACAAGAAATAATCAAAGAGAACTGCCCAGAGATAATAGAAACAGAAGGGAAAATAGACATTGAAAGAATCACTAAAACACCTTCTGAAAAAGACCCTAAAAAAAAAAAAAATTGGAATATTGTGGTCAAGCTGAAGAACTACAAGATTAAGGAAAAAATATTGCAAGCAGACAGGAAAAAAACAATTCAAATATCCAGGAGCCACAATAAGGGTCACTCAAGATCTGGCTGCCTATACATTAAAGGATCAAAGGGCCTGGAGTCTGATATTCTGAAAGGCAAAAGAACTTGGAATGCAGCCAAGAATAAGCTATCCAGCTAAGTTTAGCATTTTCTTCTATGGAAGAAGATGGACATTTAATGAAACAGATGAATTCCATTTGTTTCTAAGAAAAGAAAAAAAAAACAGATTTCGACAAAAAATTTGATCTCCAACCACAAGACTCAAGAGAAGAGAAAAAGGTAAAAAGAACTCTTGAGAACTGTATTTCTGTTGTGGATATACAGAAAGTCCACATGTATAATTTGATTTTACTGATATAACATAAAAAAGGAAAGTAGAAAGGGAAAGGGAATAGTATCAGAAAATGAAAAAGGAGAGGAAAAAAAAGAGAGGGAAACTACATTGCAGGAAGAGGCAAATAAAATTTACCATATCTGAGGGAATTTAGAGAGGGGGAGGAATATTGTGTGAAACTTACTCTCATCAGTGTAGGCTCAAAGAGTAAATAATTGACATATTTGTTTTTCAGAGAATTCAATTTCACCTCATTAAAAGGGGGGAAGGGAAAGAGAAAAGAGGAAGAAGGAAAGGGTACAAGAAAGGGGAAGGGACTTAAAAGGAGTGGGGAGGGATACTAAAAAGGGAGGGCTTCGTGACACAAGTGGGGTCCATGAGTTTAATACTGGGGAAGGGGTTCAGGGGGGACAAGAGGAAAAAAGCATAATCTGGGGATAATATGATGGCAGAAAATACAGAATTAGTAATTTTAATAGTAAATGTGAATGGGATGAACTCTCCCATTAAGTGGAGGCAGATCAGACTGGATCAAAAGTCAAAACCCTACAATATGTTATTAACAGGAAACACATTTAAAGCAGGGAATACATGCAGAGTAAAGGTAAAAAGCTGGAGCAGAATCTATTATGCTTCAGGAGAAGTCAAAAAAGCAGGGGTAGCCATTCTTATATTAGATCAAACAAAAGCAGAAATTGATCTAATTAACAGAGATAAGGAAGGAAACTATATCCTGATAAAGGGTAGCATAGACAATGATGCCATATCAATTCTAAACATATATGCACCAAATGGTATGGCATCTAACTTCCTAAAGGAAACATTAAGAGAGAATTTCAAGAAGAAATAGACAGAAAAACTATAATAGTGGGAGATCTCAACCTTGCCCTTGCAGAATTACATAAATCAAATTACAAAACAAATAAGAAAGAAATTAAAGAGGTAAATAGAACATTAGAAAAATTAGGTATGAGAGATCTTTGGTGAAAATTGAATGGTAATAGAAAGGAGTATACTTTATTCTCAGCAGTTCATGGAACCTATACAAAAATTGATCATATATTAGGATATAAAGATCTCAAAATTAAATGTAGGAAGGCAGAAATAGTAAATGCTTTCTTCTCAGATCACAATGCAATAAAAACTACATTCTGTAAGAAGTTAGGGGTAAATAGACTAAAAAGTAATTGGAAACTAAATAATCTCATTTTAAAATGATTGGGTGAAACAGCAAATTATAGAAACAATTAATAATTTCACCAAAGGTAATGAAAACAGACATCATACCAAAATTCGTGGGATGCAGCTAAAGCAGTAATAAGGGGCAATTTCATATTTTTAGAGGCTTATTTGAATAAAATACAGAAAGAGAAGATCAATGAATTGGGCCTGCAACTTAAAAAAGCTAGAAAAAGACAAAATTAAAAACCCCAACACCAAATACTAAACTTGAAATTCTAAAATTATTATTTTTTTTCCCTGAGGCTGGGGTTAAGTGACTTATCCAGGGTCATACAGCTAGAAAGTGTTAAGTGTCTGAGAGCAGATTTGAACTCAGGTCCTCCTGAATTCAAGGCTGGTGCTCTATCCACTGCACCATCTATCTGCCCCAAAATTCTAAAATTAAAAGGAGAAATCAATGATATTAAAAGAAGAAAAAAAACTACTGAATTAATAAATAAAACTAAGAGTTGGTTTTATGAAAAAGCCAATAAAATAGATAAACCTTTGGTAAATCTGATCAGAAAAAGGAAAGAGGAAAATCAAATTATTAGTCTTAAAAATGAAAAGGGGGATTTTACACCAAATGAAGAGGAAATTAGAGCAATAATAAGGAGTTACTTTGCCCAACTTTATGCCAATAAGTTTGATAACTTAAGTGAAATGGATGACTACGTCCAAAAATATAGGCTTCCCAGATTAACAGAGGAGGAAGTAAATTGCTTAAATAGTCCCATTTCAGAAAAAGAAATAGAACAAGCTATTAATCAAATCCCCAAGAAAAAATCCCCAGGACCAGATGGATTTACATGTGAATTCTACCAAACATTTAAGGAACAATTATCCCTAATGCTATATAAACTATTTGAAAATTAAAAAAAAGAAATGAAGGAGTCCTACCAAACTCCTTTTATGACCCATACATGGTACTGATACCTAAACTAGGTAGGTTGAAAACTGAGAAAGAAAACTATAGCCCAATCTCCTTAATAAATATTGATGCTAAAATCTTAAATAAGATATTAGCAAAAAGACTTCAGATAATCATCCCCTATATAATACACTATGATCAAGTAGGATTTATACCAGGAATGCAGGACTAATTCAATGTTAGGAAAACTATTAGTATAATTGGCCATATTAATAACTAAATTAACAAAAACTATATGATCATCTCAATAGATACAGAAAAAACATTTGATAAAACACAACATACATTCCTACTAAAAACACTTGAAAGTATAGGAATAAATGGATTATTCCTTAAAATAGTCAGGAACATACATTTAAGACCATCGGTAAGCATCATATGTAATGGGGATAAACTGGAATCTTTCCCAGTAAGATCAGGAGTGAAACAAGTTTGCCCACTATCACCATTACTATTCAATATTGTATTAGAAATGCTAGCCTTGGCCATAAGAGTCAAAAAAGAGGTTAAAGGGATAAGAGTAGGTAATGAGGAAATCAAACTATCACTCTTTGCAGATGATATGATGTCATAATTAGAGAACCCCAGAGATTCTAATAAAAAGTTATTAGAAATAATTCAGAACCTTAGTAAAGTTTCTGGATACAAAATAAATACACATAAATCCTCAGCATTTTTATGCATCTCCAACAAAATGCAACAGCAAGAGATTCAAAGAGAAATTCCATTCAAAACAACTGTTGAGAGTATAAAATATTTGGGAATCCATCTACTAAAGAAAAGTCAGGAATTATATGAGCAAAATTACAAAACAATTGCCACAAAAATACAGTCAGATTTAAATAATTGGAAAGACATTAAGTGCTCTTAGATAGGCCCAGTGAATATAATAAAGATGACAATTCTCTCTAAACTAATCTATTTATTTAGTGCTATACAATCAGACTCTCAAGAAACTATTTATTGACCTAGAAAAAATAACAAAATTCATATGGAAGAACAAAAGGTCGAGAATTTCAAGGGAATTAATGAAAAAAAAAAAAAAAGTCAGATGAAGGTTGCCTAGCTATACCTGATCTAAAGCTATATTATAAAGCAGCACTCACCAAAACCATTTGATTTTTCAAGTGTTTTTCTTAGAGTTTCATTGTAGTGTTATTAATGTGTTGGATTTTTGTGTGACGTTCTTGATGTGTCATTGGCAGGTTGAACACATCAAAAACTCAATTGCCAATGACATGCCAAGGAAACTATGTCAAAACCCAGCATGTTAGTGACATGCAAATAAAGCATGTCAAAATCCCAATGCTAATAACATGTCGATAACGTCACAAAACTCAAAAGTGAACATATTAATGACATGTCAATGCAACCATATCAAAAAACTCAACATGCCCATGACACATCAATAAACATAGTAGAAAACAATAGTATCAAAATTGCTATATTTAGGCCTCAAAAGAAAATGTAATATGGTCTCAAGCTCCAAAAGATTTCCTTGAAGAGCTTAAAAAGCATTTAAAAAATTTAAAAATTAGAAGAAAAAAATTAGGAAAAAAATGAGAATAATGCAAGAGAATCATAAAAAAAGGATTCAAAAGAATAGGGAAAGATATACAAAAGTTTGCCAAAGAAAATAACTCCCTAAAAATAGATTGGTCAAATGGAAAAGGAAGTACAAACTCTAGATATAAAATATTATAATAGTAAAAAAAATTCTTATAAGTGTCAATAGTGCTCACAGTATTCAAGTGTTCATGATCAAAGTATAGAATCACAGATAATCACAGTTGATATATTATGTTTATGAGATCAAACTTGAAAGTTTTTTTTTTATATATAAAAACATCAAGTTAGTCAAAATTAGAAAGAAACCATAGCTTATTACCAATGAAAACTCATGCATGCATTGATTAATATATTGGTTTTCTTTTCCTTAAAAACATCTTTGTTGGCAAGGGGTGAAATAATCATTTAAAAGCAGCAGGAATATATTCTAAAATACTAATTAAAAAGTTTTCTAAAAATCTTTCCACAAGAAATAGAACTAAAGGCATCATCAACAATATGTTTCGTGGAAGAAAGAGGAAACTGGTAGGTTTTGATATAGGAAGGAAGTGTAACAGACAGACAGTTGTTGGGAGAATTTGTAAGAAGCTATGGAAATAATTTCAAAGAATAAGAAGTTATGGATGGGGTGGGAAGGATTCTGGGAAGAAGGCAGAGTAGATAGGTATATTCCAAACTCTCCCAATTTACCCCACAAATAAAATAAATTTTTACTTCAGGGTGCAAATAGACTGGTGAAAAATCAAAAAGACTTGGGCAGAAAAGGAGGCCTCCTGACACAACCTGCAGAAAGAACCTGGATTGGTGATTAAATTGTCTAAAATGTAAACACCTCTACAAAAACCAAAACAAAACAAAACAAAAAACAAACAAAAAAAAATCATTAAATGCTGATCCTTTGGATTAGACTCAACAGGAACCACAAAGACTTTCATCACCCTAGACTATTTGTCAAGTCCAGGTGTGAGTCAGAAAAAGACCAAGCCAAGTGAAGCTCATTTGATCAGGAATGTTAAGCCCAGCTATGCTGCTGAGATGCAGCATTGGCTGAGAAGAAATCAACACCCAATAAATGCAGGAGCATCAGGACAGAGATACTGTTGGATAAGAGCACTTTCAGGAGGGTGAAGCTCTTGGTTTGGAGTACCTGGTCAAAGGAGAGAGTGGTAGGGAAGCTTGAAGCACTATCCCCTCTTCCCACAATTAGAGGTACTTACACTAATCTCTCTTATTTAAAAAAAAATGAACTGGCAAAGAAGAAAGAACCCAACCATTAAAACATAATATGGGAACAGGGAACCATGATTCATCTTCAAAAGAGGATACTTTAGTAAAAACAAAAGAAAGCTTCTACACCAAAGAGTAATTTAAAATGGTTCCTTGCCCAGAGGGAATTTATAGAAGGATTAAAAAAAATTTGAAAAGAAAATGAGAGACATTGAGAAAAAACAAAAAATAAAAAATAAATTCAAGAAAAAAATTAAAAGATTATGAAAAATAGTTAACAACTAGAAAAAGAGGTACAGAATCTCAAAAATGCAAAAATTCTTTGTAAATTAGAATTGAGCCAGGGGAAGCCAATGAAGCTTGGAGAGACAAAAAAATTAGATTATAAAAATGAGAAAACAACAAAATATGAACCATCTTACAAGAAAAAATGACAGACCTGGAGAACTGATCAAAAAGAGAAAATATAAGAATTGGACTGCCAGAAAGTTGTGACTAAAAAGAGAACCTTGACACAATAATGCAAGAAAATAATACTAGAAAATTGTCCTGGAGTGATAGAACATGAGTGGAAAGTAAAAATAGAAAAAAAATTGACTGAGATCCTCAAAGAGGTCCCTTGTGGAAAACACACAAAAATGTTATTGCCAAATTTCAAAACCCCAAATCAAAGAGAACATTTTTCAAGAAACAAGGGAAAAACCAGTTCAAATGTACTGAAGCTACAATTAGAATTATATAAGACTAACAGGCACTAATAAAAAGATTACTGATCCAGTATTTACTGACAATCAAAAGAACTAGGTCTGCAGCCAAAAAATCATATCCAGCAAAATTATAATTTTGAATGAGAACAAAATGGACATTCAATGAACTCACGGATTTTCGGGACTTTCTATCAACCAAACCCAAACTAAAAAGAAAATTTAACATATAAGTGTCAATATAAAAAATCAACAAGTGCTTAAATGAACAAACTGCTTAAACATGGAGAAATTGTTTATATTTTTGTTTTTACAAGGGAAATGTATGCTATATGTTTAATATTAACATCAATAATAGGGTAGCTCAAAAGAAAGATAGGCAGAGTTAAGGTAAAAATAGTAATCTTATACAAATGAGAAGTATAAGAAGAATAGGCAAAGAGGAATTAGGGGGAAAGTAGGGCTCATATTTTTGAAAACCTACTCACATCAGAAATGGATTCAATAAGGCAACACTACATATATACCATGAAGGATATAATACTCTCTAAAATCTATAAAGAAATAAGAGAGGAGGGCAATGAGCAAATGGGGAAGCAAAGGTGACAAAGGAGGAATCTTTGGGTCCAGGTTAAGGTTAGGTGAAGTAATAGCAAGGCAAATAATGGAGCAGAATTTAATTAAAGAGGCAGTAAGGATAGGAAATTCAGGTATGTGTGTGGGGTGTTTGTGTGTATATGTATGTGCATATCTACATATGTATATATAAATATATCTTTTCTTAACTATAGCTTATTTGGGGATGGAGAGGACAAAAGTGGGGGTGAAACGTCATAAATAAGATATGAAGCAGAGAATCAAAGAATAATTTATAAACAAGTAAAGAAAAAAATGGACATTCATGAATATAATTAATCAGGTAATTTGTTTTTATGTATTTTTAACCCTCCTTATATTCTGCTGGGCACATGGCAATGTTCACTTTTGTTTTGCTTTATTTTGTTTTGTATTAATTTACTGTTTTTCTTTTTTTTCCTCTGTTTTTTTCAAATGAAATAATTTCTTTTTAAAAAGAAGTTATGGATGGGTTACAATCTATAATATTAAAGGATGTACAAAGATGAGTGATATCACAAAACTGTATGTTGAATGAGGTACTATGAAATCTACTTTTACTTTCTTTCAGACCTCAATAAATTTTAAAATATTTATAAGAATATTTCATCTAATTCCTTTTTTAACAATCATGATTAAATGTTTCAAGGTACTGATATCTTAGTTTTTGAAATAGGGAACAATAGCATGATTCCTTAGTTGATCTTAGAAGATCACACAGACAGTTCAGAAGGTACAAAAAAAAAAAAAAACCTTAAGGTAAGTTATTAGTTGAAATTTCATATTTTATGAATTTGCAGCTTTCATTCAATTAAAAATATTCACAATTTTAATTACTATTGAAAATAGAAAATTCATTTTGCAACCTAAGTCATTTAATCCAGTTGTTTTTAGAAAAATAGCTCTTTAATGTTTGGAAGCCAATTAAATTAAAAAAATGTTCATCATACTTATGCTATTTGGAACAAGCTACTGTGGTAGTGAAAGTAAGGGATACAGAAATGAGTAAGACAAAGTCCTTATCCTAAGATAAAGAAAATTGATTTTTTTTGAATTTTATAAATTCAAGCTTAAAAAAGATAATAATCCACTAACAAATAGTATACTTCATTTCTCTTATTGTTTTTTTTTTTTACTCTTGAAATTGTAGCTAAGTAACTGTTCAAAACAAACACTCCAAAAAAATTGGACTATTTTTTTAGTCTTCCCCTCAGCTTTTACTAAGTCCAAAATTAATAATAATAAAAGAACAAGAAGAAAAATGGCTTTTGTTTTTTCAACTATGTGGGGGAAAGAATCTTGAAAAGAAAAACAAAATTTCATTGTTATAATACAAATTGTGCTTATATTCTTTAAATGTGAATTCATGTGAATTATATACCTTGTATAATTGTTATATTTAAGTTTATCAAAGATAAGGACTTTTCATTGAAATGAATTTATAAATAATACTGATTTTACAATTTTAAAGAATGTCAATGAAATGAGGGGAAATGGACATTTTGCTTGTGCTTTATTTAGTCATTTAGAATTGCCAAACAGACTAAGATAAAAATTGGCCCAAATATATATTTATATTTAGAGACTGTCATGCTTCATGATATATAATTATACAACATCATGAGAAATATATTGTTTAAAAAAAAGGCGCTTGTTTCTTAGAAATCAATTTAGCACTATTGGAAGAATGCTTAATAATATAATTGAACTTTTTTTTTTTCCCTAATGAATTATGGAACCAATTCATTGTCTATCTGCAGTGTCTGAGCAGGAGATACATATATACATATTCATATACATATACATATATTATATATATTTATATACAAATAGGCAGATATATTGATAGATTAACAACAAATACATGGATAATTTTAGAGTTAGATATAGATATATAGATATAGAAATCATTACCTGTCTTTGTGTGTGTAGACTGATACACAGATAAATGTATGAATATATTTATAGATAGATATAATGATTGGTAGAAATCATTTGTGTATGTGTGTGTGTATATATATATATATATCATATGTATATGTCTATGTATATCATATATAGATTATTCAATGGACTTCTTCAATTAAATCTCATACAGTAATAATAAATATGGTGTATAAGCATTGTAGTAATATTTATGGCATGTAGATGCCATTCATCTATTTGTTTTTTCCTTAGTTTTCCTTATCGGAATAATATTTTTTGAGTATATTGGTATCTAATGCCAGGGGGTAAGGGGACTGTTGTACTAAATACAATCTACAAATGTATCCAAATAACAGTTATAGCAAAGATTAATAAGAATCATACAGTGTACATAACTTGCCTACCACATATTGTCAGAAATCACTTTCAAGTGAAACATTTCCAGGATACCACTTACAGGCCATTGGGATAAAAGTGTAGCAAGAACAAGGGAAATAGGTGCATATACCTAGAGTGACACTGAAATCCATGTAATGTTAAAAGACCTAGGAAAAGTTGTCAAATATGTTGGTTGTTTTCCCTTTTACTTAAAATCATTGAGGGGAGCAGAGATAAGATGGCAGAGAGCAGACAAATCTTCATCTGGTTTCCCTCATATCAACACTAGATTAAGCATCTGACCGGGTTTTAGAGTAACAGAACCCACAAATATTTGGAGTATGACAAATTTCCACCAGAAAATATTTTGGAAGAACTTCAGAAAAGTTCTGTTTCAGTCAGGCAGGGAGTGAGGAAGGTGGCTGAGCATGGGCACAGCACAAGGACCCAGAGTACAGAGTAGTCTCTGTGTGGTGGGGAAATCTATTTGGATGTTCTAAGTGAAAATACAGCAGCATTGGTTATTCTGTCCTGGTACAGAAGCCAGTAGATCAACAAATTAACTGTGAGAAATTAAACTGAACTACAAAAGGCAAATAATGAGTCTCTGAACCCCAGGATAATACTAAACTAGGCCACACCACCCAGCATGAGAAAAAAAAAAAAAAAAAACCAGGAGCACCAGCCCCAGGGCAGCATGAAGCCACCATTGCCTATAGAAGAAGATTAAGACAGTATGTCCTTTATACTAAGAGCAGACTTCAACCTTTAAAAATAAGCAAAAAAAAAAAATTCACAAAGAACTCTGACCATATATAGATTTTATGGAGACAGAGAAGAACAGAATTCAAACCCTGAGGACACTAAAGGCAAAACATCTCTAGATAAAGCCTCAAAAAGTGAAATAAATTGGTCTTCATCTCACAAAACTCTCTTGGAAGAATTCAAAAAGAATCTTAAAAGAAGAGAAAACACAGAAATTATCTGAAAAAATCACTCCTTAAGAGAATCAACTAAAAAGCTACTAGAAACAATTCACAGCTTTAGCAAAGTAGCAGGATAAAAAAATAAGTCTACATAAATCATCAGAGTTTTATATATTATCAATAAAGTCCAGCAGTAAGAGATACAAAGATAAATTCCATTTAAATTAACTGTTGATAATATAAAATATTTGGGAGTCTATCTGCTAAAGCAAAGTCAGGAAATATATGAACCAACGACAAAACACCACACCAATAAAGTCAGATCTAATCAACTGTAAAATTATCAAGTGCTCATGATTAGTAGTCCAAGTGAATATAATAAAAATGACAATAGAATCAAAGTTAATCTCCTTATTTAGTATCATAAAATCTGAAGAAATTATTTTCAGATCTGTAAAAAATAATAACAAAGGGGTAACTAGTGGATAGAGTGGCCAGCCCTGAAGTCAGGAGGACCTGAGTTCAAATCTGACCTTAGACACTTAATGTAAAGGGCTAGAACTGAGCAATGCACTTGGATAATGAAGCACGTGAGACTAATTGCCAATTGGACAGTTCCCTATTAACTTGTTTGAAGGTTGATCCTCCCCAGCTGTTCTGTGCTGACTTGATTGGTGGGACAAAGAGGGGGAAGTGACGTGTGTGGGAGGAGTAGGAGGAGGAAGAGGAATTAAGACGCAGAAGCTGACTCAGTCTCTCCTGGCATTTGAGGGAGGAAGGTGTGTGTAAGGTTTCTAGGCCTAACCCCCTGACCTTGAACGTAAAAGATCAAGAATAAAGACATTTAGTGATCCTGATTCTGGCTGATTTCTGGGAAGACAGAGCTCTAGCAGGCAAGTCACTTAACCAGAATTGCCTTTGTAAATAATAATAATAATAATATAATACATTTATCTGGAAGAACAAACACACAAGAATTTCAAGGGGATTAATGAAAAATATGCAAATTAAGATGGCTTAGCTGTACCAGATCTAAAACTATATTATAAAGGAAAAGTCATTAAAATCATTTGGTACTAGCTAAGAAATAGAGTAGTCAATCAGTGAAATAGGTTCAGTTCAAAAGACAAAATAGTCAATGTCTATAGTAAACTAGTGTTTGAAAACCCAAAGACCATAGCTTTTGGAATAAGAACTCAGTATCTGAAAAAAATTGTTGGGAAAAATGGAAATTAGTATGGCAGACACACCTAAGAGTAATATTATACACAAATTAGAAGAACAAAGGGTATTTTACCTCTCATATCTGAGGAGAAGAAAATAATTTGTGACCAAAGAAGAATTGGAGCCCATTGTTGAACACAAAATAGATAATTTTGATTATATTAAGTTAAAAAGTTTTTGTGGAAACAAAACTAATGCAGACAAGATTAGAAGGGAAGCAATAAACTAGAAAAAATCATTTTTACATTCAAGGATTCTAATAAAGGCCTTATTTCTATAATATATAGAAAATTGACTCAAATTTATAAGAATTCAAGCCATTCTTCCATTGATAAATGGTGAAAGAACAGGAACAGTTAATTTTCAGATGAAGAAACTGAAACAATTTCTACTCATATTAAAAGGTGCTCTAACACAAAAAAAAAAAAAAATGCACATCAGAGAAATGCAAATTAAGACAACCCTGAAGTATCAGTACACACCTTTCAGATTGTCAAAGATGACAGGAAAAGGTAATGATGAATTTTGGTGGGGATGTGGGAAAACTGGGACATTAATGCATTGTTAATGGATTCCATTAATCTGTCAACATATCCAACCCTTCTGGAGAGCAATTTGGACTATCAGATTCTGCATAAGCTTTTACCCAGCAATGTTTCTACTGAGCTTACATAACAAAGAAATCACAAAGGAGGGAAAGGGCCCCACATGTGCAAAAATGTTTGTGGCAGCTCTTTTTGTAGAAGTAAGAAACTAGAAATTGAGCAGATGTCCATCAATTGGAGAATGGTTGAATAAATTATGGCATATGAATGTTTTGTAATATTATTGTTCTATAAGTAATTGATAAGGAAACACCCAAATTCTGAAAAAACCTTAAAGGGGTAAAGAGAAAATATAAATTAGGGAAAAATGGATAGTGGGAAATAAATAGTATTTTTTCTATGAGTGTGAATGGGATGAACTTTCCCATAAAATGGATACAGATAGCAGACTGAATTAAAAGCCAGAATCCTGCAATAGGTTGTTAACAAGAATCACATTTAAACCAGAATGACACATACAGAGTAAAGGTAAAAGGCTAGAGCTGAATGTATTATGCTTTAGAGGAAGTAAAAAATAAAAGCATGACTAAAGATCCTGCTCTCAGACAAAGCAAAAGCAAAAAAAAAAAAAAAAAAAAAAAAATCTAATTTAAAGGGATAAGGAAGGAAACTACATCTTGCTAAAAGGTACCATAGATAATGAATATCAGTACTAAAGATATATTTACCAAATGCTAAAGCATTCAGGTTACTAGAGGAGAAGTTAAGAGAACTGCAAGAAAAAATAAACAACAAAATTATACTAGTGGGGGATCTTAACCTTGCTCTATTATAACTAGATAAATCAAACTACAAAATGAATAAAGAAGTTAAGACAGTAAATAGAATTTTAGAAAAGTTAGATATGCTAGATCTTTGAATGGGGACAAAAAATAATATATATTTTCTCAGTGGTACATGGAACCTACACAAAAATTGACCATCTTTTAGGGCAAAAAAGCACTGTAATCAAATGCAGAATGGCAGAAATAATAAATGAACCTTTTTCAGATCATGATGGAATAAAAATTACCTGTAATTAATGGCCAGGGAAAAAATAGACCAAATATTAATCGGAAACTAAATAATCTAATCCTAAAGAATGAGTTGATGAAACAACAAATCATAGAGATAATCAATAATTTTCATCCAAAAAAATTAAATAAAATAATGAGACATCATACCAAAATTTATGGAATGCTGCTAAAGCAGTTCTGAGGCAGTTTCATATCTCTAGATGCTTCCTTGGATAAAATAGAGAAAGAGAAGATCAATTCATTGGACATATAACTTAAAAAGCTAGAAAAAGAACCAATTTAAAACCCCCAATTAAATTTTATATTTGAAATTCTCAAAATAAAAAGGGAGATTAATAGAATTGAAAGTAAGAAAATTACTGAACTAATAAACAAAACTAAGAATTGGTTTTATGAATAAAACCAATAAAATAGGTATACCTTTGGTTAATTTGTTTAGAAAAAGAAAAGAAGAAAATCAAATTATTAGTATCAAAAATAAAAAAGGGTGGGCTTTCTACAAATGAAGAGGAAATTAGAGCAATAATTAGGAGTTATTTTGCCCTACTATATGTCAATAAATTTGATAATCTAAGATATAGATTGCTCAGGTTAACAAAGGAGGACATATATTATTTAAATAATCTCATTTTAGAAAAAAAAATGAACAAGTTATTAATCAAATCCTTAAGAAAAATAATTCCAGGGCCAGAAGAATTTAAACATGAATTTTACCAAATATTTAAAAACAATTAATTTCAACATTATTTAAACTATTTAGAAAAATATGGAAAGTAGGAGTCCAAACAAATTCCTTTTATGACATAGATATGGTGCTGACACCTAAATCATGTAGGGACAAAAAGAAAAGGAAAATTATAGAACAATTCCCCTAATCAATGTTAGTGCAAAAAATCTCAAAGTAGAAGCAAAAAAATTATAGCATTTTATCAGCAGGATAACACAATTAAGTGGGATTTTAAACCAGAAATGTACGACTGGTTCAATATTAGAACTATTCACATAATTATCTATATTAATAACCAAATTAAGATAGCATATGATTATGTCAATACATGCAGAATAAGCATTTGACAAAATCCAATACCTATTCCTATTAAAAACACTAGAGTATGGGCAGCTAGGTAATAGAGCACCAGCCGTGAAGTCAGGAGGACTTGAGTTCAAATCTGGTCTCAGACACTTAACACTTCCTAGCTGTGTGACCCTGGGCAAGTCACTTTAGTCCCAATTGCCTCAGGGAAAAAAAAAAACATTAGAGAATGTAGGAATGAATGGATTTTTTAAAAAATGATCAGTTGCATATATTTACAACCTTCAACAAGCATCATTCCCAATAAGATCAAGGTTGAAACAAGGTTACCCACTATCACCTTTACTATTCAGAATTATATTAGAATTAATAACTTTAGCAATAACAGAAGAAAAAAATTAAAGACTTCGAGTAGGTAAGTAAGAAATCATTTTATTACTCTTTGCAGATGAGATATACTTATGTATACTTGAAGATGTATAGATGTATACTTAAAGAATCCTAGAAAATCAACTAAAAAACTACTAGAAACAACTCACAACTTTAGCAAAGTTGCAGGATACAAAATAAATCCATATAAATTATTAACATTTTTATATGTTGCTCTCAAAGTCCAGCTGCAAGAGATACAAAGAGAAGTTCTATTTAAAATAACTGTAGATAATATAAAATGTTTGGAAGTTTATCTGCCAAGGCAAATATGAACCAAAATTACAAAACACTTTCTACACAAATAAAGTCAAATCTAATCAACTGGAAAAACATCAAGTGTTCATGGGTAGGCTGAGCTAATATAATAAAAATTAAAATACTACCTGAATTAATCTACTTATTCAATGCCATATCAGTCAAAACTCTCAAAATATTGTTTTATAGAGGTAGAAAAGAGTAATAGCAAAGTTATTGGAAGAATAAACTAGGACTGCAAGAAATAAAGATCAAAAATTTCAAGAGAATTAAAGAAAAAAGTTCAAATTAAGGTGGCCTAGCTGTACCAGACCTAAAAGTGTATTATAAAGCAGTAGTCAGCAAAACTATTTGATACTGGATAAGAAATAGAGTAGTTGATCAGTGGCATAGGTTATATTCATAAAACACAATAACCAATGACTATAGTAATCTAGTGTTTGATAAACCCAAAGATCTCAGCTCTAGAATAAGAACTCACTATTTGACAAAAATTGCTGGGAAAACTAGAAATTAATATGGCAGAAACTAAGCATTGATCAACACCTGTGCCAAGTTAAAGTTAAAATTGGTTCATAATTTATATAAAGAGTGATATTATAAGCAGAGTATGAAGAAGAGGATAAAAAATATGATAAATTAATTAATTAGCAAACATTAAACATTTAATATGTGACAGGTACTTTACTAGGAACTAGAGATCCATTGCAATAAGATTTTGCCAAGTTCTAGAACAAGCTCTACATTAGGATTCCTATATGGCAGAAATGCAGTTATCTGAGAAAGTGAAGACTGTTACGTTGGGAAACCTTACTAAGAAGGTCATTTCCTATTTCAGAAAAAGCATGTCCATATCTCTACAAGGATCAATATTTCATATATCTCATTTTAGTAATAATATTTGATAAATTATGTCCTGAAAAATAACTGGCTTTTTTGGTGTGTCCCTTTAATTAAAGTTAACTCTGAGATAGGTCTAATTTTGTATCAAGGTAATATCTTTCTCACATTAAGACCTTTGGCAATATATATTTTGGCCATACATAGCTCTAAATGATTCTTATGCATAGATGAAAAAGGACACATTTTCCTGACAGGTTTGGCTAAAATAATACTATTATTACAAAATACCTTAACTTCACAACTTTTCAAACCACTGCCTCCAGTTATTTTCTCTGGTAATTTTGTTCAGAATTTAGTCACTGTGATAATAGTTTCTATAATTGCATCAGTATATATTGTATACTGTAATGAATTACTAAGAAAGATAATGCAAGAAAAACTCCTTTGTCACATGTTAATTTCTTTTTGAGTGAGACCTAGCCAACTCTATTAAGAATTCACTTAGTAGAAACATTCCAGCAAAGATACTATACAGAAAAGGTAATTTTGTAATTCCATTTTCCCATTAAACATAATGCATTATTCAAGTAAGCAATCACTCTGTTGCTATTCAATGCACTGCTGAAATTAAAAATTAATAATTTTGCATTCTATATTGATTTCTTGTATTATTTCTGAAGAGGAAAACACCTATTGTCATAGAAAAATTATTGAGTATATGTTGAGAACATAACATAATCAACTCCTAAAACAACTACATATGATAAGAACTAAAGAGTAAAATAGGGGTGTGTGTGTGTGTGTGTGTGTGTGTGTGTGTGTGTGTGTGTGAATTTATACAAGTACAACTTGATATAATTTGTAAAACATGTTGGTCTTGTTTTAAGGTAGCAGGAAAATATTTGTTCCCTGTGGTAGAAATTGTATTAGTGTTTATATATATATATATATATATATATATATATATATATATATATATATATATATACATATATATATATATATATATATGTTTGATGATATCCTTTTCCCACAACTTAAAAGATTTTATTTTCATGTGTATGTCTCAGGAAATTTGTTAAGTGTGGAAAATCTTATGATGGAAAAACAGGGTAAACTCTCAGATCTGGGAAAAAGGCAAATTAAAAGAATAATAATAGCTTTTTTAAAGCACTTTAAGATTTACAAAACACTTTACAATTACTATTTAATTTATCCTCAGAACAACCCTGATAGATTGGGGCAAGAAAATCTAAGAATTGTAACAATTTTAAATGGCTATTTTCAATGTAATATCTGGTTAAAGTATTGAAAAATTCTTAAGGAAATGAAGCACAAGAACATAATGAAGGCTATCATTCAAAAGTAAACAACAAAATATTCATTCTCCTGTTTGATGAAGAATGGAACCATAGGATAGAACCATGAAAAGTAGGGTTAAATTTTAAACAGATATAGAAAGACTTGTGTTTATGATAATAACAACATTTATATAGGACCTACTAGGTGCATCATGGTGCTGTTTACAATTTTTTCTCATTTGTTCCTCACAACAATCCTTGTAGGTAGATGCTATTATTATCCCCATTTTTGCAGATGAGGAAACTGAAGCAGTTTAAATGACTTGCCTGGGATTGAATGGCTAGTAAGACACTAAGGCAATATGTGAACTCATCTCTCCCTGATTCCAAGCTCAGCACTCTATTTGCTGCAGCACCTACATAAAATGTGCAAAATCAGAGAAAATTTTTGTATTTGTATTTTTTGTATTTTTGAAGAATTTAAGGTATCTAAAACACTGAAAAACTTCATTGTAAATGAATGCTATCATTCTTATTTTATTCATTTAATATACAATGCAACATCGTCCACCTCCAAAAGGGGGGGCCCTTCAGTTGTGCGGCTCAAGTTCTTCCTTTTTTAAACCTTTTTTGGGGGAAGCAAGTTATTGTTAATTGTTTACAAGGAAATGTAATCTGATGGGACAAATATCTGAACTCAATTATTCTCTATTTATATTGACAACTCAGACCTTCTAAGTTACTTTCTCTGACTCACTTGTGAGACAGCTCTTTCCTAAGATGCTATAGTATCCCATTTGCTTCTAGAGGACACAACCTATAAATACCTACAAGCTTACCCATAAGTCTATGTAGCAAGGACACAAAGTTGCTTTGATTAACCCTTTGCTTAAAAGAACACGTGCTCAAAATAATAAAATATGAAATATGTCTGTATCTGATGCAGAATATCAACCTCATAATGACTTCTTTTTTCACAGCATTCACACATTCAGAAAACTTCCTTATATTGAAATCATATAGTTTATTATATTTAAAATACAGTGAAAAAGGAAATTATGCCAAGCAACACTATTAAGATACATTCTAGAATTACACATGTTTAACATATATTAGATAAGTAGCTACCATGGGGAGGGAGTGAAGAAAAGGGAGTGAGAAAAATTTGGAACACAAGATTTTGCAAAGGTGAATGGTAAGAATCTTAAAAAGCTATTTTTAAAAAGATACATTCTAGTTCTCTTTCCCCTTCCTTCAGACTTTGTGTGTCAAACAATAAAATCCTAACCATATACAATATTGGTTCAGGTAAAAGAAAAAAGGGGAGAGAATATTTTTGTACTCAAGAACTAAAAAAGGAAAACCAGAAAAGACAGTGAGAGCCTTTCACTCATTGTCTCAGATTCATATACCAAAATTTGAAAAGTAGTATAATTATATCAATAGATACTAAAAGGCTGTTGACAAAAGCAGGAATAACTATTATGACTATTAATGATAAGAAATACTAACTATGACAACAAGACAAAAGAATTTGAGGAATTTAAACGTGGACACTTATTTGGAAAAATGTTCAAAATTACTAATAATTAGAGAAATGCAGGTTAATGAAACTCAGATTCTACCTTATACTCATCAGTTTGACAAAAATGATAAAAGAAGAAAACTATGTTGAAGGGGTTATAGAATAAAGCCAGAATAGAAGCATGCTACTGTACTTTTAATGTAACTGTAAATTGTTTCAGGTATTTTAAAAAATAATTAGAACTATACTCTCCAAATCACTAAACTACATGTACTCTTTGAATGACTGATAACAACCAGTAGGCTTACATCTCAAAGATAGAAAAGAAAGAAGAAAAGGATCTATGTGCACAAAACAATCTATAGAATTATTTGTAGCAATTCTTTTTGTGGTAGCAAAAATCTGTAAACTAAGAGGATGTCCTTCTAAAGAGGAGAAACAAAACAGATTATGGGTACAACAGAATATTATTTTGCCAAAGGAAATGACAAAATGTGCAGTTCCATATACCTGGAAGAAAGATATGAACTGATTCAGATTTAAGTGAACAGAAATAGGTGAACAATTGATACAATATCATTACAAAAAGGTGAGGACTCTGAAAAGTTTTGAGAAACTGCTATTCCAGAGTACTGAAAATGAATCATATTACCTACTTCTTCACAGAGTAGTAATGGACTTAAAAAAACAGAGTGAAATTTAAATTGTTTTGCCACTCTTTTCCTATTAGTTAATTTTATTGGCTAGGGAGGAAATTTGCTTTACTGGACTATGTTTATATGTTCTGTGGGGATTTTTTCTTCTCTTTTTTAAAATTTTGTTCATCGTGAAGGAGAGTGGGAGGGTGAAAAAGAAAATTAGAAAGCAGGAAAATGCCCTGCCATTCAGTCAACAATGAATGATGACTTCTGGGCATCAGTTGCATCTCAATAGTGTGGAGGATAATGGCTCTGTTCAATAATGACTCAGTTGGTATGATTACTCACTACACAATAGGCCAACAAATATTTATTAAATATTATGATATCAGGTTCTATATTATGCATTAGGGCTATAAAAAATGAAAAAGAAACAAACAAAATATCCTGTCCCTACCTTCAAAAAGCTTACATCTTAGTGGGAAAGAGGAGTGCATATGTAAAAAAATTTATGCATAGACAAGTTTTATATAGTAAAAAGTAGATGATAACACTATTAAAGGGCATGGTATTAAGATATGAGGAGAAAGAAGTAGTCTCTTACAGAATGTGGAATTTGAGTTGAATTTTGAAGGAAAGAAATAAAATTAAGAGGTGAAAGTGAAGGAACAGATTATTATGTGCCCATGGAACAGTCAGTACAATGGCACAAACATGGGAGACAGTCAGGAAAGAACAGCAAGTGGACCAGGGTTGATGAATCATAGACTATGTGGAAGAGAGTAATGTATAACTTTACAAAAAAGGTAGGAAGCAGTCAAGTTACATCTTTGCCCCATCATGCCATAGAAAATTTCTCATCTTCCAGAGGTTTCTTCTCATACAATACCCTGTCCTTACAGTCAGAGTAAATGGTTCACAAAGTATCAGTCAGAGAAAAGGAAGAACAACTCAGAGACTGGAGGGGACCACTTTGGATCTGTCAAAAGGCTTGGAGACACCCTCACATATATAAACATAGGTTTGCTAAAGAAGGAAGATTATTACTTTTCTCTTTATGTTAGAGAGAAAATCAAGGCAGTCACATTTCTAGTATATCAAAAAAATGTTATGTTTGTCTTTGTGGAAGATTTTCTGCCCTCAAAATTCTCTATAAGATTAAAAACTCTCAGACTTGCAGGGGTTTAAGCCAAGATGATGGAGATGACACACATTCCTCCCTGACCTTCTTTACAACCCTCACAATAATTATAAAATCCAGACTCTGAATTAGCTCTGGACAGGCAGAACCTACAAATATTGGAAGTGCAACAAATTAACAAGATAATTTCAAAGATCGCCAAAAAAAAGGTTTGTTTCAATTGGAAATGGGAAAAAGACAGCCAGGACAACCAGTACAAATGCCAGCACAGATAGCTCGGTGTCCAGGGGCAGAGAATTTGCAGGAGGAAACAGACAAGAAAAGATCTGTTTCAATCAGAAGCAGGAGAGAGACAGCGAAGCACAAACAGCTGACCACAATCACCAGCACAGACAGAGCACGGCCCCAGGGCAGAAAATTCTCAGTGTAGCAGCTCAACTTCCCCAGGGCAGAGAGTTTGTGGGAGGAAGTAGACCAGAGAAAGTCTGCTTCAATCAGAAGTGGGAAAAAGGCAGCTAGGTCTCGGCAGCTGATCACAAATGTCAGCACAGACAGTTCAGAGTCCAGGAGCAGTGCATCCTCTGGGTGCCTGAGCAGACTCTAACCACAAACACCAGGAGAGATAGCACAGAGCCCGAGGCATTGATAATGACTCCACCTGGAAGAGCCAACATATGATAGATCTTTGGAGAAAACTGAATGGAGACAGAAAGGAGTATACTTTCTTCTCAGCAGTTCATGAAATCTACACACACACACACACACACACACACACACACACACACACACACACACACACAAATGACCATGTATTAGGACATAAAAATCACAAATTCTCATGCACAAAGGCAGAAATAGTGAAGCATCCTTTTCAGATCACAATGCAATAAAAATTCCATTCAGTAAAAAGCCACGCAAAAATAGACTAAAAAGTAATTGGAAAATAAATCATCTCAACCTAAACAATGAATGAATAAAACAGGAAATCATAGCCACAATTAATAATGAGATGACATACCAAAATGTATGGAATGCATCCAAAGCAGTAATAAGGGAAAATTTTATATTTCTAGAGATCTATTTGCATAAAATAAAGAAATGGAAAATCAATGAATTAGAGTTGCAACTAAAAAAACCCAAATCAAACACTAAACTTGAAATTCTAAAAATAAAAGGAAAGATTAATAAAATTAAAAGTAAATACTATTGAATTAATAAATAAAACTAAGAGTTGATTCTATGAAAACACTAACAAAATAGATAAACCCTTGGTAAATTTAATTAGAAAAAGAAAAGAGGAAAATCAAATTCTTAGTCTTAAAAATGAAAAGGGAAAACTTTCCACTAATGAAGAGGAAGTTAGAACAATAATTAGGAATTATTTTGTCCAACTCTATGCCAATAAATTTGATAACTTAAATGAAAACATGAATATATTAAAAATATAGGTTGCTCAGATTAACAGAGGAAGAAGTAAATTAAATAGAAAAAGAAATAGAACAAGCTATTAACCAACACCCTAAGAAAAAATCCCAAGGATCAGATGGATTTACATGTGAATTCTACCAAACATTTAAAGAAAAATTAACTCCAATCCTATATAAACTATTTGAAAAAATAGAGATTGAAGTAATCCTACCAAATTCCTTTTATGACACTGATTACTTATGATACTGTTACTTAAACCAGGTAGGACAAAAGCAGAAAAAGAAGATTATAGACCAATCTCCTAATGAATTAAATATTAGCAAAATGATTACAGAAAATCATGCCCAGGATAATACAACATGACCAAGTAGGATTTATACCAGAAATGCAGGGCTGGTTCAATATTAGGAAAACTACTAACATAATTGCCTATATCAATAACCAAATTAACAAAAACATTTCATCATCTCAATAGATTCAGAAAAAGCATTTGATAAATTCCAACACCCATTCCTATTAAAACACTAGAGAGTATAGGAATAAATGGAGTTTTCCTTAAAATAGTTAGTAGCATCTATTTAGAACCACCAGCAAGCATCATATGTAATGGAGATAAATTAGAACCATTCCCAATAAGAAAAGGGGTGAAAAATGGTTGCCCACTATCACCATTGCTATTCAATATTGTACTAGGAATGCTAGCATTGGCAATAAGAGAAGAAAAAGAGATTAAAGGAATCAGAGTAGATAATGAGGAACCAAATTATCACTCTTTGCAGAAGATATAATTGCATACTTAGAGACACCAGAGAATCAACTAAAAACCTATTAGAAATAATTCACAACTTTAGCAAAGTTGCAGGATACAAAAGAAATCCACATAAATCACCAGCATTCTTATACATCATCAACAAAATCCAACAACAAGAGATAAAAAGAGAAATTCCATTTAAAGTAACTGTTGAAACTGTCAGATCGGCTGTTGGAGGGGATGTGGGAAAACAGGGACACTGATACATTGTTGGTGGAATTGTGAATACATCTAGCCATTCTAGAGAGCAATTTGGAACTATGGTCAAAAAGTTATCAAACTGTGCATACGCTTTGATTCAGCAGTATTAATATTGGGCTTATATCCCAAAGAGATCTTAAAGAAGGGAAAGGGACCTGTATGTGCAAGAATGTTTGTGGCAACCCTCTTTGTAGTGGTTAGAAACTGGAAACTAAGTGGATGCCCAGCAATTGGAGAATGGCTAAATAAATTGTGATATATGAATATTATGGAATAGTATTATTCTGTAAAAAATGACATGAACTGACACTGAATGAAATGAGCAGGACCAAGAGATCATTATGTACTTCAACAACAATACTATATGATGATCAATTCTGATGGATGTGGCCATCTTCAACAATGAGATGAACCAAATCAATTGCAATACAACAGTAATGAACTGAACCAGCTACACCCAGTGAAAGAACTCTGGGAGATCACTATGAACCACTACGTAGAATTCCCAATCCCCCTATTTTTGTCTGCCTGCATTTTTTATTTCCTTCACAGGCTAATTGTACACTATTTCAAAGTCTGATTCTTTTTGACCAGCAAAATAAATGTTTGGACATGTATATATATTGTATTTAATTTATACTTTAATGTATTTAACATGTATTAGTCAACCTGCCATCTGGTGGGGGAAAGGAGGGGAAAAATTAGAACAAAAGATTTGGCAATTGTCAGTGCTGTAAAATTACCCATGCATATATCTGGTAAACAAAAACTATAAAATAAAATAAAATAACTGTTGATAATGTAAAATATTTGGGAATTTATCTGCCAAGGGAAAGTCAGAAAGTATATTGTAACGTGCTCTCCTGGCAGTTACAATTACTAGCTTAATAACCGGTAGCGCACTCAAGAACAACCACGTGTAATCTTAAAAGCCTTTATTATACCTACTCACATAATGCCCTGACTGATGCCCTGACTTGTTGGTTCCCGAGTGAACACCTGGTCAGAAGACCCATGTGTTCACTACCAAAACCTTTACCTCTTTTGGCTATCCATCTTGGCTTGGCCACCCAGGCTGGGAAGCCAGGGTGAAGAACGCCAGGTTAAAGAGGACCGCCTGCTGCCTGCAGTGGGCTTACATAGGGCCTGTGAGGTCACACACACAGCCAATCAGCGAGAGAGTCACCCATTACGAAGCTATCTCAATATGGCCAGGATCCCGCCCAAGGGCAGTCCTAATATCCATAGAAATTACTTCTGGGTCTCAATGATGCGCTGTGGTGCAGCCCATTTAAAGGCTCCTTACAGTATATAAGCAAAACTACAAAACACTTTCCACACAAATAAAATCAGATCTTAGCAATTGGAAAAATATCAAGTGTTCATGGATAAGTTGAGGGAATATAAGAATGACAATACTACCTCAACTAATCTATTTATTTAGTGCTATAAAAAATTCTCAAGAAAGTATCTTACTGAATTAGAAAAAAATAATAATGAAATTCATATGGAAGAATTCAAAAGATCATGAATTTCAAAGGAATTATTGAAGAGAAAAGTAAATGAAGGTGGTCTAACTGTAGCAGATCTAAAACTATTATAAAGTCATCAAAACAATTTGGTACTTGCTAAGAATTCAATCAGTTGAATATGATAGGAACACAGGACAAAATAGATAATGACTGCAACAATCTTTTATTTGACAAACCCAAAGGACCCAATTTTTGGGATAAGAATTCAATATTTGACAAAAACTGCTGAAAAAATTGGAAACTACTATGGCAGAAAGTAGGCATAGACCCATACTAACACCAAAAACTAAGATATTGTTGAAATTGGTTCATGATATAGACATAAAAAAATTATATTATAAACAAATTAAAAGAACATAAGATAGTTTACCTTTCAGATTTGTGGAAGAGGAAGGAATTTGTGATCAAAGAATAACTACAGATCATTATTGATCATAAAATAGATAATTTTAATTATATTAAGTGAAAAATTTTTGTACAAACAAAACTAATGCAGGCAAAATTAGAAGGGAAACAATAAAATGAGAAAACACTTTCCATCCAAAGGATCTGATAAAGGCTTCATTTCTAAAATGTATAGAGAATTTATTCAAATTTATCATAGATCAAGCCAATTGATAAATGGTCAAAGGATATGAACAGACAATTGTCAGATGAAGTTGAAACTATTTGTAGCCATATGAAAAGGTGCTCCAAATCACTATTGATCACAGAAATGCAAATTAAGACAATTCTGAGATACCCCTACACATGTGTCATATTAGCTAAGAAGAAAGGAAAAGATAATTACAAAGAGGGGATATTGGAAAACTGGGACACTGATATATTGTTGGTGGAACTGTGAATGGATCCAATCATTCTGGAAAGCAATTTGGAATTATACTCAAAATGTTATCTAACTGTGCATAACCTTTGATCCAGCAGTGTTTCTACTGGGATTATATTCCAAAAAGATGCTACAGAATGGAAAGGGACCTACATGTGCAAAAATGTTTGTGGAAGCCCTCTATGTAGTGGCAAAAAACTGGAAACTGAGTGGATGCCCATCAGTTGGAGATGACTGAATAAACTATGGTACATGAGTGCTTTGGAATACAATTGTTTTGTAAGAAATGACCATCAGAATGGTTTTAAAGAGGCTTGGAGAGACCTATGTGAACTAATGCTAAGTAAAATGAGCAGAACCAGGAGATCATTATTCATGGCAACAACAAGACTATATAGCTATCAATTCTGATGGAAATGGCTCTCTTCAATATTGAGATGATTCAAACCAGTTCCACTTGTTCAGTGTCAAAAAGAAACATCTAAACTCAGAGAGAGAACCCCACGAACAAAGTGTGGAACACAACATAGTATTCTCACTTTCTCTGTGTTATTTGCTTACATTTTGTTTTATTTCTGTGTCTTTATTTTTTTTTTCCTTCTTGATCTGATTTTTCTTTTGCAACAAGATAATCATATAAATATGTATACACATATTGGATCTAACATGTATTTCAAATAGGGGAGAGATCGGGATAAGGAGGGGAAAATTTGCAACAAATGGTTATGGAAGGGTCAACATTGGAAAAATTGCTCATGCATATGCCTTGTAAATAAAAAAACTTTAATTAAAAAGAATGTAAAAGAAAAAAAAAAAAACAATCTGTTTGTCAATGATCCTAAAGTCTCTTGGTCTTTAAGAATACTTAATATGTCCTAGACATTTTGCTGATTTCCAGATAACAATCTGTTGTTCAGTGATAACAGAGTTTCTGACACAAATGGTGAGGTGTATACAAGACTAGTCCTCAGTTCTATCTCTAAGCGACAAAATTAGCATGTCAATGATATGAAGAACTAAATCTTTGTCTTTCCCTATAAATTTATTTTCTTGCTCCTGGTTCTTTCCTAAATTATTTTGAAACATAGACCACTTCAATAGGCATTACAATTATAATAAACTTTGCTCCTAGACTTAGAGATGGGTTCAAGCCTGAAAATTCTTTTCAGACACCTTGTGACACTGGTCTGCAATCCCAACTTTTTGAGGTCTCCTTTTGAACTTCAATAATATCACAAATTACAAAACTGTCAAACAGCTTATCTCCACTTTTCTTTTGACCAGCACCGGTTTTTCTCAGGGTGTCAAGGAATGTTACATATAATGATACTTAGAACACAAGAAATTGCTTCTCCTTTAGTCAAGCTCATTACTATTAGGGAAAAGCTTCATATCTATAATATAGCTAAAAAATATTGCTTTCCTTCTCTGTCTCTCATTCTATCCTTAAGTCTCTTCATAGACATTAGAATAATCTTTTGAATCTTCCTTTTTTATTCAAAAATTAAAGTATTTCTCCTACTTTTTTATTGAGCATTACCTTTTCTCTGGAAATCTAGAGAGAAAACATCACTTTCTTTCTAGTGAGGAAGAGCGATTTTGTTTGTAAGAGACTTTTTACTTGGCATAGGCAAACACACAATCTTTGCAACTCTTTAGAAAGTCCCTGTTATCTGTTTTTTTATTTAACTGAGCTTCTTTGTTTTCTGCTACTCAAGAGGCAAACTACCCCTTGTTGTACCTTGTTGCCACTGTGATCTTATGAGCAATACTTTATTTATAGCAGATTTTCCTGCCTTTTCCTGATGGTTTACCCCACCTTCTCTCCTTTGTTCAGCTGCATTTGACCCATAACTTATAGATTTCCATTAAAACCTTGATCCAAATAAAATTCTACTCTCAACTTTAGTTTCCAAAAAGACCAAAGAAGAAATTAAACTTCTGGCCATTGCTCACAGAATCTTCTCCTAGTTGGAGGGGAGATTAAGAGTCTTATTAGTTCAACATGTACCTATACATGAATTTTTTGTACAAAATCATGAACAAATCATCAGTCAGTGTCTAGTGAAAACTCTCCACTTTCTGATGCAACTCATTCCTTTTTTTGTATAGATCTACAGTTAGGAAGCTTATCTCTTACTTCAAACCAAAACAAAGCTCTCTAAAACTTCTAAAAAGTTAATACTAGTTCTATCTTCAAGTCTGTTGAAAATTTTGAACTGGACTGCCAACAGAGATATCAAATTAAATATGCCCAAAACAGAACTTCTAGTCTCTACTATTACTATATCACATTCCCTACCTCATTCTTTGCTAATAATAATCCACTATTTTTAAATACTCCTGTTAGCAATGAGGACACCACCATCTTTTTAAACATCCAAGTTCACTGGTATCAAAAAGAGATGAATAGATTTTCCTTGAAAGGGAACTTCCAAGTACCCATGTACCACCAAGGTGGCTGAAAGGACACACACACCTACTTAATCTCTGTCTTTGCTCTCAGAATTTATTTCATGACAAGCTTCGGAATTAGTGCTTGACTGGAAAAAAACCCACAAATAATTACCAACAGAAGACATCTTTGCAATTCACCAGAAAAGGTCTGTTTTTGCCCAGGTTCAGGGATGGCTAGATCAGTGCAGAGGCAGTGAGAGTGTCAGGCAGCTCACACTGAGCAAATCAGAGGAGGGAGGGGTGTGATCTCTGACATTTCTGTGAAAAGAACTTTACCACAGTGTGGATATTTTGTCTTGGCAGCAAGCCAGGATCAGCAGAGAAGCTATAAACACAGGAGGTAAAGACTATAACCCCAAAAAGCTAAGGTTTCTCTGGACCTGGCCACACCCACCCAGAGTGTCTCAGCATGCTCTTAGAGCCTCAGAGTCTCAGAGCACAGAAATAGCACAGCCATTGCTGTCCTGCTAATGGCTTGCTGCTACTCCCCACAGTCTATAGAGGAAGACTGGTAACACCATACAGCCACCCCCCCCAAAAAAAAAAGACTGCATTTTTTTTGTTGTTATTTTGTTTTCTTTTATTCTTCTCTGGCAAAATGAGCAAAAAATCAAAAAGAACTCTAACCATTGATAGCTTCTATATGGATAGAGAGTAGACTTTAAATCCTGAGGAGACTAAAATCAGATATCTCCAGATGAATCCCAAAAGGGAGATATGATCTGGTCCTTAACACACAAAACTCTCATAGAAGAAATTAAAATGGCTCTTACAAGAGAGCTAGAAGAAAAATGGGAAAAGGAAAGGGAAGCTTGGCAAGAGAGTCTAGATAAGTCATCCCACTCATTTAAACATACAGTGGATAAATAAATCAAATACTTGAAAAACAGAATTAGTGAGTTGGAAAAAGAAAATAGCTCTTTAAAAATAAAATTGGCAAAATGGAAAAAAAAATTTCCTTAGAACAAAACTACTCACTTAAAAACTCAATTGGACAATTACAAAAATATATTTTAAAAGTGAGTGAAGAAAATAATTCATTGAAAATCAGAATTGAAAAAATGGAATTGAATGACTCAAGGAGACACCAAGAATCAATCAAGCAAAACCAAAAAAAAAAAAAGAAAAAAAAGAAACAATGGAAAAAATGTAAAGTACCTTCTTGGGAAAACAACAGACCTGGAAAATAGATTTAGGAGAAACAATCTGAGAATTATTGAAGTCCCTGAAAAATATGATGGAAAAAAGAGCCTGAACACTATTTTCCAGGAAATTATCAAAGAGAACTGCCCAGGGGGCGGAGCCAAGATGGCGGAGAGGAAACACACGACTCAGTGAACGTCCTCACTCCCTCACAACCAATTAGATAAATTAAGTCTCAAAATTAGCTCAGGACTGATAGATACCACAAGGACTGGAAGCACGACTTACCAGCTGAAGAGAATCTGGAGTTTCAACAGGAAAGGTCAGTTCTCAGGGGAGGAATAAGAAAGACCAGCACAGACGGTGGGGTAGGGGCACACTGCGCCCATTGCGCTGGGAGGGGCTCTGGGATCAGAGAAGCCACTGAGGTAAAGGAATCTGGCACAGGCTGTTAGCTCTTCTTTGCTAATTATTTAGCAGTTCAGAAGAGAAAGCCAAAATATTTTAAAACTCAGATTAGATTTTCCCCGATCCTGGGGGTGACTCAGGCACAGATCTCGGCACCAGGGGGTGTGGCCTCAGCTACCTCCTGAGAATAGTTAAGAGACTGACAAGTGGGTGGATACGGCCCAAGGCAACACACACTGCCTAGCATAGCTGGAGGGAGTGGAACTCAGCTCCAGGAAGTCCCAGAGAAGCGGAACCTTTGAACTAGGGACCGCGGTTTCTGGCAGACACTTCCAGTTTGAGCGCAGGGGCTTCTCACGTCACCTGCTGCAGACACCCACTCCCCACCCGGACACATAGGCTGAGCTTCTTGCTGTCTTCACGATTCTACGCCCTCTAAGCACAGTAGTGCTAATCACCTCTGAGGCACCTCCAGGGAGGGGGTGGGGAACTCTCTCCCAGAGCTCTCTCTTAGCTCAGGCTCAGGAGCCGCTGCATCCATCCGGTCTGGGAGGAAGCTGGTAAAGAAGTAAATAATTTCCTACCCCAGGGACAGACCCCAAAACATTTTTTTTAAATATGAGCAAAAAAGCTAGAAAAACCATAGATTCCTTCTATACAGAGAAAGAGCGGGTGTCCAACCCCGAGGAAGTTGACAGCAGAGAATCAGATAACAACCTAAAGGGGAACGATTCCTGCCCCCCATCACATAACTCTCTCCTAGAAGAAACTCTTAAGAAATTGAGGGAGATCGAAGAAAAATGGGGAAAGGAAAGAGAAGTTATGATAGAGAATAACAATGTCCTGAAATTGGAGTTGGAAAAAATAAAGAATTCACAGGAGATGCAGGGAAACAAAATTAGTGAATTAGAAAAGGTTAAAAAAACACAGGAAAGTAGGATTTCTGAATTGGAAAAGATAAAAAAGTCTCAAGAAAATAGAATTTCTGAATTGGAAAAAGAAAATAATTCTCAAAAAAAAAAAATTAGGGAAATGGAAAAAAACTCAATAGAGCAAAATAATTCATTTAAAAACGAAATTGGGCATTTACAAAAAGAACTAAAAACTGTGAAAGAAGAAAATAACTCCTTAAAAGTCAGGATGGAACAAATAGAAATGAATGATTCACAGAGAACCCAAGAATCAGTCAAACAAAACAAAAAAAATGAGAAGCTGGAGAACAACGTCAAATACTTACTGGGAAAATCTATAGACCTGGAAAATAGATCTAGGAGAGATAATCTGCGGATTATTGGACTTCCAGAAAACTATGACCAAAAAAAGAGCCTAGATTCTATTTTACAGGAAATTATCAAAGAGAACTGTCCAGAGATAATAGAAACAGAAGGGAAAGTAGATGTGGAAAGAATTCATCGAACTCCTTCTGAAATAGACCCTAAAAAAAGAACACCACGGAATATTGTGGCTAAGCTGCAGAATTACCACACAAAGGAGAAAATCCTGCAAGCAGCTAGAAAAAAACAATTTAAATACCAAGGTGCCACAATAAGGGTCACCCAAGATCTGGCTGCCTCCACATTAAAAGATAGAAGGGCCTGGAACCTGATATTCCGAAAGGCAAAAGATCAAGGACTGCAACCAAGAATGAACTACCCAGCTAAGTTTAGCATCTTTTTCCATGGAAGAAGATGGTCATTCAATGAAACAGAGGAATTCTATATGTTTCTAAGAAAAAAACCAGACTTAAACAAAAAATTTGATCTACATCCACAAGACTGAAGAGAAACAGAAAAAGGTAAACAGAACCCTTGAGAACTGTAACTCTGTTGTGGGTATATAAAAAATACTCAAGGATAATTTGATTTTACTGATATAAAAGAAAAAAAGGGGGGTGTGGTAAAGGGAAGGAGGTCGGTTCAGAAAAAGGGGAAGGAGTGATAAAAAGAGGGAAACTACATCCCAGGAAGAGACATAGAAAATACACCATATCTGAGGGAACTTAGTGAGGGGGAGAATCATTGTGTGAATCTTACTCTCATCAGAAGAGGCTCAAAGAGTAAATAATTAACATATTTGTTTTTCAGAGAATTTTCTCTCACCTCATTAAAAGGGGGGAGAGGAAAAGGGGAAAGGAAAAGGAGAATAAGTGAAGGGACTTGGAGGGAGGGGGGAGGGATCCTAAAAAAAAAAAAAAAAAAAAAAGAGGGAGGGTTGCGCGTCACAAGGGGGGTCGGTAAATCAAATATCGGGGAGGGGGATCAGGGGGGTCAAGGGAAAAAAGTATAATCTGGGGATAATACGATGGCAGGAAATACAGAATTAGTAATTTTAACTGTAAATGTAAATGGGATGAACGATCCCATCAAACGGAGACGGATAGCAGATTGGATCAAAAAGCAGAACCCTACAATATGTTGTCTACAGGAAACACACTTAAAGCAGGGAGATACATACAGAGTAAAGGTAAAAGGTTGGAACAGAGCTTATTATGCTTCAGGTAAAGCCAAAAAAGCAGGGGTAGCTATCCTTATCTCAGATCAAGCAAAAGCAGAAGTAGATCTCGTTAAAAAAGATAAGGAAGGAAACTATATCCTGCTGAAAGGTAGCATAAATAATGAAGCCATATCAATACTAAACATATATGCACCAAGTGGTATAGCATCTAACTTTCTAAAGGAAAAGTTAAGAGAACTGCAAGAAGAAATAGACAGTAAAACTATAATAGTGGGAGATCTCAACCTTGCACTCTCAGATTTAGACAAATCAAACCACAAAACAAACAAGAAAGAAATTTAAAAAGTAAATAGAACATTAGAAAAACTAGGTATGATAGACCTTTGGAGAAAACTGAATGGCAATAGGAAGGAATATACTTTCTTCTCAGCAGTTCATGGATCCTATACAAAAATTGACCATATATTAGGACATAAAGATCTCAAAATTAAATGTAGGAAGGCAGAAATAATAAATGCCTTCTTCTCAGATCACAATGCAATAAAAGCTACATTCAGTAAAAAGTTAGGGGTAAATAGACCAAAAAGTAATTGGAAACTGAATAATCTCATCTTAAAGAATGACTGGGTGAAAGAGCAAATTATAGAAACAATTAACAATTTCACCCAAGATAATGATAATGATGAGACATCATATCAAAATCTTTGGGATGCAGCTAAAGCAGTAATAAGGGGAAATTTTATATCTTTAGAGGCTTATTTGAAGAAAATTGAGAAAGAGAAGATTAACGAATTGGGCTTACAACTTAAAAGGCTAGAAAAAGACCAAATTATAAACCCCCAACCAAAAATTAAACTCGAAATACAAAAATTAAAAGGAGAAATCAATAAAATTGAAAGTAAAAAAACTATTGAATTAATAAATAAAACCAAGAGTTGGTTTTATGAAAAAGCCAATAAAATAGATAAACCTTTGGTAAATTTGATCAAAAAAAAGAAAGAGGAAAATCAAATTGATAGTCTTACAAATGAAAAGGGGGATCTTTCCACCAATGAAGAGGAAATTAGAGAAATAATAAGGAGTTACTTTGCCCAACTTTATGCCAATAAATTTGATAACTTAAGTGAAATGGATGACTTTCTCCAAAAATATAGGCTCCCTAGATTAACAGAGGAGGAGATAAATTGCTTAAATAGTCCCATTTCAGAAAAAGAAATAGAACAAGCTATTAATCAACTCCCCAGTAAAAAATCCCCAGGGCCAGATGGATTCACATGTGAATTCTACCAAACATTTAAAGAACAATTAGCCCCAATGTTATATAAATTATTTGAAAAAATAGGGGATGAAGGAGTCCTACCAAACTCCTTTTATGACACAGACATGGTACTGATACCTAAACCTGGTAGATCAAAAACTGAGAAAGAAAATTATAGACCAATCTCCTTAATGAATATTGATGCTAAAATCTTAAATAAGATATTAGCAAAAAGACTTCAGAAAATCATCTCCAAGATAATACACTATGATCAAGTAGGATTTATTCCAGGAATGCAGGGCTGGTTTAATATTAGGAAAACTATTAATATAATTGACCATATTAATAATCAAATTAATAAGAACCATATGATCATCTCAATAGATGCAGAAAAAGCATTTGACAAAATCCAACATCCATTCCTACTAAAAACTCTTGAGAGTATAGGAATAAATGGATTATTCCTTAGAATAATCAGGAGTATATATTTAAGACCGTCAGTAAGCATAATATGCAATAGAAATAAACTGCAACCTTTCCCAGTAAGATCAGGAGTGAAACAAGGTTGCCCACTATCACCATTACTATTCAATATAGTACTAGAAACGCTAGCCTCGGCAATAAGAGCCGAGAAAGAGATTCAAGGAATTAGAGTAGGAAATGAGGAAATCAAACTATCACTTTTTGCAGATGACATGATGGTATACTTAGAAAACCCCAAAGACTCTGCTAAAAAGCTACTAGAAATAATTCAAAATTTCAGCAAAGTGGCAGGATACAAAATAAATCCACATAAATCCTCGGCATTTTTATATATCACTAACAAAATGCAACAGCAAGAGATACAAAGAGAAATTCCATTCCAAACAAATGTTGAGAGTATAAAATATTTGGGAATCCATCTACCAAAGAAAAGTCAGGAATTATATGAGAAAAATTACAAAACACTTGCCACAAAAATAAAATCAGATTTAAATAATTGGAAAGACATTCAGTGCTCTTGGATAGGCCGAGCGAATATAATAAAGATGACAATACTCCCCAAACTAATCTATTTATTTAGTGCTATACCAATCAGACTCCCAAGAAACTATTTTAATGACCTAGAAAAAATAACAACAAAATTCATATGGAAGAATAAAAGGTCAAGAATTGCAAGGGAACTAATGAAAAAAAACTCAGAGGAAGGTGGTCTAAGTGTACCTGATCTAAAGCTATATTATATAGCAGCAGTCACCAAAACCATTTGGTATTGGCTAAGAAATAGACCGGTAGATCAGTGGAACAGATTAGATACAAAGGACAAAAAAGGGTACATCTATAGCAATCTAATCTTTGACAAACCCAAAGATTCCAACATTAGGGATAAAAATTCATTATTCGGAAAAAACTGTTGGGAAAACTGGAAATTAGTATGGCAGAAATTAGATATGGATCCACACTTAACACCATATACCAAGATAAGATCAAAATGGGTCCATGATTTAGGCATAAAGAGGGAGATAATAAATAGATTAGAGGAACAGAGGATAATCTACCTCTCAGACTTGTGGAGGAGGAAGGAATTTATGACCAGAGGAGAACTAGAGATCATTATTGATCACAAAATAGAAGATTTTGATTACATCAAACTAAAAAGTTTCTGTACAAATAATACTAATGCAAACAAGATTAGAAGGGAAGTAACAAATTGGGAAAATATTTTTAAAAACAAAGGTTCTGACAAAGGTCTCATTTCCAAAATATATAGAGAACTGACCCTAATTTATAAGAAACCGAACCATTCTCCAATTGATAAATGGTCAAAGGATATGAACAGACAATTCTCAGAGGAAGAAATTGAAACTATATCCACTCACATGAAAGAGTGTTCCAAATCACTACTGATCAGAGAAATGCAAATTAAGACCACTCTGAGATACCACTACACACCTGTCAGATTGGCTAAGATGACAGGAACAAATAATGACAAATGTTGGAGGGGATGTGGGGAAACTGGGACACTAATACATTGCTGGTGGAGTTGTGAAAGAATCCAGCCATTCTGGAGAGCAATCTGGAATTATGCCCAAAAAGTTATCAAACTGTGCATACCCTTTGACCCAGCAGCGCTACTACTGGGATTATATCCCAAAGAAATACTAAAGAGCAGAAAGAGACATATATGTGCCAAAATGTTTGTGGCAGCTCTTTTTGTTGTAGCTAGAAACTGGAGGATGAATGGATGTCCATCAGTTGGAGAATGGTTGGGTAAATTGTGGTATATGAAGGTTATGGAATATTATTGCTCGGTAAGAAATGACCAGCAGGAGGAATACAGAGAGGCCTGGAGAGACTTACATCAACTGATGCTGAGTGAAATGAGCAGAACCAGGAGATCACTGTACACTTCAACAACAATACTGTATGAGGATGTATTCTGATGGAAGTGGAAATCTTCAACATAAAGAAGATCCAACTCACTTCCAGTTGATCAATGATGGACAGAGGTAGCTGCACCCAGAGAAGAAACACTGGGAGGGGAATGAAAATTGTTAGCACTAATATCTGTCTGCCCAGGTTGCATGTACCTTCGGATTCTAATGTTTATTGTGCAACAAGAAAATGATATTCGCACACATGTATTGTACCTAGACTATATTGTAACACATGTAAAATGTATGGTATTGCCTGTCGTCGGGGGGAGGGAATAGAGGGAGGGGGGGTAAATTGGAAAAATGAATACAAGGGATAATATTATAAAATATATATATATATATAATAATAAAAAAAAAAAAAAAAAAAAAAAAGAGAACTGCCCAGAAGTTAGAGAAACAGAGGATAAAATAGGCATTGAAAGAATTAATTGATCACTTACTGAAAGGAACCCTAAAATCAAAACTCCAAGAAACATAGTGGCCAAATTCCAGAACCATGAAACCAAAGAAAAAATATTACAAACTTCTAGAAAAAATCAATTCAAATATAGAGGAGCTGTAATAAAGATTACCCAGGATCTAGCAATGTCCACACTAAGGGATTGAAGGGCCTGAAATCTTCTATTCTGAAAAGCTAAATAACTTAGTATGCAGCCAAAAATAACTTACTCAGCCAAAATGAGCATTTCCTTCCAGGGAAGAAGATGGACATTCAAAGAAATAAGTGAATTTTATCAATTTTTGATGAAAAAAATGGATGTAAACAAAAAGTTTGATCTCTAAATATAGAACTCATGAGATTCATGAAAAGGTAAAAAGAAATCTTGGGAACTATATTTCTGCTATAAAGATATATAAAGTACACATGCATAATTTGTTCTAGAAACTAGAGGTAGAAAGAAAATTGTACCAGAAAAAAGGTAAAGTTGGGATACTACATCTCACAAAGAGGCAAAGATAACCTATTATATCTGAGAGAAAGAATGGAGGGGGAGAAACATAGTGTCTATTATATTCTCATCAGAATTGGCTTAAAGAGAAAAATATAGACATATTCAATTTATGGTGAAACTCCTTCAAATTCATTGAAAAGTGGGAGGGGAAAAGTGAAAAGGGAAGGAGTAAGCTAAGCAAAAGGGAATACAGGAATTGTGAGGAAAAGAGGTAAAATGGGAGGAACTGTAAAGTGGCGGAAGGGATACTTAAAAGAGAGAGCTGTGAGATGAGAAGCAAGTGGTACTCACAAGTTTAATGCTGGGGGGGTAAGTGGGTAGGAAAGGAGAAAAGCACAAGCAGGGGTTAACAAGATGACAAGTAACAAAGAATTAGTTATTTTAACCATAAATATGAATAGGGTAAACTCAACCATAAAGAGGAAGCAGCAGACTGGATTAAAAGCCAGAATCCTACAATATGTTGTTTACAGAAAACATACCTGAAGCAGGGTGATACATACAGTATAAAGGTAAAAGGCTGGAGCAGAATCTATTATGCTTCAGGTGAAGCCAAAAAAGTAGGGGTAGCCATCCTCATCTCAGATCAAGTAAAAGCAAAAATTGATCTAATTAAAAGAGATAAGGAAGGGCACTATATCTTGCTAAAGGGTAGCCTAGATAATGAAGCAATATCAATATTAAACATATATGCAACAAGTTATATAGTATCTAAATTCTTAAAAGAGAAATTAAGAGAGCTGCAAGAAGAAATAGACAGCAAAACTATAATAGTGGGAGACCTCATTCCTGAACTCTAAGAATTAGTTAAATAAAACCACAAAATAAATAAGAAAGAGGCCAAAGAGGTAAATAGAATACTAGAAAATTTGGAAATGATAGATCTTTGGAGAAAACTCAATGGAGACAGAAAGGAGTATACTTTCTTCTCAGCAGTTCATGGAACCTATACAAAAATTGACCACATATTAGGACATAAAAACCTAAACCTCAAAGGCAATAAGACAGAAATAGTAAATGCATTCTTTTCAGACCATGATGCAGTAAAAATTACATTCAATAAAAAGCCAAGGAAAAATAGACCAAAAATATTTGGAAACTAAATAGTCTCATACTAAAGAATGATTGGGTGATACAGCAAATCATAGACATAATTAATAACTTCACCCAAGAAAATGACAATAATGAGACATCATGCCAAAATGTGTGGGATGCAGCCAAAGTGGCAATAAGGGTAAATTTTATATCTCTAGAGGCCTCTTTGCATAAAATAGAGTAAGAAAAGGTCAATGAATTGGGCTTGCAACTAAAAATGCTAGAAAAGGAACAAACTAAAAACCCCAGACAAACATGAAACTTGAAATTCTGAAAGTAAAAGGAGAGATTAATAAAATTTAAAGTTAAAAAAAAATTGAATTAATTAATGAAACTAAGAGTTAGTTCTATGAAAAAACCAACAAAATAGGCAAACCCTTAGTAAATCTGATTTTAAAAAAGGAAAGAGGAAAATCAAATTATTAGTCTTAAAAATGAAAAGGGAGAACTTGCCACTAATGAAGAGGAAATTAGAGGAATAATTAGGAGTTACTTTGCCCAATTTTATGCCAATAAAATTGATAACTTAAATGAAATGGAATAATACCTTCAAAACTATAGTTAGCCCAGATTAACAGAGGAAGAAATAAATTAGCTAAACAGTATCATCTTAGAAAAATAAATAGAACAAGCTATTAAACAACACCCTAAGAAAAAATCCCAAGGAACAGATGGATTTACATGTGAACTCTACCAAACATTTAAAGAACAATTAACTCCAATCCTATATAAACTATTTGAAAAAATAGGGATTGAAGGAATCCTACCAAATTCCTTTTATGACACAGACATGGTACTGATACCTAAACCAGGTAGATTGAAAACAGAGAAAGAAAATTATAGACCAATCTCCCCAATGAATATTGATGCTAAAATCTTAAATAAAATATTAGGAAAAAAGATTACAGAAAATTATCCCCAGGATGAAACACTATGGCCAAGTAGGATTTATACCAGGAATGCATGGCTGGTTCAATATTAGGAAAACTATTAGCACAATTGACTATATCAACTCCCAAATTAACAAAAATCATATGATCATCTTAATTAATGTAGAAAAAGCATTTGATAAAATCCAACATCCATTCCTAATAAAAACACTTGGGAGTATGGGAATAAATTGACTTTTCCTTAAAATAATCAGGAACATATATTTAAAACTATCAGTAAGCATCATTTGTAATGGGGATTAAACTGGAACCTTTCCCAGTAAGATCAGGAGTGAAACAAGGTTGCCCACTATCACCATTACTTTCAATATTTTATTAAAAATGCTAGGCTCAGCAATAAGAGTGGAGAAAGATTAAAAGAATTAGAATAAGTAATAAGGAAACCAAATTATCATTCTTTGCAGATGACATGATGCTATACTTAGAGAACCCCAAGAAATTCTACTAAAAAGCTATTAGAAATAATTCACAACTTTGACAAAGTTGCAGGATACAAAATAAATCCACATAAATCCTCAGTATTTTTATACATCATCAACAAAATCCAACAGCAAGAGATACAAAGAGAAATTCCATTTAAAATAACTGTCGATAGCACAAAATATTTGTGAATCTATCTACCAAAGGTAAGTCAGGAATTATATGAGCAAAATTACAAAACACTTTCCACACAAATAAAGACATTAAGTGCTCTTGGATAGGCCCAGCGAATATAATAAGATCTCAATACTCCCTAAATTAATCTATTGATTTAGTGCTATACCAATCAGACTACCAAGAAACTATTTTAATGACCTAGACAAAAATAACAACAAAATTCATATGGAAGAACAAAGGTCAATAATTTCAAGGGAATTAATGAAAAAAAATCAAATTAAGGTGACCTAACTGCACCTGACCTAAAACTATATTATAAAGCAGTAGTCACGGAAACCATTTGGTATTGGCTAAAAAATAGATTAGTTGATCACTGGAATAGGTTAGGTTCACAAAACAAAATAGTAAATAACTATAGCAATCTAGTGTTTGACAAACCCAAAGATCCCAAGTTTTAGGATAAGAATTCATTATTTGACAAAACTGCTGGGAAAACTGGAAATTAGTATGGCAGAAATTAGGCAGGGACCCACATTCAATACCATAACAAAATGGGTCCATAATTTAGGCATAAAGAATGAGATCATAGATAAATTAGAGGAAGATAGGATAGTTTACCTCTCAGACTTATGGAAGAGAAAGGAACTTGTGACCAAAAAAGAACTAGAAATCATTACTGATCACAAAATAGAAAATTTTGATTATATCACATTAAAAAGCCTTTGTACAAACAGAACTAATGCAAACAAGATTAAAAAGGAAGCAACAAACCGGGAAAACATTTTTACAGTTAAAGGTTCTGATAAAGGCCTCATTTCCAAAATTTATAGAGAACTTACTCTAATTTATAAGAAATCAAGACATTCTCCAATTAATAAATGGTCAGAGGACATGAACAGATAATTTTCAGATGATGAAATTAAAACTATTTCCACTCATATGAAAGAGTGTTCCAAATCACTATTGATCAGAGAAATGCAAATTAAGACAACTCTGAGATACCACTAAGAGCTATCAGATTGACTAAGATGACAGGAAAAAATAATGATGAATGTTGGAGGAGATGTGGGAAAACTTGGACATTGATGCATTGTTGGTGGAGTTGTGAAAGAATTCAACCATTCTGGAGAGCAATTTGGAACTATGCCCAAAAAAATTATCAAACTGTGCATACCCTTTGATCCATCAGTTCTACTACTGGGCTTATATACCAAAGAAATACTTAAGAAGGGAAAGAAACCAACCTGTATATGCCAAAATATTTGTGGCAGCCCTTTTTGTAGTGGCTAGAAACTGGAAAATTAATGGATGCATATCAATTGGAGAATGGTTGGGTAAATTGTGGTATATGAATGTCATGGAATACTATTGTTCTGTAAGAAATGACCAGCAGGATGAATAGAGACAGGCTTGGAGAGACTTGCATGAACTCATGCTGAGTGAAATGAGCAGAACCAGGAAATCATACACTTCAACAACAATACTATAGGAGGATGTATTCTGACAAACAGCACATCTAATTCAGTTCCAATTGATCAATGATGGCCAGAATCAGCTACAGTCAGAGAAAGAACACTGGAAAATGAGTATAAACTGTTTACATTGTTGTTTTTCTTCCCAGCTTATTTTTACCTTTTAAATCCAATTCTTCCTATGCAACAAGAAATTCTGCCCACATATATTGTATCTAGGATATACTATAATATATTTAACATGTATAAGACTGCCTTCCATCTATGGGAAGAAGTGGAGGGAATGAAGGGAAAAATCAGAACAGAAGTGAGTGCAAGGGATAATGTTGTAAAAAAATTATCCATGCATATGTACTGTCAAAAAATTCATAATTACAAAATTTTTTAAAAATGTTAATATATTGAAATCTCACAAATTATATATATTCTCTTCAATCACAGAGATCCATTTCTACTTTTTCATTCTGTCCACTAAATGTCTAAGAGGGCTTTTTCTAATTTTTCTGATTTAAATTTTTTTATGAATATCAGTATAACACTGGAGTCCAAATTTTCCCCCTCATTCCAAAAACTTAGTTGGCCCACTGTATTTTGCAGTTATTCCTCTTTCCAATTATGTCTTCTAAACCATTTCTTCTGTTTAAGACTACTTGTGTCATGTTCCTTTTTATTGATTTGAGATTCCTGCAATTTTGATTATAATAAGATTGTGGTATTGTTCTCTAATTCCTAGATACTATGAGAATTTTTTCATTTAAAATGTGGGTTTTACAGCATTGAGAAGTTTAAAATCATCAAAACCAATTGTTATTTTGCCAAATGTAATCTGACCAAATATCTTTTCCTATTAAATTTTGACCTTATCTCATTAAAAAAAAAAAAAAAAACGGGATTTTACTTGAAAGTGAAAATTGTTTCATTGTTTATATTTACATCATCAGTGCCTCACACAGAATCATAAACCTAGTGGATGTTTAAAAGATATTTGCTGATTGATTGATTGATTCTATAGAGCTATATAATAGATGTGAAGTTCTTTGGAAATAGAATGAAGCTTTATTTAGGAAAAATATTTTTTTATTCCAAGGTATAAGGATGTAGATACACTACATGGGCCAATTTCTTCCTGGCTATCTTTTCACAACACTTATCTCTTCACTGAGTCTCTTTCTGCCTGCAGGAGAAGGAGAAATTTATTCCATGACTTTCCAGTCTCCTTTACTGACTTTACTGCTTGTCATTGAAGGAAAGATATTCCTTTCCATTCCAATCATTCTTAGACTAATCTTTTGTTCTGCCTTATAAAGAGAAATATGCTACTCCATCATTTTCACCCATTAGTCCCCACACCGGAACATCCTAACTTCTTGAGAGGATTTCATCCTGTGGCTGGACCCCTAGGCAAATTTATAACATGTATGCATTCATTCCTCAGAAACCCTTACAAAGTCATAATCTGTCCATCCCATTCTGAACTCCCCAACTACTACAATTGATAATATTGCTTATTCCCATTTCCACAATCCAATCTTCTTGGCTGCAATAGATCACTATAAAACTGACTACCCTGATTTCTGGAATGTCTTCTCCATAGGTTACAAACTTGTTTTCATCTTAAATCCTTTCTTTTCCCATTCCTTATATTGTTGTCTCTAAGACCAGGGTCCAAAAATACAGCTTCCCTTTCTATCTTTTCCAGTATTGTGTTTTCATTCATCCTCTCTGCCCTAGCCCCCTGCTGCCTAGGTCTTTCCTGCTCTCCATTCTTAAGTCAACACTGGGGAATTGGAACATTATTTGTTCCTCATTGCTACTTCCAGGCTCTCCCTTTGCCATCATCACTCAGAAACCTCTGAACCTTAAGATTTACTCAATCCATATATACTGCCCAATCAAAATTTGGTCTATGGACCTCTTGCACACTCTACTTCTTCCTTCAATAAGTTCAATATCTGGGTCACAATCTTTCTCTCCTCCCCAATTCCTGATCTTAATTTCACTATATTACTCTTTTTTTCCCTCTTTTATCCTATGAAAGATATTAACTACCAAGAAATTTCCATGAATTCTCCCACCATCTACTTACTGCTTTTGATCCCACTCACTGATTACTGTACAAAACTGCATAAAATCATGAACCTGTGCTGTACACTACAAATTTTTACAAAGTTATGTTCCATGATATCAACCAGTCCCCATAGTGTATATGAAAAGGTAATATACCTTGTCTAATTGACTCACAATCCCACTTACAATAGTGACTTTTCCAAACCTTTTTATCCATATTCAGCTGTCAACTACTTTCTTCTTCCTACCCTGAGATCTTGCCTCATATTTTAGTGATAAAATTTGCTAGAGTTCCCTCTTTTTCACCTCTTCTTCATCTCATATTACCCTGATGCCTATTGCTACCATGTTCTTTTTCACCTCTGTCTCTCTAGTTTTAAAAGCTCTAGGCCTTTCTACTTTTTAGTGTTCTTCCACATCACTTCTATGTTCTTATTTTCTTGCCCACTCAAGTTATGCTACATGAGGCAGGGCAATTTTTTTGATCCTTTGTGTCCCTAGCACTTATTACAGTAGCTGATACAAAATATAACACTCAATAAAACCTTGTTGATTGATTTATTTGGAGGCAATATAGAATAAACATGCTAACTCTTCTACCTAATATTCCTACAAATATTTGAAGATGGTAATCTTTTCTTGGATAAACTTTCCAACCATGAAGGAAATAAATACTTCCTTATATTTTCTTTCCATGTTCAAACTTCAGACTCCTTCTAATTCCCTTGTCTTTCTTTTCCCCCACAGCTGCAATGTTTACTCAGAAAGTTTGATTTAAATATTAGATGAGCTACCAATTATGGTATGACATTAAATAAAATCATTTCACATTTATGTCCTCACTTGGTTCACGTCTAAAATTCAGGGTGTAGGGGGAAGTGGATGCTAAGAGTAAATGATCTCTAAGGTCCTTGCTAGCTCTAAATCATGATTCTAAATTGATATTTGTTTTCTTGCCCTAGCCCCAACACCTAAAATTGTATAGCATATTTCTAGGTAAATAATTGACAAACAAAATATATCTCTTGAGTTGAACTGAATCACAAAGACAGTGCATCTTATTACATAAACATTCAAATTACAAAATCTGCATTTGTGGTAAGTCTAAAATTTCCATTAACCTGAGTTTCTACTGTAAGTTTCCACTACTGGACTCCTTTATATGCATTACTGATATTAACTATCATAATTCAAGAATTGCTAGCTGACATTATTTGCTTTTGGATATTGATTCATAGTTTTAAATAAAGAAATCTAGGAAATTTTAAATAAAGAAATCTAGGAAATTTCCTTTTTGAATTGTTCCTTAGTTTTCTTTATGTATTTATTATAAAGGTATTTATTATTTTTTATTAAAGCTTTTTATTTTCAAACATATACATGGATAATTTGATAACATTGACCTGTGCATAGCCTTGTGTTTCATATTTTCTCCTCCTTCCCCCCACCCTCCTAAATAGCAAGCAATTCAATATATGTTAAACATGATAAAATATATCTTAAATTCAATATGTATAAACATATTAATATAATTATCATGTTGCACAAGATATGAGATTGAAAAAAGAATAAATGAGTAAGAAAACAAAATGCAAGTGAATAACAACAAAAAAAGTGAGAATGTTATGTTGTTATCTATATTCAGTTTCTACAGTACTCTCTCAGGGTGTAGATAGTTCTCTTCATCACGAGATCATTGGAACTAGAATCAATCATCTCATTATTGGAAAGCGACATGTTAATCAAAATTGATCTTCATATAATATAGATGTTGTATACAATGATCTCTTGGTTCTGCTCATTTCACTTAGCATCAGTTCATTTAAGGTTCTCCAGGTCTTTTTAAAATGATCCTCCTTGGAAGTGGGAAAACTGGGACATTGATGCATTGTTGGTGATGTTGTGAATACATTCAACCATTCTGGAGAGCGATTTGGAATTATGTCAAAAAGCTATCAAACTGTGCAAACCCTTTGATCCAGCAGTGTTACTACTGGACTTATATACCAAAGATATTTTAAAGAAGGGAAAGGGAACTATATGTGCAAGAATGTTTGGCCCTCTTTTGTAGTGGCCAGAAACTGGAAACTGAGTGGGTGCCCATCAATCAGAGAATGGCTGAAAAAATTGTGGTATATGAATATTATGGAATATTGTTGCTCTGTAAGAAATGGCCAGCAGGATGATTTCAGAAAGGCCTGGAGTAATTTACATGAACTGATACTGAATGAAATGATCAGGACCAGGAAATCATTATATACTTCAAAACAATACTATATAATGATCAATTCTGATGGATGTGGCCTTCTTCAAAAATGAGATGAACCAAATCAGTTCTAATAGAGCAGTAATGAATTGAATCAGCTACACCCAGAGAAAGAACTCTAGGAGATGATTATGAACCACTAGATAGAATTCCCAATCCTTCTGTTTTTGTCTGCCTGCACTTTTGATTTCCTTCACAGGCTAATTGTATACTATTGTCTGTTTATATCCTTTGACCATTTATCAATTGGAGAAGGATTTGGATTCTTATAAATTTGAGTCAATTCTCTATATATTTTAGAAATGAGGCCTTTATCAGAACCCATAAATGTGAAAATGTTTTTCCAATTTATTGTGTCCCTTCTGATCTTGTCTGCATTAGTTTTGTTTATACAAAAGCTTTTTAAGTTAATATAATCAAAATTGGTTATCTGGTATTCAATTATGAGTTCCAATTATTCTTTGGACACAAATTTCTTCCTTCTTCACATATCTGAGAGGTAAACTATCCTATCTTCTTATAATATCACTTGTTATGTCTGAATCATGAACCTATTTAGATCTTATCTTGGTATGTCATGTTAGGTGTGGGTCAAGCTCTAATTTCTTTCATATTAAGTTTCCAATTTTCCCATTAGTTTTTTGTCAAAAAGTGAGTTCCCAAAAGCTGGGATTGTAATAGATTGCTATAGTTAGTCTATTTTGTCCTGTAATCTTAACATATTCTATTGATTAAATACACTATTTTTTGTCCAGTACCAAATGGTTTTGATGACCATTGCTTTATAATATTTTTAGGTCACAGCTAGGCCAGCTTAATTAGCATTTTTTCATTAATTCCCTAAAAATTATTGATCTTTTGTTCTTCCATATGAACTTTGTTAGTATTTTTTATAGATTTGTAAAATAATTTCTTGGGAGTTTGATTGGTGGCACTAAATATGTAGATTAATTATATTATATTCACTTATCCTACCCATGAGCACTTGATACTTTTTTTTAATTTTTTATAATATTATCCCTTGTATTCATTTTTCCAAATTATCCCCTCCCTCCATCCACTCTCTCCCCCTTATGACAGGTAATCCCATACATTTTACATGTGTTACAATATAACCTAGATACAATATATATGTGTAAATACCATTTTCTTGTTGCACATTAAGTATTAGCTTCCGAAGGTATAAGTAACCTGGGTAGATAGACAGTAGTGCTAACAATTTACATTCACTTCCCAGTGTTCCTTCTCTGGGTGTAGTTATTTCTGTCCATCATTGATCAACTGGAAGTGAGTTGGATCTTCTTTATGTTGAAGATATCCACTTCCATCAGAATACCTCTTCATACAGCATTGAAGTGTACAGTGATCTTCTGGTTCTGTTCATTTCACTCAGCATCAGTTGATGTAAGTCTCTCCAAGCCTCTCTGTATTCCTCCTGCTGGTCATTTCTTACAGAGCAATAATATTCCATAACCTTCATATACTATAATTTACCCAACCATTCTCCAATTGATGGGCATCCATTCAACTTCCAGTTTCTAGCTACAACAAAAAGAGCTGCCACAAACATTTTGGCACATATAAGTCCCTTTCTGCTCTTTAGTATTTCTTTGAAATATAATCCCAATAACAGCAATGCTGGGTCAAAGGGTATGCACAGTTTGATAACTTTTGGGGCATAGTTCCAAATGAGCACTTGATATTTTTTCCAACAGGTCATGTGGAGAGACCCAGAAAGTAGTGAATGGAAGGGACCAGATAGGTTAACTGCTTGGGGGAGAGGGTTTGCTTGTATCTCTACAGATGGAGAAGGAATCAGATGGGTGCCAATGAGCTGTATTCGCCTTGTCCATCAGAGAGAGATGGATCAGATCCTTGAAATGAAGGAGAAGACCCAAGAAACATCAGGTGGTTCTATTGCTGATTGTGCCCACCACTGAAAGAGCCTGGCAGTTATGGAGTTTGACTCATGGACATAAAAAATTGTTGAACTTCAAAACCCTCAGGAATCATTGGATTCTCTGAGACATAAGACTGTTGCAGGGCTTCAAAAACTGTAGGAATCATTGGATTCCCTATCATATAAAAAGATAATTGCAGGACTTTGAAAACTTGTGGGGATCATTGGATTCCCTGACAGATGAAGTAATGGACAATAGATTGGTTTTGGACTATCTCTTGGCTGCTGAAGAAAGCATATGTGTGACTTCTGTTTACATACCCTTCTTCTAAGACTTCTGGAAATATTTTACAAGACCATGTTGATTTATATTGTTTGTTATATCACTACTTGCATGTACAATTCATATTTGTTACACCACATCGATCCTGCACTGACTGTGGGGAAAGTCATCACTAATAGCCTGTGCGTTATTGCTATGTTCTTGTGTAATACCTCCCATGCTGATGGGTTTGTGCATACCTGTCTCTAATAAGATCCTTCAGCCCAGACTGCTGGCAATTCCCACTTCCCTTTGGTACTTTTCATCTCCCTTCCTGAGATGTCAGGGAGAGTGTGATCATCATCTTTTTGGTGTTCTCACCTCCCTGATAAGTCAGGGATTGCATGACCACCTACATCCTAAAACAAAAGAAAGAGGAAATGTGAAGGGCTAGAACTGAGTGGATGTACTTGACCTAGATGCAAGGTAACCAGAACTTAGAGCTAATTACCAATTGGATGATTCTCTATTAACATGTTTGGAACATGATCCTACTCAACTCCATGCTGGCATGTGGGTGTGGTGAGAGAAGGGAGGAGAGATCAGGGGGTGGGTAGGAGGAGGAGGATTCATTCTTTGGCTGCAGAGAGAGAGATGAAGGAGGTGGAGAGATTCCTATATCTAATCCCCTGAGAGTGACCACAAAAGAACAAAAATAAAGACTTTTGCTAATCCTGACTCTGGCTGATTCTAACAGATCCAGGGTCTCAACAGTATGGCTCTTATTTTTTTATAATTTTGATTTATATTTGAGAAATGGGGCCTTACCAGAGAAGCTTGCTTCAAAATTATTTTTAACATTACTATTTCTAATTGTATTTACCCCCATGTTCTTTCTCTGCTTTTATCCTTTCCCTTCTCAAAACTGTTTTGCTACTAACTGCTCCCTCCCGTCTCTTTTAGCACCTACATTCCTTTCCATAACCCATCTCCCTCCTATTTTTTCTTCAGGGTAAGGTAGATTTCTATTTTCATATTAACCATGTATGCTATCTCCTTTTTGAGCCAATTCTGATGAGAGTAAGGTTCACTCATTATCATTTCCTCTCCCTCTTCTTTCCATTTTAAAATATTTTTCTTGCCTCTTTTATGGGAGATAATTTATATTTTTTTCCAATGCTCCCTTTCCCTTTCTCCTACTACAATCCTCTCTTAATTTCATAATTTTTTAAAAGATATTACCCTTTCATATTCAATTCACACCTGTTCCCTATATCTATCTATCTATCTATCTATCTATTTATCTATCTATCTATCTATCTATCTATCTATCTATCTATCCTCCTTCTAAATTAAATGTCATAATAATGATAAAGTTCTGAATTACAGGTAAGAATGTAAACAGATAAAGTTTATTAACTCCCTTATGTTATCACTTTCCTGATTACCTCCTTATGTTGCTCCAGATTCCTGTATTTCAACATCAAATTTTTCTTTCAGATCTTGTCTTTCTATCATGAATGCTTGAAAATCCACTCTTTCATTGAATCTCCCACCATTTCCTCTGCAGAATTCTACTCAATTTTGCTGAGTAGATGCTTCTTGCTTGTAATTCTATCTCCACTAGTCTCTGGAATATGATATTCCAAGCTCTCCAGTTTTTTTTGTTTTTGTTTTTGTTTTGTTTTTAATGTAGAAGCTGCTAAATCTTATGTTATTCTATCTATAGCTCCCCTATACATGAACTGTGTCTTTCTGGATGCTTGCAATATTTTCTTCTTTACCTGGGAATTCTCCAATTTGGAAATAATATTCCTAGGAGCTTTCATCTTGGAATCTCTTTTAGGAGGTGATTGGTGGATTCTTTCAATTTTTATATCTTCTGGTTCTAGGATATCAGGACAGTTTTCCTTGATAATTTCTTGAAAGATGATGTCCAGGCTGTTTTAGTCCTGACTTTTAGGTAAACCAGTCATTTTTAGATTATCTCTCTAAACCTATTTTCCAGGTCAATTTACTTTTTGACTATTTTAAAAGTCATTAGTTTCCATTTGCTCATCTTATTTTTAAGTAATTATTTTCCTCATAGATTTTTATAACTCCTTTTCCAATTATTCAGTTTTGTTTTTTATGGCATTTTTTTTCCTTCTTTAGTTTTTTTATTTCTTTTTGTAGCACTCTCAAATTTTTTACTCATTTTCCTCTATCTCTCTTATGTGATTTTCAAAATCTCTTTTGAGCTTTTCCAAGCCTGAGATCATTTTTAGAGGCTTTGGATATAGGAGTTTTGACTTTGTTATCATCTTCTGAATGTGTTTTGATCTTCCTTGCCACCATAGTAACTTTCTATGATAAGAAAAAGACATTGTTGTCAGCTCATTTTTCTACCCTATTGCTCAACTTTTAACTCTTTTTTAAAGTAGGGTTCTGTTTCCAAATTGGAGTGTTCACAGTACCAAAATGTAGGGATTTTGTGAAGCTATTTTCAGAGAGCCTTCTGGGGACCTAATTATAAGCAGTCTTTTATGCCTGGAACTGTTAGGAGTGTCCCCATCACACTGTAGCTGTGAGTTTTCTTTGGTGTCTCTAGGGTGAAAGGCTTAGAAAACACCAATATTGATGCTACTTTGGAGGTCCCTAGACTCACACTTGCTTTACTGGAGTGAGGCTGGAGCTGGGCTGGAGCTGGGCTGTAGCCAGGCCGAAGCTATTCTGGTGCAGTATGCACCAGGACTACATGCTGAAGTCCCACTCTAGTGTTACAGCCCTTTTTTGCTGAGCTAAATTACCTTCATTTGAAAAATGTTGTACTTTGCCTTTTTGGGGTGTTTTTGATGCTGTAAAATTTGTATACTCTAATTTAATTACTCTAGTTAGTAACTGAATAAATTTGGAGCAGTATTTTTGGAGGGAGATTGGATAAGTTCTGACCTTTACACCCCTTCTGTTTTTATCAGTCTACTAAGGACTATGGATACTATGTATTATAGAAATAGAAAATAAGGAAGCATTATTTCCTTGTGGGATTTCCTTGTGGTTTTCAAACTTTGACAGCTGAGCTGATTGCACAGGCATTTTTGTGAGGGTATTTAAGAGAATCATGTAATGGAAAGGGAATTAGGGAACTCTTTATTTGAACTAGTCAAGAGAGTGATGAGGGAACATTAGATGAGTAAGTACAGTGAGCTTTAATGAGAAAAAGTAGTTCAGTTACAGCTTCTATGATATTGGAGCTTTTTCTCTGTCCTTTCTAACTTCAAAGGAATGTAGATGGGGATGATGGGAGAAGAGTGTGATCACATGTATCTGTGTAGATCCAGATTCATAGCCAGTAACAAACCAGGTATATGCTCACAGACAGATACATACAAATATGCAAGAGATCTTAGAAGCTATTATATCTCATTCCTTCATTTTAAAGATGACATTGTGACAGGCTCTAGTTTAGATCCAGCTCAGGGTTGCCCATCTGAATTGTCTCCAGTAAATATACTTTCAATTTCTTGTCCCTAGATGGAAGTACTTAGTGATGAATATCAACTCAATTACTATAATTATTTTTTTAAATGCTATTATATAGCTGGACCTCTCTCCTCCTACCCTACAGTTTGGTAATGGTCATAAATACTTAGAGTAGTAAAGCAATTATGGAAGTTGCATGGGCTACATGAAAATAACAATATTATTTTCTAAGTCCATGGCATAAATCAAGAGAGACAAAGGTTCAAATATCACATTTTATTCTAGTCACGTGACTCCAAGAAACTCACTTAATCTCTCTAAAGCTTAATTTCCTTACCTGTAGAATGGAAATAATACTCGCAATTGTTGTTGGCTTTCAGTTCAGTCCTATCTCTTTGTGACTCTGTGGCCCATACATGCCAGTGCTCCCACAATATTGAAGTGGTTTGTTATTTCATTTTTCAGGATTAAGGCAAACAGGGTTAAATAATTTGTCTAGGGTCACACAGCTAGTAAGTGTCTGAGGCCAGATCTGGTCTTCCTGACTTCAGGCCCAGTATTCGAACCAATGAACCATCTAGTTGCCCCAATACCAGAAGTACTTATTTTAAAAGTCTGCTATCAGTCAATCAATAAATATTTATTAAATATCAACAACATGCCAGATGTGCTCGATATTCAAAAGGAACTAAAACACAGTTCCTATTCAAGGAATATCATATAATGAGTTCAAATGTGATATTGTACACAAATCACTATTATAATCATCATTATAAAATATGATATGCTATTTGTAAACTATTATAATTGTTCTTGTTGCTCTGTGTTTTTAATAACAATAAATATATGAAAGTATTTAATAACATATTAATTATAGAGAAAGCTAATTGGCACAGTGTATAGAACCAGGCTCAGAAAGACCTGAGTTCAAATCTAGCCTCAGATACTTACTAGCTAATTGACTTTGGATAGTTCACTAAATTTCTGTTTTCCTCAGTTTCATTATCCGTAAAATGGATTTAATAATAGCAACTATCTCTCAGGGATATTAGGAGAAAAAAATAGGATAGTAATAGTAAAGTACTTAACACACTCCCTAGAACATAGTAAGCAACATATGCATGCTAAATATTATTAGTTATTATGATAGCCCAGGCTTATTTTAATAAGAAACAAGATGATACCTATAATATTCTGAGTTCTATGTAAACATAATGATGATATAGGTGGTGTTGGTGTGGTAGTGCTGGTGATGATGGTGATGACAGTAGTTAGATGATGGAATGATGAGAGCACTGAAGCTGCAATCAGAAAGATCTGAATTCAAAGCATGCCTTAGACACTACTAGATGAGTGACTCTGGATAAGTCACTTAACCTCAATTTCCTCATTTATATAAAAATAATAGCATCTATATCACAGAATTGTGAAGACTGAGTGAAATGTGTGGAGCTCTTTGTAAACCTTTAAATACTATACATAAATTATAGTTATTAATTATTTCAAACATTTGGAGGAGATAATCTTTTTAAAAATTGTGTTAGCTATTCTTTTTTAACAAGAAAACTTTCAATAATTGAGGTGGAAGTGAAAGTTAATAGAAGCAGAAGAGGTGATTATATGTTCTCTTGTTTTCCCCCTATTAAAAGCAGAAAATGTTTTCTAAATTAGCCACTATGTAGCAGAGAAAATGCTGCTGTGTGACCCTTAATCTGTTTCCCTCAGTTTCCCATCTGTAAAATGAGCTGGAGTAGGAAATGGCAAACACTCCAGCAATTTTGTCAAGAAAACTTCAAATGAGGTTACAAAGAGTAAGACATGACTGAAAATAACTGAACAACAACAACAACAACCCTTTAAATTGTTGATTTTGTGGTAATTCAATAGCCATACCAGAGAAATGAGAGATGTATGTAATGTAGAAGTAAATATAGTAAAATACTTTTGAATGAGAGATATCTGGAAGATCAAGGTGAATCTCGTACTGCTTCTTTTAGCCATAATTTTCACATGTATTTATCTAATCTGATAAACTGCAAGCTCATATCACAGATGTTATACCTGGAACTAGATATCCTGGAGATATCTTAAACTTATCAGATCAAAAGCAGAATTATCTACCCCCCAAATTCTCTTATCTTCTGGTTTTCCCTATTACTGTGAAATGTAGCATCATCCTCTAAGTCATCCAGTTTCCCTTCAGTGCAATCCTTTGACCCTTCACAAAACTCACCCATGTATCCTTTTTGGTCACATGTGGGCATTTCTACCCTCACATTTCTTATATAAATCCTTCTATATCCTTACCCAGTCACCAATATAGAGTAGTACTTCATTACTTCAGGCCTAAAATTTCAAGAGTGTAATTGTAGGTCCCTTTGCCTCAAGTCACTTCTTACTCAAGTACTTCCTTTGCTAAGGTGCTAAATTTATCTTCTCAAAACATATATGTGATCATGTCACTAACTCACCACCTCCCCTACCCTAAATCAATAAACTCCAATGGATCACATAATCTTCTGTTTGACTTTTAAAGCCCTTTACTATCTGTAGCCTTCGTACATTTCTAGTATTCTTACATTTTCTTCCTTTTATGCACTCTATAATCACTGGTCTTCTTACTGTCTCTCACACATGATGTTCTACCTTTAAAATCCCTGCTTTTTTATTGGCTACTGTCTCCCATTCTTGGAGTTCATTTTTCTTCTAATCATTTTTTGTAATCTTCCAGAAGATAGCCTTTTGCAAAAGGAATTACATTGGATGTACATTTTTCCAGGTTGTCTCTTCATTTGAGTATGAGCTCCTTGAGAGTAGGAATCATAGCTTTTCCTTCTGTAGTATTTCCAATATTTATCATAGTTCCAGGTTCACAGCAGAAATGCTGGTTGACTAACTGACTGTTTTCCTAAATAAGAGGTGTCATTATTGGTCCTTTGCAATTCCCAAATCAAACTATTGACAGACTCCAAGAATGCAACAACATGAGGCCAGACCATTCAATGACAGTAACAATGTTCTTTCACATTTCTCTTCTAATATGCAAAAAAATCAAAAGGTGCAAAAAAATCAAAAGAAACAAAGAAATCTTTCATGTTTCACATGAGGAATCATGTATTATATTTTTTTCATACTTTCAAAATCTAGACTTCATGAAGCCCACGTATCAAAGACCAAATTAATTTGAAAATCTAAATTATAACAACTGAAACACTGAACAGAAAAAAATTATTGAAGTCATCCAATACAGTTTATAAAGTCAATCTAAACTAATTCTATAATAAATAAATGCAAAATTTTATTCATATACTTTCTCAATTTTCTTAATTGACCAGAAATTCTATAATGAGCAAATTTTGTTCAGAAGTGTATTCTTTTCAGGCATCAAAACAAAAACAGGCATATATGCTGTTAAGTGTTTGGTAAATGCTTGTTGATTGATTCATTGATTCTCTGAGTAACAAATGCAAAAGGAATGTGTATAATCTGAATGTGTAAACATATGTTGATATTTATGTGTGTATATATGTATACATAAATATTCATGTTTACAAACATTTTATGAGTATTAATGATGACTTTCATTTATTCTTGTTCCTCAAGAAGTTTTCCTTCTACCTCTTCTACTGGAGACATGCTGAAACAATTGGATATATGTGTATTTATGCTATAACATACACACATGCATTCATATACACATGTGTGTATATTACACATATATACATATATGTGCAATGCCTCAACCCTCTTTCCTAACTTTCATTCATATATGTGTGTTGCAAAACCTTAGGGTTTCAGAGGATTACTTAGTTTTAACCCTAAACATTAGTGCCCACTAACAATCAGCCAAAATATCATTAGTTCTTTAAAAATAACCAAGATAACACAATGAAAACAATAGCTATAAAGCATTCTCCCTTAGATTTAAAATTTACTCTCCCACAAATATAGACATCATAAATGAAGAATAGGACTTTGCCTTTTTTTTAAATAATGACTTTTTATTTTCAAAATACATGCAAAGATAGTTTTCAATATTCACCCTTGATGAGATGCAAATTATGAAGTGCTACAATTGGGGTGGGAGATCCCTTCTGGTTGAAGGTGAAGGTCCTATGTGAAACCCAAAATCTGCATGGCAAAAAGAGATTTACTGGCATTGAGAAGCCAGATTGCTAGGAAGACAGACTTCTTAATGGACAAGGAATATAGCAAAGATGGGTTACACTGAGAAAAAGATATCTTCACTAGTGGGCATGGTCCTGTTAGGACATCTGCAAAGGTGGGTTACACTGAGAAGAGAATATCTTTGCCAGTGGGCATAGTCTGTTAGGGCATCTAGGAAGATTCAAGGTTCATAGTTGTCTTTTATTAGCCTTCTGGGGCTTCAATTCAATTCAAAATTGAATAAGATTCACTCAATGTTGACAATGTCCTAGGCCTATATCCCCAATTGAAAAGAGATTACTTAACTGGGAGTTTCAACTACTGGGAATGGTTCCAGACTAATTCTCAGCTCAATAAAGGATGTAATCCCATCCCTGGACACAATCTCCTGCTGAATGGGACCACTTAACTTGGGGAGAGCATTGTCTGGGAAAAGTATGCTTTTCCCAGGGGAGAGTTTGAGACCCCAAATCACCCTTCTTATACAAATTAAAGAGGACACAGTTTCAAGGTCCCCCTCAATGGTTAAAGGGGACACAATTTATATCACTCTTACAAAATCTCGTATTCTTAATTTTTCTCCTTCCCTTTTCCCCTATCCTCATCCCTAGACAGCAAACAATCCAATATATCTTAAACATGTGCAATTCTATATATATTTCCAAATTTGTCATGCTATACAAGAAAAACGAGATCTACAATCTGTGATTTAGATTTATAATCCAAATTTATAATTCCTTTGATTACATTGCTTCTCTCTCAGAAATTATTAGTGTTTCTCCATTAAATCTCAAATTGTTTTATACTCCTGTTTGGCTATGACATCTAAGTCTCTCTTTAGTTTGGTTTCAACCTAAGTTTCTGGAATTATACATAAAATATTGAATAATAACAATAATAATAAAAATCATCATTATTACCATAATAATAATTATTATCATTATTATTATTACTATTATTATACTGAAGATATTCCATGTTCTAGATGTGGGGAGTTAATGAGAGAAGTATTTTGATTAATTGATGAGTTAATAAGAAAGTAAGTTTTTATTTGGGACTTCAAATATAACTTATGAAGAGTCTGGCATGCCTATTTGTCTCTCTATAAACAATTCAACAGAAATGAACTGATTGGCTCACCTGTTGTTAGTTGGATCCTCACTTTTTTGTTGGGTGTATAGACAAATGGACCAATCTTCATCCCATTTTTGTTTTGCTTCTCATTTTTACATTTAAACAGACTCTGCTATGAACTTCCATTTGCAATTGTTAAAACATGTCTCTATCTTGGAGGGCCATTTCCTATCAACCAGAACTGGTCTTTCCAGTCTTACAGTATATTTATATATACCTCTATATATGTGTTCTCTCTTTAGTTGGCAAGTCAGCTTCTTGAGGGCAGTAACCACACAACTGACTTTGCAATTTCTACTAAGCCTATCAAATATTAGGTCTTATAAAATAAAGTGCACAAGTTTAATAAATGTCTATTCATTGGTTGATGTCTTTTTAGTGTTAGTTATCTTTCTTCTAAAAATTCTCACAGTAGTTTGTTTTACCTACCCATTGAGTTTATTTTACTTTCTTTTTCATAAATCATTTTTATACATGTCTTTCCTACTCCTTCCTCACAATCTCACTGTGAGCTCCTTTAAAACAGAGAATGTGTCACATTCATATTTGAATTCCCAATGCCTTGCAGGTTGTAGGTTGTACTAAATTTGTTATTTTTTAAAACGTCTCAACCACCTTCCCCTTCTAGTAAAGAGAAACTGAAATAGAGGAAAGATTTTAAAATATAGTAAGCACAAATTAAAGAAAGGTAGATGTTTTTATACTCTATGGTTATCTTACAGAAAACTCATTTAATTAGAATGCATTTCCACTTGTCTTTATGTTTCCATTGTGAATAAAAATAACCATTCATTTATGCAATTTAGTGTGCTCTTTTTACTAAACAAACAAAAAGTTATATTTGCAAAACTTCAGATAGGAACAGTACTGCATTTCCTCCCCATATTCAAAAATATGGTAAACCTCTGGCTTTCATGTAGAACACTCTGAGAAAAACACCAAAAGTGCTGTGGCCTTGCACTTTTTCCTCTAATTAAAATTGTGACCATTCTTTGAAAAAGAAGTCAAATGTATTTTATCTAAATTATTAGCTTTGGGGAATACCAACTTTCAATAATTATAACATTTAAAATTTTTTCTAATAAATTTTATATAACTCACTCCATTTGATCTTTGCAACAGTCCTCTAAAGTCTATTGGGCAGATATTATGCCCCCTTCCCATTTTTTGGACATGAGGAAACTAAGCTATAGCTTATATACTTATGTCCTTGAATTCACACAGCTAATTCATAGCAGAGCTGGCTCTAAAATGAAGTTCTGACTCGTAGCCCTGTGCTCCTTCCACTAGACCACAGGATTCCTCTGAGGAACTACAGGAATGTTTTTCAACCACGTTTCCCACTAAAGCAAAAAAATGGTGGCATATCTTACAGAATCTAAAAAACCTCCTAGATTTTTACTACAATGGAAATAATTAAATCGAGAGTTGTTTTTTGGTGTTTTTTTTCTTGCCAAAACAGATATTTCTGAATGAAATCAATTTTTGGAGAGAGTTAGAGAGGAAAGAGAATCATTCAAGAAGAGGCATAATGCTTCCCATTTGACTGTTGAGTTCTATTTTTGTGCTTGCCTCTTCAACAGCATTATTTTTAATCCAACTTCATATATTTATTCAGGCGCATCATTATATAGTAAAGAAATTTATTGCAATAGGGTTTTTGAGGAAAAGTTGCCTGTTTTATCTGCCAAAGTATTACTCAAGCTTTCAAGTGAGTTCCCTTTGAACTTATGATCTTACAGTGTCTCCCTGTGACAGAGACAGACATTTCTAAAGGTGAGTAATAGCCACCGCCTCAAAGGCAAAGTTCAATTACCTCTCCTCCTTGTTATTCAGTCTTAGCAATTCTGCTTTTAAAAAAAAAAAAAAAAAAAAAAGGACACAACTTCCATTGGATGTCTGATTAATCATCATTCCACTTTGCATGTTATTATAGTCATATGCTTAGACACTGAATAATTTCACATACAGTATTCTGTATTTTGACGTGTGATTTTACCTACATGAAAATCTGGGAATTTTTTTTTTTTCTTTTGACTCATCCCCCTGGGCCATCATTTTTAAAAATAAATGATCGGCGGAGCCAAGATGGCGGAGAGGAAACACACTACTCAGTGAACGTCCTCACTCCCTCACAACCAATTAGATAAATTAAGTCTCAAAATTAGCTCAGGACTGACAGATACCACAAGGACTGGAAGCACGACTTACCAGCTGAAGAGAATCTGGAGTTTCAACAGGAAAGGTCAGTTCTCAGGGGAGGAATAAGAAAGACCAGCACAGACGGTGGGGTAGGGGCACACTGCGCCCATTGCGCTGGGAGGGGCTCTGGGATCAGAGAAGCCACTGAGGTAAAGGAATCTGGCACAGGCTGTTAGCTCTTCTCTGCTAATTATTTAGCAGTTCAGAAGAGAAAGCCAAAATATTTTAAAACTCAGATTAGATTTCCCCCCCCCCCCACCCTGGGGGTGACTCAGGCACAGATCTCGGCACCAGGGGGTGTGGCCTCAGCTACCTCCTGAGAATAGTTAAGAGACTGACAAGTGGGTGGATAGGCCCAAGGCAACACACACTGCCTAGCTTAGCTGGAGGGAGTGGAACTCAGCTCCAGGAAGTCCCAGAGAAGCGGAACCTTTGAACTAGGGACCGCGGTTTCTGGCAGACACTTCCAGTTTGAGCGCAGGGGCTTCTCACGTCACCTGCTGCAGACGTCCACTCCCCACCCGGACACATAGGCTGAGCTTCTTGCTGTCTTCACTATTCTACGCCCTCGAAGCACAGCAGTGCTAATCACCTCTGAGGCGCTTCCAGGGAGGGGGTGGGGAACTCTCTCCCAGAGCTCTCTCTTAGCGCGGGCGCAGGGGCCGCTGCATCCATCCCGTCTGGGAGGAAGCTGGTAAAGAAGTAAATAATTTCCTACCCCAGGGACAGACCCCAAAACATTTTTTAAGTATGAGCAAAAAAGCTAGAAAAACTATAGATTCTTTCTATACAGAGAAAGAGCGGGTATCCAACCCCGAGGAAGTTAACAGCAAAGATTCAGAAGATAACAACCTAAAGGGGAACGATTCCTGCCCCCCATCACATAACTCTCTCCTAGAAGAAGCTCTTAAGAAATTGAGGGAGATCGAAGAAAAATGGGGAAAGGAAAGAGAAGTTATGATAGAGAGTAACAACGTCCTGAAATTGGAGTTGGAAAAAATAAAGAATTCACAGGAGATGCAGGGAAACAAAATTAGTGAATTAGAAAAGGTTAAAAAAACACAGGAAAGTAGGATTTCTGAATTGGAAAAGATAAAAAAGTCTCAAGAAAATAGAATTTCTGAATTGGAAAAAGAAAATAATTCTCAAAAAAAAAAAATTAGGGAAATGGAAAAAAATTCAATAGAGCAAAATAATTCATTTAAAAACGAAATTGGGCATTTACAAAAAGAACTAAAAACTGTGAAAGAAGAAAATAACTCCTTAAAAGTCAGGATGGAACAAATAGAAATGAATGATTCACAGAGAACCCAAGAATCAGTCAAACAAAACAAAAAAAATGAGAAGCTGGAGAACAACGTCAAATACTTACTGGGAAAATCTATAGACCTGGAAAATAGATCTAGGAGAGATAATCTGCGGATTATTGGACTTCCAGAAAACTATGACCAAAAAAAGAGCCTAGATTCTATTTTACAGGAAATTATCAAAGAGAACTGTCCAGAGATAATAGAAACAGAAGGGAAAGTAGATGTGGAAAGAATTCATCGAACTCCTTCTGAAATAGACCCTAAAAAAAGAACACCACGGAATATTGTGGCTAAGCTGCAGAATTACCACACAAAGGAGAAAATCCTGCAAGCAGCTAGAAAAAAACAATTTAAATACCAAGGTGCCACAATAAGGGTCACCCAAGATCTGGCTGCCTCCACATTAAAAGATAGAAGGGCCTGGAACCTGATATTCCGAAAGGCAAAAGATCAAGGACTGCAACCAAGAATGAACTACCCAGCTAAGTTTAGCATCTTTTTCCATGGAAGAAGATGGTCATTCAATGAAACAGAGGAATTCTATATGTTTCTAAGAAAAAAACCAGACTTAAACAAAAAATTTGATCTACATCCACAAGACTGAAGAGAAACAGAAAAAGGTACACAGAACCCTTGAGAACTGTAACTTTGTTGTGGGTATATAAAAAATACTCAAGGATAATTTGATTTTACTGATATAAAAGAAAAAAAGGGGGGTGTGGTAAAGGGAAGGAGGTCGGTTCAGAAAAAGGGGAAGGAGTGATAAAAAGAGGGAAACTACATCCCAGGAAGAGACATAGAAAATACACCATATCTGAGGGAACTTAGTGAGGGGGAGAATCATTGTGTGAATCTTACTCTCATCAGAAGAGGCTCAAAGAGTAAATAATTAACATATCTGTTTTTCAGAGAATTTTCTCTCACCTCATTAAAAGGGGGGAGAGGAAAAGGGGAAAGGAAAAGGAGAATAAGTGAAGGGACTTGGAGGGAGGGGGGAGGGATCCTAAAAAAAAAAAAGAGGGAGGGTTGCGCATCACAAGGGGGGTTTGTAAATTAAATATCGGGGAGGGGGATCAGGGGGGTCAAGGGAAAAAAGTATAATCTGGGGATAATACGATGGCAGGAAATACAGAATTAGTAATTTTAACTGTAAATGTAAATGGGATGAACGATCCCATCAAACGGAGACGGATAGCAGATTGGATCAAAAAGCAGAACCCTACAATATGTTGTCTACAGGAAACACACTTAAAGCAGGGAGATACATACAGAGTAAAGGTAAAAGGTTGGAACAGAGCTTATTATGCTTCAGGTAAAGCCAAAAAAGCAGGGGTAGCTATCCTTATCTCAGATCAAGCAAAAGCAGAAGTAGATCTCGTTAAAAAAGATAAGGAAGGAAACTATATCCTGCTGAAAGGTAGCATAAATAATGAAGCCATATCAATATTAAACATATATGCACCAAGTGGTATAGCATCTAACTTTCTAAAGGAAAAGTTAAGAGAACTGCAAGAAGAAATAGACAGTAAAACTATAATAGTGGGAGATCTCAACCTAGCACTCTCAGATTTAGACAAATCAAACCACAAAACAAACAAGAAAGAAATTAAAAAAGTAAATAGAACATTAGAAAAACTAGGTATGATAGACCTTTGGAGAAAACTGAATGGCAATAGGAAGGAATATACTTTCTTCTCAGCAGTTCATGGATCCTATACAAAAATTGACCATATATTAGGACATAAAGATCTCAAAATTAAATGTAGGAAGGCAGAAATAATAAATGCCTTCTTCTCAGATCACAATGCAATAAAAGCTACATTCAGTAAAAAGTTAGGGGTAAATAGACCAAAAAGTAATTGGAAACTGAATAATCTCATCTTAAAGAATGACTGGGTGAAAGAGCAAATTATAGAAACAATTAACAATTTCACCCAAGATAATGATAATGATGAGACATCATATCAAAATCTTTGGGATGCAGCTAAAGCAGTAATAAGGGGAAATTTTATATCTTTAGAGGCTTATTTGAAGAAAATTGAGAAAGAGAAGATTAACGAATTGGGCTTACAACTTAAAAGGCTAGAAAAAGACCAAATTATAAACCCCCAACCAAAAATTAAACTCGAAATACAAAAATTAAAAGGAGAAATCAATAAAATTGAAAGTAAAAAAACTATTGAATTAATAAATAAAACCAAGAGTTGGTTTTATGAAAAAGCCAATAAAATAGATAAACCTTTGGTAAATTTGATCAAAAAAAAGAAAGAGGAAAATCAAATTGATAGTCTTACAAATGAAAAGGGGGATCTTTCCACCAATGAAGAGGAAATTAGAGAAATAATAAGGAGTTACTTTGCCCAACTTTATGCCAATAAATTTGATAACTTAAGTGAAATGGATGACTTTCTCCAAAAATATAGGCTCCCTAGATTAACAGAGGAGGAGATAAATTGCTTAAATAGTCCCATTTCAGAAAAAGAAATAGAACAAGCTATTAATCAACTCCCCAGGAAAAAATCCCCAGGGCCAGATGGATTCACATGTGAATTCTACCAAACATTTAAAGAACAATTAGCCCCAATGTTATATAAATTATTTGAAAAAATAGGGGATGAAGGAGTCCTACCAAACTCCTTTTATGACACAGACATGGTACTGATACCTAAACCTGGTAGATCGAAAACTGAGAAAGAAAATTATAGACCAATCTCCTTAATGAATATTGATGCTAAAATCTTAAATAAGATATTAGCAAAAAGACTTCAGAAAATCATCTCCAAGATAATACACTATGATCAAGTAGGATTTATTCCAGGAATGCAGGGCTGGTTTAATATTAGGAAAACTATTAATATAATTGACCATATTAATAATCAAATTAATAAGAACCATATGATCATCTCAATAGATGCAGAAAAAGCATTTGACAAAATCCAACATCCATTCCTACTAAAAACTCTTGAGAGTATAGGAATAAATGGATTATTCCTTAGAATAATCAGGAGTATATATTTAAGACCGTCAGTAAGCATAATATGCAATAGAAATAAACTGCAACCTTTCCCAGTAAGATCAGGAGTGAAACAAGGTTGCCCACTATCACCATTACTATTCAATATAGTACTAGAAACGCTAGCCTCGGCAATAAGAGCCGAGAAAGAGATTCAAGGAATTAGAGTAGGAAATGAGGAAATCAAACTATCACTTTTTGCAGATGACATGATGGTATACTTAGAGAACCCCAAAGACTCTGCTAAAAAACTACTAGAAATAATTCAAAATTTCAGCAAAGTGGCAGGATACAAAATAAATCCACATAAATCCTCGGCATTTTTATATATCACTAACAAAATGCAACAGCAAGAGATACAAAGAGAAATTCCATTCCAAACAAATGTTGAGAGTATAAAATATTTGGGAATCCATCTACCAAAGAAAAGTCAGGAATTATATGAGAAAAATTACAAAACACTTGCCACAAAAATAAAATCAGATTTAAATAATTGGAAAGACATTCAGTGCTCTTGGATAGGCCGAGCGAATATAATAAAGATGACAATACTCCCCAAACTAATCTATTTATTTAGTGCTATACCAATCAGACTCCCAAGAAACTATTTTAATGACCTAGAAAAAATAACAACAAAATTCATATGGAAGAATAAAAGGTCAAGAATTGCAAGGGAACTAATGAAAAAAAACTCAGAGGAAGGTGGTCTAAGTGTACCTGATCTAAAGCTATATTATATAGCAGCAGTCACCAAAACCATTTGGTATTGGCTACGAAATAGACCGGTAGATCAGTGGAACAGATTAGATACAAAGGACAAAAAAGGGTACATCTATAGCAATCTAATCTTTGACAAACCCAAAGATTCCAACATTAGGGATAAAAATTCATTATTCGGAAAAAACTGTTGGGAAAACTGGAAATTAGTATGGCAGAAATTAGATATGGATCCACACTTAACACCATATACCAAGATAAGATCAAAATGGGTCCATGATTTAGGCATAAAGAGGGAGATAATAAATAGATTAGAGGAACAGAGGATAATCTACCTCTCAGACTTGTGGAGGAGGAAGGAATTTATGACCAGAGGAGAACTAGAGATCATTATTGATCACAAAATAGAAGATTTTGATTACATCAAACTAAAAAGTTTCTGTACAAATAATACTAATGCAAACAAGATTAGAAGGGAAGTAACAAATTGGGAAAATATTTTTAAAAACAAAGGTTCTGACAAAGGTCTCATTTCCAAAATATATAGAGAACTGACCCAAATTTATAAGAAACCGAACCATTCTCCAATTGATAAATGGTCAAAGGATATGAACAGACAATTCTCAGAGGAAGAAATTGAAACTATATCCACTCACATGAAAGAGTGTTCCAAATCACTACTGATCAGAGAAATGCAAATTAAGACCACTCTGAGATACCACTACACACCTGTCAGATTGGCTAAGATGACAGGAACAAATAATGACAAATGTTGGAGGGGATGTGGGGAAACTGGGGACACTAATACATCTGCTGGTGGAGTTGTGAAAGAATCCAGCCATTCTGGAGAGCAATCTGGAATTATGCCCAAAAAGTTATCAAACTGTGCATACCCTTTGACCCAGCAGCGCTACTACTGGGATTATATCCCAAAGAAATACTAAAGAGCGGAAAGAGACATATATGTGCCAGAATGTTTGTGGCAGCTCTTTTGTTGTAGCTAGAAACTGGAGGATGAATGGATGTCCATCAGTTGGAGAATGGTTGGGTAAATTGTGGTATATGAAGGTTATGGAATATTATTGCTCGGTAAGAAATGACCAGCAGGAGGAATATAGAGAGGCCTGGAGAGACTTAAATCAACTGATGCTGAGTGAAATGAGCAGAACCAGAAGATCACTGTACACTTCAACAACAATACTGTATGAGGATGTATTCTGATGGAAGTGGAAATCATCAACATAAAGAAGATCCAACTCACTTCCAGTTGATCAATGATGGACAGAGGTAGCTGCACCCAGAGAAGAAACACTGGGAGGGGAATGAAAATTGTTAGCACTAATATCTGTCTGCCCAGGTTGCATGTACCTTCGGATTCTAATGTTTATTGTGCAACAAGAAAGTGATATTCGCACACATGTATTGTACCTAGACTATATTGTAACACATGTAAAATATATGGTATTGCCTGTCGTCGGGGGGAGGGAATAGAGGGAGGGGGGGTAAATTGGAAAAATGAATACAAGGGATAATATTATAAAATATATATATATATATATATAATAAAATATAAAAAAAAAAAAAAAAAAAAAAAATAAATGATCACTTACCATCCCCCAATCTACATAGAAGCTAAAACAATTGCTGATGTTTTATAAATGTTTGTAATAAATATGTTAATACCATTATTATAACTAATAATAATGCTAATGATATTAATATTGCCATTACTTTGGGCCTGTTTTCTACCCTCTTTCCTCCCTCACTCCTTCTGTTATTGCTCCTGTTGAGTTGATAAACAGAAATATGTCACTTTTACTGCTTAAATATGTACAAAGGAAAGACAAGCTGATAGTAGAGAATGAGACAAGAGGAATAGTGAAGAAAAAACTGAACTGTGCAATAGTAAGAGGGACACATATGCATATGTGTATATAAATATATATGTATACATGTATATACATGTTATATTGCATTGTGGATGATTAATGTTAGAGCCAATACAGTGAATCAACAAATAAATTGACTTCTAAAACAACCCTTTTTACCAATGAAGTTTGCAGCCAAGAACTTCCATTTTAAGGAAAGTTCTCAGGCCACCTAGGCCTTTTTCCTTCTCCAGACTTAACTCACAACTCTCCCAACTTTCTCTACTTTCACCCCACATTTCTACTTTTCATCGCTCTTCTATTATCTTAACACTTTTAGAAAATAAGTTCCTTGAAGAAAGGGACTGCTGTTCTTTCTGTTTATATGTCTATCCCCAACACTTTGTACAGTGACTGACAAATAGTATGTGTTTAACTAATTTTTGAGTTCAAGTTTGAAAAAAAAATTATGTGGAGTATAATTTTAGTTTCAACTTTGTCATCTATAAAATGGTTGTATCAGATTACCTCTATATTCACTTACACCTATAAAATTTGATAAGTTTATTCACTCTCTCTCTCTCTCTCTCTCTCTCTCTCTCTCTCTCTCTCTCTCTTTTAATTATAAATTTTTATTTACAAAATATATGCATGGGTAATTTTACAGCACTGAAAATTGCCGGGGGGCAGAGCCAAGATGGCGGAGAAGATACACGGGACTCTGTGAGTGCCCTTCTTCTCTCACTACCAATTAGATAAATCAGCCTCAAAAATAGCGCTGGACTGATAGAAACCACAAGGACTGGAAGCATGACTTACCAGCTGAAGAGAATCTGGAGTTTCAACAGAAAACGTTAGTTACCAGGGGAGGAAAAAAAAAAAGAGGCCAGCACAGACGGTTGGGTGGTGGTACACCGCGCCAATCGCACTGGGGAGGGCTCTGGGATCAGAGAAGCCACTGAGATAGAAGAATCTGGCACAGGCTGTTAGCTCATCTCTGCTTATAAAACAGTTGTTCAAAAGAGCCACTTTAAAATTTAAAACCAGGTACTGGATCTTCCCCAATCCTGGGGGTGACTCAGCAGATCTCGGCACTGTGGGTGTGGCCAACTTAGGCTGTCAGGGCTTTCACCTGGGGGTAGTTAACAGATTGAAAAGCAGGAGGTAACTCATAGTGCCTTGCTCGGCTGGAGGCTGTAGAACTCAGCCCTGGAAGTCCCAGAGAAGTGGAACCTTTGAACTAGGGACCGCAGTTTCAGGGCAGACACTTCCAGTTGGAGCGCAGGGGCTTTTCACATCAGCTGCTGACATCCATGCCCCACCGGAATGCATAGGCTGGGCTTTGTGTTACCTTTACTGTTCAGTCTCAAACCTCAGGAAGGTCGCTAGGACACTTAGCAAAGAACTGCTGTGCTAATCACCTCTGAGGCGCTTCCAGGGAGGAGGTGGGAAACTCTCTCCCAGAGCTCTCTCTTAGCTCAGATGCAGGAGCCACTGCATCCATCTAGTCTGGGAGGAAGCTGCTAAAGAAATATATAAATAATTTCCTACCCCAAGGACAGACCCCAAAAGATTTTTTAAATATGAGTAAAAAGCAAAGAAAAACTATAGATTCCTTCTACACAGAGAAAGAGCAGGTATCCAACCCTGAGGAAGTTAACAGCAGAGAGTCAGCAGATAACAGCCTAAAGGGGAACGATACCTGCCCCCCATCAAGTAACTCTCTCCTCGAAGAGACTATTAAAAAGTTAAGAGAGTTTGAAGAAAAATGGGGAAAGGAAAGAGAAGCTATGATAGAGAATAACAACATTCTGAAATTGGAGTTGGGAAAAATAAAGAATTCACAGGAGATGCAGGGAAACAAAATTTGTGAATTAGAAAAGGTTAAAAAATCACAGGAAAGTAGGATTTCTGAATTGGAAAAAGAAAATAATTCTCAAAAAAAATTAGGGAAATGGAAAAAAATTCAATAAAGTAAAATAATTCATTTAAAAATGAAATTGGGCATTTACATAAAGAACTAAAAACTGTGAAAAAAGAAAATAACTCCTTAAAATTCAGGCTGGAACAAATAGAAATGAATGATTCATTGAGAACCCAAGAATCAGTCAAACAAAACAAAAAAACAAAAAACAAACAAACAAAAAAATGAAAAGCTGGAGAATAACGTCAAATACTTACTGGGAAAATCTATAGACCTGGAAAATAGATCTAGGAGAGATAATCTGCGGATCATTGGACTTCCCGAAAACTATGACCAAAAAAAAAGAGCCTAGATTCTATTTTACAGGAAATTATCAAAGAGAACTGTCCAGAGATAATAGAAACAGAAGGGAAAGTAGATGTAGAAAGAATTCATCGAACTCCTTCTGAAATAGACCCTAAAAAAAAAAAAAAAAACACCACGGAATATTGTGGCTAAGCTGCAGAATTACCACACAAAGGAGAAAATCCTGCAAGCAGCTAGAAAAAAAAAACAAGTTAAATACCAAGGTGCCACAATAAGGGTCACACAAGATCTGGCTGCCTCCACATTAAAAGATAGAAGGGCTTGGAACCTGATATTCTGAAAGGCAAAAGATCAAGGATTGCAACCAAGAATAAACTACCCAGCTAAGTTTAGCATCTTTTTTCCATGGAAGAAGATGGTCATTCAATCAAATAGAGGAAATCCATATGTTTCTAAGAAAAAAACCAGAATTAAACAAAAAATGTGATCTACATCCACAAGACTGAAGAGAAACAGAAAAAGGTACACAGAACCCTTGAGAACTGTATCTCTGTTGTGGGTGTATAGAAAGTACGCATGGATAATTTGATTTTACTGATATAAAAGAAATAAAGTGGGGGTGTAGTAAAGGGAAGGGGGTAGTTTCAGAAAAAGGGGAAGGAGTGATAAAAAGAGGGAAACTACATCCCAGGAAGACACATAGAAAATACCCCATATCTGAGGGAATTTAGAGAGGGGGAGAAACATTGTGTGAATCTTACTCTCATCAGAAGAGGCTCAAAGAGTAAATAATTGACATATTTGTTTTTCAGAGAATTCTCTCTCACCTCATTAAAAGGGGGGAGAGGAAAAGGGAAAAGGAAAAGGAGAATAAGGGAAGGGACTTGGAGAGAGGGGGGAGGGATACTAAAAAAAAGGGAGGGCTGCGCCTCACAAGTGGGGTCTATAAATTAAATATCGGGGAAGGGATTTAGGGGGGTCAAGGGAAAAAGCATAATCTGGGGATAATATGATGGCAGGAAATACAGAATTAGTTATTTTAACTGTAAATATGAATGGGATGAACGCTCCCATCAAATGGAGACAGATAGCAGACTAGATCAAAAGTCAGAACCCTACAATATGTTGTTTACAGGAAACACACTTAAAGCAGGGAGATACATACAGGTAAAAGGTTGGAGCAGAATTTATTATGCTTCAGGTAAAGCCAAAAAAGCAGGGGTAGCTATCCTTATCTTAGATCAAGCAAAAGCAGAAGTTGATCTAGTTAAAAGAGATAAGGAAGGAAACTATATCCTGCTGAAAGGTAGCATAAATAATGAAGCCATATCAATACTAAACATATATGCACCAAGTGGTATAGCATCTAACTTTCTAAAGGAAAAGTTAAGATAATTGCAAGAAGAAATAGTAAAACTATAATAGTGGAAGATCTCAACCTTGCACTCTCAGATTTAGACAAATCAAACCACAAAACAAATAAGAAAGAAATTTAAAAAGTAAATAGAACATTAGAAAAACTAGGTATGATAGACCTTTGGAGAAAACTGAATGGCAATAGAAAGGAATATGATTTCTTCTCAGCAGTTCATGGATCCTATACAAAAATTGACCATATATTAGGACATAAAGTTCTCAAAATTAAATGTAGGAAGGCAGAAATAGTAAACGCCTTCTTCTCAGATCACAATGCAATAAAAGCTACATTCAGTAAGAAGTTAGGGGTAAATAGACCAAAAAGTAATTGGAAACTAAATAATCTCATCTTAAAGAATGACTGGGTGAAACAGTAAATTATAGAAACAATTAATAATTTCACCCAAGATAATGACAATGATGAGACATCATACCAAAATCTGTGGGATGCAGCTACAGCAGTAATAAGGGGAAACTTGAAATACAAAAATTAAAAGGAGAAATCAATAATATTGAAAGTAAAAAAACTATTGAATTAATAAATAAAACCAAGAGTTGGTTTTATGAAAAAGCCAACAAAATAGATAAACCTTTGGTAAATCTGATCAGAAAAAAGAAAGAGGAAAATCAAATTGTTAGTCTTACAAATGAAAAGGGGGATCTTTCCACCAATGAAGAGGAAATTAGAGAAATAATGAGTTACTTTGCCCAACTTTATGCAAATAAATTTGATAACTTAAGTGAAATGGATGACTTTCTCCAAAAATATAGGCTTCCTAGATTAACAGAGGAGGAGACAAATTGCTTAAATAGTCCCATTTCAGAAAAAGAAATAGAACAAGCTATTAATCAACTCCCCAAGAAAAAATCCCCAGGACCAGATGGATTTACAAGTGAATTCTACCAAACATTTAAAGAACAATTAGCCCCAATGTTATATAAACTATTTGAAAAAATAGGGGATGAAGGAGTCCTACCAAACTCCTTTTATGACACAGACATGGTACTGATACCTAAATCAGGTCGATCGAAAACTGAGAAAGAAAAGTATAGACCAATTTCCTTAATGAATATTGATGCTAAAATCTTAAATAAGATATTATCAAAAAGACTTCAGAAAATCATCCCCAGGATAATACACTATGATCAAGTAGGATTTATACCAGGAATGCAGGGCTGGTTTAATAATAGGAAAAATATTAGTATAATTGACCATATTAATAATAAAATTAATAAAAACCATATGATCATCTCAATAGATGCAGAAAAAGCATTTGACAAAATCCAACATCCATTCCTACTAAAAACTCTTGAAAGTATAGGAATAAGTGGACTATTCCTTAGAATAATGAGGAGCATATATTTATGACCGTCAGTAAGCATAATATGCAATAGAAATAACCTGCAACCTTTCCCAGTAAGATCAGGAGTGAAACAAGGTTGCCCACTATCACCATTACTATTCAATATAGTACTAGAAACGCTAGCCTCGACAATAAGAGCCGAGAAAGAGATTCAAGGAATTAGAGTAGGAAATGAGGAAATCAAACTATCACTCTTTGCAGATGACATGTATACTTAGAGAACCCCAAAGACTCTGCTAAAAAGCTATTAGAAATAATTCAGAATTTTAGCAATGTGGCAGGATACAAAATAAATCCACATAAATCCTCAGCATTTTTAATATATCACCAACAAAATGCAACAGTAAGAGATACAAAGAGAAATTCCATTCCAAACAAATGTTGAGAGTATAAAGTATTTGGGAATCCATCTACCAAAGAATAGTCAGGAATTATATGAGAAGAATTACAAAACACTTGCCACAAAAATAAAGTCAGATTTAAATAATTGGAAAGAGATTCAGTGCTCTTGGATAGGATGAGGGAATATAATAAAGATGGCAATACTCCCCAAACTAATCTATTTATTTAGTGCTATACCAATCAGACTTCCAAGAAACTATTTTAATGACCTAGAAAAAATAACAACAAAATTCATATGGAAGAATAAAATGTCAAGAATTGCAAGGGAACTAATGAAAAAAAAGTCAGAGGAAGGTGGTCTAAGTGTACCTGAAATAAAGCTATATTATATAGCAGCATTTGGTATTGGCTAAGAAATAGACTGGTAGATCAGTCGAACAGATTAGATACAAAGGACAAAAAAGGGTACATCTATAGCAATCTAGTCTTTGACAAACCCAAAGATACCAACATTAGGGATAAAAATTCATTTTTTGGAAAAAAACAGTTTGGAAAACTGGAAATTAGTATGGCAGAAATTAGATATGGATCCACACTTAACACCATATACCAAGATAAGATCAAAATGGGTCCATGACCTAGGCATAAAGAATGAGATAATAAATAGATTAGAGAAACAGAAAATAGTTTACCTCTCAGACCTGTGGAGGAGGAAGGAATTTATGACCAGAGGAGAACTAGAGATCATTATTGATCACAAAATAGAAGATTTAGATTACATCAAACTAAAAAGTTTCTGTACAAAAAATACTAATGCAAACAAGATTAGAAGGGAAGTAACAAATTGGGAAAATATTTTTAAAAGTAAAGGTTCTGACAAAGGTCTCATTTCCAAAATATATAGAGAACTGACCCTAATTTATAAGAAACCAAACCATTCTCCAATTGATAAATGGTCAAAGGATATGAACAGACAATTCTCAGATGATGAAATTGAAACTATATCCACTCATATGAAAGAGTGTTCTAAATTACTACTGATCAGAGAAATGCAAATTAAGACAACTCTGAGATACCACTACACACCTGTGAGATTGGCTAAGATGACAGGAATAAATAATGATGAATGTTGGAGGGGATGTGGGAAAACTGGGACACTAATACATTGCTGGTTGAGTTGTGAAAGATTCCAGCCATTCTGGAGAGCAATTTGGAACTATGCCCAAAAAGTTATCAAATTGTGCATACCCTTTGACCCAGCATTGCTGCTATTGGAATTATATCCCAAAGAAATACTTAAGAGTGGAAAAGGACTTGTATGTGCCAAAATGTTTGTGGCAGTTCTTTTTGTTATAGCTAGAAACTGGAAGTTGAATGGATGCCCATCAATTGGAGAATGGTTGGGTAAATTATGGTATATGAAGGTTATGGAATATTATTGCTATGTAAGAAATGATCAGCAGGAGGAATACAGAGAGGCTTGGAGAGACTTACATCAACTGATGCTGAGTGAAATGAACAGAACCAGAAGATCACTGTACACTTCAATGCTGTATGAAGATGTATTCTGATGGAAGTGGATATCTTGAACATAAAGAAGATCCAACTCACTTCCAGTTGATCAATGATGGACAGAAATAACTACACCCAGAGAAGGAACACTGGGAAGTGAATGTAAATTGTTAGCACTACTGTCTATCTACCCAGGTTACTTATACCTTTGGAATGTAATACTTAATGTGCAACAAGAAAATGGTATTTACACACATATGTTGTATCTAGGTTATATTGTAACACATGTAAAATGTATGGGATTGCGCGTCATCGGGGGGAGGGAGTGGATGGAGGGGGGCGATAATTTGGAAAAATTAATACAAGGGATAATATTATAAAAAAATTACTCATGCATATATACTGTGGGAAAAAAATTCTAAATAAAAAAAAAGAAAATTGCCAAGCCATTTGTTCCAATTTTTCCCCTACTTTCCCCTACACCCCTCCCCCAGATGGCAGGTTGACCAATACATGTTACATATGTTAAAGTATAAATTAAATACAATATTTGTATACATGTCCAAACAGTCATTTTGCTGTACAAAAAGAATGAGACTTTGAAATAGAGTATAATTTGCCTGAGAAGGAAATAAAAAATGCAGGCAGGGAAAAAAATGAGGGTATTGGGAATTCTATGTAGTGGTTCATAATCATCTCTCAGAGTTCTTTCACTGGGTGTAACTGTTCAGTTCATTACTGCTCTATTGGAACTGATTTGGTTCCTCTCATTGTTAGAGAAGGCTATGTCCATGAGAATTGATCACCATATAGTGTTGTTGTTGAAGTATGTAATAATCTCCTGGTCCTGCTCTTTTCACACAGCATCAGTTCATGTAAGTCTTTCCAGACCTTTCTGAAATCATCTTGTTGGTCATTTCTTACAGAACAATAATATTCCATAATATTCATATACCACAATTTATTCAGCTATTCTCCAATTGATGGGCATCCACTCATTTTCCTATTTCTGGCCACTACAAAGAGGGCTGCAACAAACATTCTTGCATATACAGGTCCCTTTCCCTTCTTTAGTATTTCTTTGGGATATAAGCCAAATACTTACACAACTGGATCAAAGGGTATGCACAGATTGATAACTTTTTTGAGCATAGTTCCAATTCATTCTCCAGAATGGCTGGATGTATTCACAATTCCACCAACAATGTATCAGTGTCCCAGTTTTCCCAGATGCCCTCCAACATTCTGCATTATCTTTCCCTGTCATTCTAGCCAATCTGACAGGTGTGGGTGTATAGTGAGATCTCAGAGTTGTCCTAATTTGCATTTCTCTGATTAATAATGATTTGGAGCATCTTTTCATATGGCTAGAAATAGTTTTAATTTCTTCGTCTGAGAATTGTCTGTTCATATATTTTGACCATTTGCCATTTGGAGAATGGCTTGATTTCTTATAAATTAGAGTCAATTCTCTATATATTTTGGAAATGAGGTCTTTATCAAAACCTTTGATTGTAAAAATGTTTTCCCAGTTTATTGTTTCCCTTCTAATTTTATCTGCATTAGTTTTGTTTGTACCAAAACTTTTCAATTTGATATAATCAAAATTTTCTATTTTGTGATCAATAATGATCTCTAGTTCTTCTTTGTCCATAAATTCCTTCCTCTTCCACAGGTCTAAGAGATAAACTATCCAATGTTCCTCTAATTTATTTATAATCTGTTTTTTTATTCCTAGATCATGAACCCATTTTGACCTTATCTTGGTGTATGGTGTTAAGTGTGGGACAATGCCTAGTTTCTGCCATACTAACTTGCAATTTTCACAGCAATTTTTATCAAACATTAAGGTCTTATCCCAAAAGCTGTGGTCTTTGAATTTGTAAAACACTGGATTATTAAAGTTATTGACTGTTTTGTTCTTTGAATCCAACCTATTCCACTGATTAACTAATCTATTTCTTAGCCATACCAAATGGTTTTAGTAAATGCTGCTTTATAATATAATTTTAGATCTGGTACAGCTAGGCCACCTTCATTTGATTTTTTTTTCATTAATTCCCTTGAAATTCTTGACCTTTTCTTTTTCCATATGAAATTTGCTGTTATTTTTTCTAGGTCATGCAAGTAGTTTTTTTGGGAGTCTGATATAGCATTAAATAAATAGTCATTTTTATTATATTTTCTCTTTATATCCAAGAGCATTTAATATGTTTCCATTTTGTTAGATCAGACTTAATTTGTGTGGAAAGTATTTTGTAGTTTTGAGTTTTGCTCATATAGTTTCTGATTTTCCCTTGGCAGACAGATTCCTGAATATTTTATACTATTGGTAGTTATTTTAAATGGAATTTCTCTTTGTAACTCTAATTGTTGTATTTTGTTGGTGATATATAAGAATGCTGATGACTTATATGGGTTTATTTTGTATCCTGCAACTTTGCTAAAGGTATGAAGTATTTCTCATAGCTTTTAGTAGAATCTCTGGATTTCTCTAAGTATACCATCATATCATCAATAAAGAGTGACAATTTGGTTTCCTCATTACCTACTCTAATTCTGTTAATCTCTTTCTCAACTCTTATTGCCAAAGCTAGCATTTCTAATACAATATTGAATAGTAATGGTAATAGTGGGCAACCTTGTTTCAATCCTGATCTTACTGGGAATAGTTGCAGTTTATCCCCATTACATATGATGCTTACTGATGGTTTTAAATAGACACTACTGATTATTTTAAGGAAAAGTCAATTTATTTCTATATTCTCTAGTATTTTAATAGGAATGGATGTTGGATTTTATCAAATGCTTTTTCTGCATCTATTGAGATGATCATATGGTTTTTGTTAATTTGTTTATTAATGTGGCCAATTATACTAATAGTTTTCCTAATATTGAACCAGCCCTGCATTCCTAGTATAAATCCTACTTGATCATGGTGTGTTATCTAAGGATGATTTTTCTGTCATCTTTTTGCTAACATCTTGTTTAAGATTGTAGCATCAATATTCATTAGGGAGATTGGTCTATAATTTTCTTTCTCTATTTTCATCCTACCTGGTTTAGGTATCAGTACTATGTCTGTATCCTAAAAGGAATTTAGTAGGACTCATTTATTTCCTAATTTTTAAAATACTTTACATAGCATTGGGGTTACTTGTTCTTTAAATGTTGGGGAGAATTCATATGTAACTCCATATGGTCTTGGGGATTTTTTCTTAGGGAGGTGATTAATAGCTTGTTCTATTTCTTTTTCTGGAATGGGACTATTTAAGTGATTTACTTCCTCCTCTGTTAATCTAGGAAGCCTATTTTTTGCAGGTAGTCATCCATTTCACTTAGGTTATCAAATTTATTGGCATAAAGTTGAGCAAAGTAACTCCTTATTATTTCTCTAATTTCCTCTTCATTAGTGGAAAGTTCTCCCTTTGCATTTTTAAGATTCATGATTTGATTTTCCTCTCTCCGTTTTTAAATCAGATTTACCAAAGGTTTATCTATTTTATTGATTTTTCATAAAACCAACTCTTAGTTTTATTTATTAGTTCAATAGATTTTTTACTTTCAACATTATTAATTTCTATTTTTAATTTTAGAATTTCAAGTTTAGTATTTGTTTCGGGGTTTTTAAGTTGGTCTTTTTTTAGCTTTTTAATTTGCAAGCCCAATTCATTCATCTTCTCTTTCTCTATTTTATTCAAGTAACCTTCTAAAGATATAAAATTTCCCCTTATTACCGCTTTAGCTACATCCTACAAATTTTGGTATGATGTCTCATCTTTCTCATTATCTTGAGTGAAATTATTAATTGTGTCTATAATTTGCTGTTTCACCCAATAATTCTTTAAGATGAGATTATTTAGTTTCCAATTACTTTTTGGTCTGCTTACACCTAACTTTTTGTTGAATGTAGTTTTTATTGCATCATGATCTGAAAAGAAAGCATTTACTATTTCTGCCTACCTCAATTTAATTTTAAGGTCTTTATGTCCTAATATGTGGTCAATTTTTGTATAGGTTCCATGAACTGCTGAGAAGAAAGTGTACTCCTTTCTGACACTATTCTGTTTTCGCCAAAGGTTTATCATACCTAATTTTTCTAGTATTCTATTTACATCTTTAATTTCTTTCTTATTTATGTTGTGTTTTGATTTATCTAATTCTCAAAGGGCACTATTATAGATTTGTTCTCTATTTCTTCTTGCAACTCTCTTAACTTCTCCTTTAAGAAGTTAGATGCTCTACCACTATCCTTTATCAAGATATAGTTTCCTTCCTTATGTCTTTTAATTAGATCAAATTTTGCTTTTGCTTGATCTGAGATAAGGATAGCTACCCCTGCTTTTTTACTTCACTGAAGCATAGTAGATTCTGCTCCAGACTTTTACCTTTACTCTGTATGTATCTCCCTCCTTTAAATGTGTTTCCCATAAATAACATATTTTAGGGTTCTGACTTTTGATACAGTCTGCTCTCTGCCTCCACTTAATAGGAGAGTTCATCCTGTTTATATTTATGGTTAAAATTACTAATTCTGTATTTCCTGCCATCTTATTATCACCAGATTATGCTTTTCTTTTTCTTGCCCTCCCTAACCCTCTTTCCCAATATTAAACTTATGGGCCCCACTTTTGTCATGCTGGTCACCCTCTTTAATATCCCTTCTTCCCCCTTTGAATCTCTTACCTTTGCTTATATCCTTCCCTTATTACTCTTTTCCTTTTCCCTTTTCCTCTCCCCCTTTTCAATGAGGTGAGAGAAAATTCTCTGTGAAAAAATAGATTAATTATTTTCTCTTTGAGCCAACTCTGATGAGAGTAAGATGCACACAATGTTCCTCCCCATTCTAACTTTCCACAGATATGACAGGTTTCCTTTGCCTCTTTGTGGAATGTATTTTCCCTCTTTTTATCCTTCCTTTCCCCTTTTTACTGACACTATCCCCTTTCCATTTCTACTTCCCTTTATTATGTTATATCAGTAAAATCAAATTATACGTATTATCTTTATGTATATCCACAACAGAAATACAGTTCTCAAGAGTTCAATTTACATTTTTCTGCTTCTCTTGAGTCCTATGGTTGGAGATCAAAATTTTTGTTTAGATCTGTTTTTTTCCTTAGAAACAATTGGAATTCATGTGTTTCATTAAATGTCCATCTTCTTCCATGAAATAAAATGCTCAGCTTATCTGAGTAGTTTATTCTTGGCTGCATTCCCAGTTCTTTTGCCTTTTGGAATATCAGACTCCAGGCCTTTTGATCTTTTAATGTGAGGCAGCCATATCTTGAGTAATCCTTATTGTGGCACCTCAGTATTTGAATTGTTTTTTATTTTTTTTCTGGCTGCCTACAATATTTTTTCCTTAGTCTAATATTTCTAAAATTTGGCCACAATATTCCTTGGAGTTTTTTGTTTTTGTTTGTTTGTTTGTTTTTTTGGTTTTTGGTAGGGTCTTTTTCAGAAGGTGTTTGAAGAATTCTTTCAATGCCTATTTTACCTTCTGATTCCATTACATCTGGGCAGTTCTCTTTAATGATTTCCTGTAAAATAGTATCTAGGATCTTTTTATCATCATAATTTTCGGGAAGTCCAATAATCCTCAGATTATGTCTCCTAGATCTATTTTCCATGTCTCTCATTTTTCCAAGAAGATGTCTAACATTTTTCTCTATTTTTTTCATTTTTTTTTTTTTTTTGGTTTTGCTTGACTGATTCTTGATGTCTCAAAGAATCATTCATTTCAATTTGTTCAGTTCTGATTTTTAATGAGTTATTTTCTTCATTAACTTTTTAAAATTCTTTTTGTATATGTCCAATTGAGTTTTTAAATGAGTTGTTTTTGTCTATGGAATTTTTTTCCATTTCCCCCTTTTTTTTTTTTTTTTTTTTTTTTTTTTTAGTGAATTATTTTCTTTTTCCAATTCACAAATACTACTTTCTTGGGAATTTTTTATCTTTTCCAATTCACATATCCTACTTTCCTGTGATTTCTTTACCTTTTCCAATTCACAAATTCGGTTTCCCTGCACTTCCTGGTAATTCTTTACCTTTTCCATTCACTTTTCAGAAAGTTGTTACTCTCTTGCACAGCTTCTCTTTCCTTTCCCCATTTTTCTTCTAACTCTCTTTTGAGATTTTTAATAGTCCCTTCTAGGAGAGCATTATTTGGGTTATTGTCTGAAGACTGTTTACAATTAGTCTTCTCAGGGTTGGAAACCTGCTCTCTTTCTGCATAGAAGCTATTGATAGTGCTTTTGAATTTTTTTATACATTTTTAAAAGCCTGTAGGGTCCACCTTCAGGGCAAGGAGGTTACCAGCTTCCTCTGCAAAGCAGGGATAGGTACCAGCCAGATACAGAGAGTGGCTAGGTATGGAAGTGCTCTGAAAAAGAATTCCCCACCTGAAGTAATTTAGACCTAATTATCATGGCCTAGCTATGGAAGTACTCAGTGAAGAATCCTTCTATTTGGATTAGCAACTCTCCTGGGGCTAGAGACTGGACAGCAAAAGTTTCACTGCCCCAAGCCAAAGCCTGCTGTGGGGCTGTGGGTATTAGCAGCTGACCAGCAAATAGCCCCACATGGACAGGAAGTGTCTCTACATCAGGAAGCACAGTAGCACTTCAGAAGTTCTATTGCCCCAAGCCAAGCCCCCTACTGTGCAGATTTGTAACTGCCCTGAGCGAAAGCTCCATACTGCAGAATGGGGACATATAGCTCTATTGTGGTCCGTGCTGAGTCACTTCCGGTTTTGGTTGGGTATAATCAGGTCCTGTTAGGATCTGGCACTTTTTAGAGTACCTTCTGCTGGTCTGCTGCTTTACAACCAAGGCAGAGCAATCAGCCTATGCCAGAGTCATCTCTGTACTTTTTCTAAGCACAGAGGCCAACCCCTCCCTCTGTACACTCTGTTCGCTAGCCTCTCCTCATTCCCTGTTTGCTCCAACTATTCCGGCCCCTGAGGACAAACCTTTTCTAACAAACTTCCAGATTATCTTCCGGCCAGTGAGCTGTATTCCTAATCTTAGTGCATTTTGCTAATTAAGCGCTATTTTTGAGGCTGAATTTAATTATTGGTCATGAGGTATGAGAGGAGCTTAGAAAATCGCATGTGCCTTCTCCACCATCTTGGCTCCCACTCTCTTTTTTTAATCAAAGTTCTTCACTTTCAAAAAACATGCATGGACAATTTCCAACATACACCCCTGGGAAGTAGATGAGGGAAAGATAGTCAAAGAAAAAAACTTTATCTGGATAAAGATATAACAACAAATTACTATTTGATACATGTTTGGGAGGAATATTTATTTTATTGGCTAATTGAACTGTTATTCAAAAAGGCTGGAAAAACTTAAGACAATTAGATAAAATTAACTTAGCCTATACTTCAGTTTTGTTTTATTTGTTTATTTGTTTGTTTTTTATCTATTACCAGACAGAAACAATTCAAATTTTGAGAAGTTACAATCAGGATTATCCAGAACCCAGCTGTGTCCACATTAAAATATCAGAGGGCCTGTAATTGCATATTCTGGAAGAGAAAGGAGCTTGAACTAGAACCAAGAATCAAATACCCAAAAAAATTGAGCATTATCTTTCAGGGAGAAAATGAATTTGGGGTTTCAATCATTTCTGATTAAAAGAAATACCTTAAAAAACAGAATCCTACAATATGGTGTTTACCAGAAGCATATTTAAAGAGAGAAATACATACAAAGTAAAATTTGGTCTTCAAACAAGACTCAAGAGAAAAATGTAAACATTAAAGAAAAAAAAAATATGTATGTATGTATGTATATATATTTAGGGTTAAACTGTTTACAACACTATATGGGAGCATAATACTTATAGTTCTTGAGAACTCTATCTTTGTCAGGGTAGTTATAAGTTATGTATTAATTGTACATATAAATTGATATTAATGTGAGGATATAAAAAGAAGTGAAAAAAGGATTGTACTTGGAGAAGAGGATAGGAGAGGTAAAATGGGGTAAATTATAACACATGAAAAGACTCAGAAGAATTATGAAGGGAAAAGGATGAGAATAGTTTGATGATACATACTTAGTGTGATATACAAATTTGTCTCACCCTATAGGAAAGTAGGAGGAGAAACAGGAAAGAAAGGAGGAGGCTGATGGAAGACAGGGAAAAGTCAAAGGGGAAAAAAGATAAGCAAAAAAAGTGGGCGATAAAAGGGAGGGTAGATTGAGGGAGGTGGAGGTCAGAGGCAAAACAATGGTGAGGAGGGAGAGAGTGCAAGGAGAGAGAAAAGTATAAATGGGGGAAAAACTCAGATGTAGGGAAATACAGAGTGATCAATGTTAACTCTGAATATAAATAGGATGAACTATCCCATAAAAGAGAAGCAGATTGAAGAGTGGATTAAAAAACAGAATCCTACAATATGGTGTTTACCAGAAGCATAGTTAAAGAGAGAAATACATACAAAGTAAATGTAAAAAGGTGGAACAGAATATATTATGGTTCAGATGAAGTTTAAAAAAAAAAAAAAAAGGAGTAGAGATCCTGATCTCAGCAAACAACAGCAAAAATTAATAAATTAAGAGATAAGGAAGGAAACTACATTTTGCTAAAGGATACCACCATAAATAATGAAATAATCAAAAATATATACAACAAGAGATATAGCATCGTATTCTTAAAGGGGAAGATAAGTGAGTTGCTGGAAGAAACAGACAGCAAAACTATACTAATGGAGGAATCTCAACCTTCGTCTGTCAGAACTAGATAAATCTAACCACAAATAATCAGGAAAGAAGTTAAGTAGGTAAATAGAATTTTAAAAAAGGTTAATGTGATAGACATCTGGGAAAAAATGAATAGTGATAGAAAGTAATATCCTGGATAGAAAGAATTGTATGATTTTTTGTTTGTTTGTTTGTTTGTTTGTTTTTCTTTGTCAGTGGTACAGACACCTACACAAAAATTAGCTGTATATTATGGCATTAAAACCTTATACTCATATACATAAAGGCAGAAATATGAAACTCTATCATTTCAGACTATGATGTAATGAAAATTATGTATAACAAAGGCCTATGGAAAAGTAGACCAAAAGTTAATTGAAAACTCAATAATCTAATGCTAAAAAATGAGTGACTCAAACACCAAAATCAATAATTTTATCCAAGGGAATGACAATAATGAAATGAATCAAAATTTGTGGGAAGCAGAAAAAGCGGTTCTTAGGAAAATATTGATATCTTTAAATGTTTACAATAGGAAAGAAGAGATCAATGAATTGGGCATGCAATTTAAAAAGCTAGAAAAAGAAAAAAAATTAAAACTCAAATACCAAATTAGGAATTCTGAAATCAGAGTAGAAGTTAATGAAATTGAAAATAAGGAAAGTACTGAACTAATAAATAAAGCTAAGAATTGGCTTTCTGAGGGGAAAAATAAAAAAAAAATAAACCTTGAATAACTTTAATAAGAAAAATAAAAGAAGAAAACCAAATTAGAAGTATGCAAAATAGAAACTTACCATCAATGAAGAGGAAATTAAAGCAATAATTAAGAACTATTTTGCTCTACTATATGCCAATAAATCTGACAATATAAGTGAAATGGATGAATATTTACAAAATCGAATTGCCTGGATTAACAGAAGAGGAAAAAAAATATTTAAGTAGCCTCATTTTTGAAAAAGAAATTAAACAAGCCATCAATGAACTCCCTGAGGGGGGGGGGGGAAACTGTATGGCTTGATGGATTTTCCAGTGAATTCTACAACACATTTAAGTGACAATCAATTTTAGTACTATATAATATATTCAGGGAAATGGGTAAAGGAATCCTACCAAACTCCTTTTATGGCACAAATATGGTGCTCATGCCTAACCCCAAAAGAGGGTTAACAGAAAAAGAATATTATAAAACAATTTCCTTAAGGACTATTGATGCAAAAATATTAAATAAAATATTAGCAAAGAGGTTATAGCATCTTATTACCAGGATAATACACTATAATCAAGTGGGATTTAAACCAAGAATGTGGTTCAATATAAGGAAAACTATTACCATAATTGCCTATATTAAAAAGAAAATAACAAAAAAGTGTATGATAATCTCAATAGATGGAGAAAAAAAACCTGTTGATAAAATACAGTACTCAGTGCTAATAAAAATCATAGAGAGCAGAAAAATTGTAAAGTTCTTGAATTGTGAGGGTCTGGTAGTCTGCTCAATTATAATCCTTCTCTGGGAGGAGATCTGTAAAATCTTTTCCTCTGTGTGCAGGTTTCTTGGGAGCTCTGAATCTTCTCCAACTCTTGTCCTTTCTCAAACCAGACTGGTCTCCTTTCAGCCTGCCTGGTGTCAAGACTTTATCCCAGAGTGCATTCTCTCAGACCTAATGCTGCCCTTCTTTTATCCTCCCAGAGAATGGGTGTGGGATAATGCAAGGGCTTCTGGGAAACATTACTTCAGCCAATGAGCTTGCTCCTCCTAGAATTCCTAAGGTGTAAACTCCCTTTAAAGGCCCAAACCAAAGGTCTGAGCCAGAGAACTGTCAAGTCAACCTGAATTCTCACCTTGTCACTGTCCAGACAACCTGAGTTCTCACCTTGTCACTGTCCAGACAACCTGAGTTCTCACCTGGTAATCCTAACAAAAAATAAATGGAGTTTTTCTTAAAAGTTTAAGTAACATCTATCTACAATCATCAGCAAGCATTATCTTTAATGGGGATAAGCTAGAAGCAATCTCAGTAAGATCAGGGGTGAAACATCAGGGATGACCATTATTACCACTATTATTCAATATTGTACTAAAAATATTAGCTTTATACAATAAGAAAAAAATTGAAGAAATTAGAGTAGGCCATGAAGAAATAAAATTATTCTTTGCAAATGATACGATGATATATTTAGATAATTCTACATAATTGACTAAAATATTATTACACACAATTAAACAATTAGCACAGTTGCAGGACATAAAATAAATCCAGATATATCATCAGCATTCCTAAATATTGCCAACAAAATCCAGCAGCAAGAGATAGTATCTGGGACTCTACCTGTCAAGACAGAGCTGGTAATTGTATGAAAACAATTATAAAACACTTTTCTTAACAGTCAGATCTTCACATGTGAGAAAAAAAATACCAATTGCTCATGAGTAGACCAACCTAATAAAATAAAAATGACAAATGCTACCAAAATTAATTTATTTATTCAGTGTAATATATTACTTAATTCAAAAGTTTTTGCACAAACAAAACCAATTCAATCAAGATTGGAAGAGAAACATAAAGCTGGGAAACAATTTTTATACCTAATGTTTTTGATAAAAGCTTCATTTCTAAAATATATAGTCAAACTTTAATTTCTTCACCTGAAAATTACCTGTTCAAACTTTTTAACCTTCATCAATTGAGGGATGACTTTTATTCATATAAATTTAAGTTTAAAAAAGGCAGATCTAAATATATGGGAAAATATCAATTGCTCATGAGTAGACCACACTAATATAAAAAAGTGACAAATTATACCTAAACTAATCTACATATTCAGTATCATTCCAATTAAAAATGGCAAAAATTACTTTATAAAACTAGAAAAAGTAATGAGAAAATTCATTTAGAAAAACAGTCAAGAATATCAAGGGAATTTTTTTTTTTTAAAAACTGCAAAGAAAGGTGGCCTAACCATACCAAAATATGTGAATATAAATCATTCCTCAAATGATAAAAGTCAAAGGATATAACCAGACAATTTTCAGATGAAATTAAAGCTATTTGTAATTACCTGAAAAATATCACTATTGAATAGATAAAAGCAAATTAAGATAACTTTGGGGAACTACTTTATGCCTCTTAGTTTGGCAAAAAGAAAAAAAAAATGACAGGAAAAGAATGATAAATGTTGTGTGGGGGGAATTTGGGAAAACTGGAATACTAATGCATTATTGGTAGAGTTATGAACTTAAACCAACTATTATGGAGCACAATTCAGAATTATGTCCAAAGGGCTATCAAACTGTACATATCCTTTGATCTATCAAGTCACTACAGGATGAAAAATATTTGTGGCAGCTCTTTTTGTAGTGGCTAGGAATTAGAAATTGAGTAGATCCCTACAATTGGTAAATGGCTGAATAAGTTATGACATGTGATTTTAATGGAATAAAAATGAGGGAGCAAATTGATTTCATAAAAATTTGGAAAGCCTTAGATGAAATGATAGAGTAAAATGAGAAAAATAGGACAACACTGTACAGAGGAGAACTTGTATAAACATTGAGCACAAGATTATATAATGATCAACTGGGATGAATTTGCCTCTTCTTAGCAATGCAGTAATCCAAGACAATTACACTAGACTTGGGATAGAAAATGCCATCTGCAACTAGAATGAGAATTATAGAGACTGAATGTGGATCAAAGAATAGTATATTAGCCTTTTTGATTGCTTGTATGCTTTTTCTTTCCTTTTTGAAATATGTTTAAAATATTTCATACATTTAACCTGTATTCCAGTGTTTGATGTCTTTGGGCAAGAGAGAAGTAAGGAAGGGAAGAATAAAAATTGGGAACATGGTCTTACAAAATCAGTGTTGATGGGACACTGATAGATTATTGGTAGAAATGTGAATGGATCCAACCATTGTGGAAAACAATTTGGAACTATGCTCAAAAAGTTATGATACTGTTCATACCCTTTGACCCAGCAATGTTTCTAGTGGGCTTATAGCCTAAAGAGATCTTAAAAGAGGGAAAGGGACTCACATGTGCAAAAATGTTTGTGGCAGCCCTTTTTGTAGTGTAAAGAAACTGGAAACTGAATGGCTGCCCATCAATTGAAGAATGGCTGAATAAATTATGATATATGAATGTTATGGAATACTATTGTTCTGTAAACAATGACCAGCAAGATGATTTCAGAGACACCTGGAGAGACTTTCATGAACTGATGCTAAGTGAAATGAGCAGAACCAAGAAATTATACATGGCAACAACATGTTATGCTGGATGATCAGTTTTGATGGATGTGGCTCTCTACAACAATGAGATGATTCAAATATGTTCTAATTTGTTCAGTGATAAAGAGAGCCATCTAAACCCAGAGAGAGGACTGTGGGAACTGTGTGGACCACAACATAGCATTTTCACTTTCTGTTGTTTTCTTGCATTTTGTTTTTTCTCTTTTTTTCTTATTTGATCTGATTTTTCTTGTGCAAGATACCTGTATAATTATGTATACATATATTGGATTTAACATATATTTTAACATATTTAACATGTATCGGACTACCTGCCATCTAGGAGAGGGGGTAGCAGGAAGGAGGGAAAAATTTGGAATATAAGGTTTTACAAGGGTCAATGTTGAAAAATTACCATTGCATATGTTTTGTAAATAAAAAGCTTTAATTTAAAAAACAACAAAGTTGAAAACTATCTTTGTATGTATTTGAAAAAAGTATACTATTGAAAAATTATGAAAAAATTAAAATACAAATACAGGACAAATGAGATATGAATGAACAAAAAAGTTATTAAGAACTTTCTAGATGAAATCACTGTGGCAAACTTTAAGGATAAAAATATAAAAACTACTCCCTGCTTTTAAGAATTTACATTCTAATATAAAAAGAAAATATACATAAGAAAGTAGTAGTAGCCAGGAAGGGTCACTATGATATGGATAACCATTATCTCATCAATCCTTTTCTTCCCTTCCTTTCCTCCCCCCCCTCCCCTCTCCTCTCTTCCCTTCTTTCTCCTCCTTTCCCTTTTCTCTCCTTTCCTTCCCTTTTCTTCCTTGCCCTTCTTCTTCTCCACTCCTTCTCCTTTCCTTCTCTTTTCTTCATATTCTTATATGGGATTCTCCTGAGAGGGAGTACCAAGACCATCTCTACCATTGATGCACAATAAGTTTTCTGCCATGTTGCAGAAACACCCTTGGACTATTTCTAGGACTTGTGGAGATGTATAATTCCTCATGTTGATTCATGTTGTTTGTTTGTAATACCTCTCATGTTGATGGATTTATGTATACCTGTTTCAAGTGAGACCCTTCAGAAACCTTCTAATCTGGTTTGATTCCCCATTTCTTTTGGTGTTTTCATCTCCTTTCCTGAGATGTCAGGGAGGTTGTGATCACCTACTTTTATGGTGTTTTCACCCCCTTTTTGGATGGGTTCACCTCCTTTTTGGGGTTCACACCTTGAGAAGTCAGGGAGGTCATGATCACCTATGTTCAAAAACAAAAACAAAAAAAAGTGGGAGATGTTATGGTCCAGAACTCTGAAACAAGGATTCTTACAAGATGTTAAGTCAGTGGAATTGATGAGATAATGGTTATCTAATTTAGCATGGTGTTTAATAGTTCTCTAAGTTCAGTATAATTGATTTAATCTTACAACAAATAATGGTTTCCTAGTAATATAATGATTTGTCTATATTCAGTGTAGAGCATATAAGCTAGGAGCCTCAACCAGATTCATTCAGAGCCAGCAAAAGACAGAAGACTAGAGGCAGTAGCTCAAGCTCTTGGACCCAAGGAGAGAGAGATTCATTTCCATCTTCATCAGCCTCGTGTTGGCTGGCCTGTCCTCCTGCATTTTCTCCACTGAAACCAAGTCCCCTCTGAAGACCACAAGTCCCCTCTGAGCACCAGGTGAAGGAGACAAGTCTTTATTGTCTCTCCTTGGGTCCAAGACATGGGAGTTACAATGATCTGTATAAATTCACTATGAATCAACAGCATGACATGGTAACCAAAAAATAAAAAAGCTATATCAATATGGCCAATGTTACACTCCTTTAATAGAATTATTGTGTCCAGAATGAAGATGATAGTAGACCCTCCCATCTGTAATGCCAAATTCTGATACCTCTACCAATGTATCTCTTTACCTTCAAAGCCTATCTTCTCCAAGAAGTCTTCTCAAATGAACTTCATGGAATTTATTTTGATCATTCACTTACACTTTATTTCAGCTGGTGCTATTAACTCAGAGTTATTATATTGATCTTAAATTTTTTTGATCACTTTTTGTCTTTAATTTGTCATTTAGAGGGTTTCACAAAAGTCAGGTTAGTTTTTAAAAATCACCTTAAATTTCTTTCTATTCATCTGAGCATGAATTTCTAGTTACAAAATGGATGCTAAAATAATTGTATAATTTATATTGAATAAGAAATCAAAACTCCTTAAAGATTGCCTCTCTATATAATGTCTGGAGCTAATAAGTGAATCCTGAGTCAGCAACATAATTTGATTTATATACATTTATTTATATAAATGAATTTACATGAATGAAGCATTTTTTAGACAGTCTTCATATATTGTTGATTGAGTTCATGCATATATCAATCATCCAGGATCTTTTCATTCCATGCTTTTATCTTAGCTCCTTCTTGGGTTAAGTTAAATATACATATACATACATATATACATATATACATATATACATATATATATATATATATACATACTTGGCTTCATTCTACAAATTCAATGATATAAAATAGCCTTCATTATTGTTATGTGAAGTGAGGTTTATGTGTTCTAAAATGATTCTATAATTGTTTTTATTGGTTTATGGTGTAATCTGAGTATATCTATCAATCATCAGCCTTTTATGAACAAGTATTAATCTGTGTCTTGCTGCTGTGATATGTGTGATAAGATAATCTCAATGTAAATTTTTCTTCCCACCTACCACAGGGGAATGGCCCACCAAAAAGAAGATCCCCAGTGGGATCTGATTAACTCTGGTCACTAGACTTCCTAGTTACCTAAGGGTTTAAAAAGACCCAGTCATGTTGAATCTAAACCTACCATACTTGGTGAACTTTTGAAGTGCATTTGAGTTAATTTATCTTGTTCTGATGTTGTTTGCCCTTCATTTTCAAAGAGGACCATGACATCAAACAGATACTGTCATGACAAGAAGTGAATTGAATTTAAGGGAGGGAGAGCTGTGAAAAGTCATTAGTCTCACTTTCCCTTCCAGAGCTATATGACTCCAGTGGCAAAATACAGATCAGGACAAGTGAAGATGGCTCTGGATTCAATAGGAGAACTTTTAAGCTAAGGCCTTCAACAGGTCTCATTTTGACTGAAAAAACACCTAATGACCTAATCAGGCATTAAATCTAGGTAAGAAATGAGGTAGAAGATGGCTTCTTTTACCAGTTGTATCTATGTATGTCTCTATCTGTGTGTCCATGCATGCATGTATGTTTACTTCTTTTATTTCCCTTCCCCTTTTGTAATCCTTTTCTTCCCTTCCTTTCCTCTCCCCCCCTCCCCTCTCCTCTTTTCCCTTCTTTCTCCTCCCTTCCCTTTCCTCTCCTTTCCTTCCCTTTTCTTCCTTGCCCTTCTTCTTCTCCACTCCTTCTCCTTTCCTTCTCTTTTCTTCATATTCTTATATGGGATTCTCCTGAGAGGGAGTACCAAGACCATCTCTACCATTGATGCACAATAAGTTTTCTGCCATGTTGCAGAAACACCCTTGTTGAGCAAGGAATATTGAATTATCATCATGGGAACAGATGAGCCAGAGGGTCATAGCCAGTGGCTCCGTGAACAGGTTTGCCTGAATAGGGTCTCTTGCCTGTGAGTGAGTTGCTGAATTGCTGGATTGGCTCTCCTCCCACTGGTAGATACCACATATACGCAATGCCCATGAGCTGCTTCTCTGAATGGTGATTGGGTATTGCCTACTGTCCACATACTGATCATGTTTGCAAAAATGTATATCAATAAGGCTGCCCAGCATAATAAACTGGCTCTTTTCACACCCATGAGTCCCCTAACTCATTTATCTCGCCTCTGAGATCAAAGGGCTCATATGCCATGAACTATTAAAAACCAGATGCATCAACTGGCAAACGAACAGGGATGTATGAGAACCTATATGGGTGCCAGAGCGACCACTTCCTGGGCAAACACTGCTACATGGTCAAGACAACCTCTATGAGGATTCCAGAGGGAGAACCCAGTGAGCTGTGCTGTTTCTGTACCAGCCAGAGTGCAGTAGATAGTGGTTAAGTAATCTAATGGGGCAGAAAATAGGCACCCTACCCCCTTCAGACAAGCAAGCATATGTCAGGTCTATATATAAATGTTTAAAAAAATCAGGGGTGCATAATTTAATTAGGAGACATTAGGACATTCTTGGGTGTAGAGTTCTGTTGTCTCTAAATTGTAGTCCTTCTCTTGAGGCAGATTTCTTGGGGAGGCTTCTGGAGGCAGCCTTAGTTTTAGTTCCAGTTCATTAATCCCAAAATGCAGCCAGGACTTAAAGTCCTTTACTATCTCTTTCCAAATCTTATCTCCAGATCTTTTATTTTCTCCTTCAAGCCTTGTCTCCTTTACTTGGGGCTTGGCCAACTTTAGTAGAGGCCTATCTCTCTTCTTGACTGCCAAGAGCTCTTGTCCGAATGTCTCCAAATCCAAAGGTTAGTCCTCCAGCCTCCAGGCTTTCGTCTTCTCCAGTGTCTCCAGCCAGCTAGCCAGGTAGACATGGGAATGAAATCTTACTCTGCCTCCCAGAGTGTGGGATTATGGGTTTCCAGAAGTCAATCCTAGTTGTGAATCTCCCAGAAGTCCATGAGCAGGCTTTTCCTTTAGACTTGTGAATCTCCTGGACTTGCGTATCCACTGAATCTTGGCTCTGAATCTTCTCCAGCTTCCCTGAAGTTCTCCCCTTGACTCCCTCCAGACTCTCTGAGAGTGGGCTTTTATATCCTCCCAGAGAATGGGCCTGTGAGTACTCCCTGGGCTTGTGGGAGCTCCTTAAAGGACCAATGAGCAAGCTCCTTTAAAGGTGTAAGCTCCTTTAAAGGGGTAAACTCCTTTAAAGGTATAAACTCCTTTAAAGGTATGAACCAAGTACATTACCTTGTAAGAATACTAACTTGGACATTGGTTACAAAGTTTCTTCATGGTTAATTGAGAAGGGCTGTTATAATTGTGATAGATGTATTGTTTTTTGGTGAACAGCTCACTGCCTTTGATAAACAATGCCCAGGAAAAATACAAAATAATTTCATTAAACAAAGTCCGAAATCAGAACCAGAAAAAAAAGTCAGGAGATTTATAATTGGAGCACTGGCAGGCCATCTCTTAGTAGTAGATGGCCCTCTCCGAACCTGAGCAAGATGACTTTGAATGGCCTCCCCCTCTCCACCACCTTCTGCCCTGCTTAATGTTGTGTTTATCCAGACCTACAGCCTTTCAAAGGCTCTCCTATTGTAAAAAATGAAATAAGAATTGAGGAAAAGTAGGATCAGAAATACAAAACAAAGACCACAGTGACACTTAGCAGATCAAAAGCAAAAGGTAATCAGTTATATTCTTTATCTTCACTTTAAAAAGTTTTGCAAAAGACTATAGATCAAGGAAAAGACATAGAGGGGTGGGAAGAATTATATCCTGTTATAGAGAATGATGACCCATTTAATACAGGGTAGAGAAGACACAGATATAAACCACTTCCCTTTAAAGTTCTAACCCAGCTTAAGGACTGAACTTATATATTACAATTTGAAACAATGTCATGGGAAATTTTGTACCCCAATCTTTGGAAAGCATTCTCACAGTGTTGATTCCAAGCCAGGCAGTGCTCAGGATGACAGAATTTTTAGAACAGACTCAGTTGACTGTCACTTAGGTTGCTTCAGGAACAAACATGAAGTTATATTTTGAGTAACTTAACGGCACTGGAGCCCCAAAACCAACCTGGGGAATGACAACTCAAGTAGGGACAGATATAAGTCTTGAATGAAGGAATAGGTATGCAGCTTTAGACACCAAGGAACACTCACTCGGGAGCAATGATTATTACTATCTGCCTCCTCATGCTATTTGTGAAGTGCCCATTCAACAGTATCAAAGAAAAAAAAAAACAACTAAAAATCCTTGTTATAAATTCTCCACTACCTGATTTTCATTAGCTATCCCAGTCATACAAATATATGAGAAACTGCCTGTCTGTAACTATGAGTAACACTTGCAATATTGAAACAAATCTTAATAAGGGACAATGTATAGCTCGCAGAATAGTCATTCCATCTGAACTTACAGTTAAAATAGAAGATAATAATTGTGAATTAGTTTGACAGATGGATCCCAATTCAGAGGCTGTTGTACAAATATATTTTACAAAGGCTATCACACTTGGCCGATACTAACCCTTACTTTAAATAATCAACAATTTGAAGGATTAATAGACACTGGAGCTGACAGGATTGTGGTGGCTGCTTCTCAGTAGCCTCCTTGGCAGAGGTAGGAGGCAGTAAGGAGGCTTTGATGTCCACTGAACCAGTAAATTGGCAAAAAGATGTAAAGACACGAACCATTTTTCCTTTAATAATAGATGGCTTACATATTAACTTATGGGATAGAGAAATATTACATGAATTTAGGGATGAAATATTACCACAAAATTTTTAGGAGGGGTCATTGCTATTAAGACTTCCAATACACTGGACCCTGTCCAAAGAGAAAACAGCCGTTCTACATCAGTTAGTACAAGAAGAATTAGAATTAGGACATATTGAGGAAACAAATAGCCCATGGAACTCCCCTATTTTTGTTATAAAGAAAAAAATGTGGTAAATGGAGAATGTTAACAGATTTAAGACAAGTAAACTCAGTCTTGAAAGATATGGATTCTTTACAGGTAGGTTTGCCATTTTCAAACATGATCCTCAGGGAATGGTCCTTATGGATAATAGATACTAAAGATTGCTTTTACTCTATCCCTCTTCACCCTGAGGACAGAGATAAATTTGCTTTCTCAATACCAACATATAACTCTCAAAGACCTGTAGGGCTGGAGATTAACCCCAGAGGTGACAGGCCAAATGATATATGGCAAATGGATGTTACACATATGGGAAAAACATGTATGCATGTTACAGTTGACACTTATTCAGGCTTTGTATCTGCATCCTCTCAACTAAGGGAAGCTTCACATGTAATAAATAATCTATTTCACTGTTTTACCTCTATGTATATTCAACACATCTTTAAGACTAATAATGAACCCTCATATATCTCAAAAATATTAAAGCAGTTTTTACAGGAATTCTCCATACATCATATTTTTGGGATCCCTTGCAACCCTACAGGACAGGTCATTGTTGAAAGGACTAATCAGACCCTCAAGAGATTTATCAAAAAACAAAAACAGGGAAATGGAGGTAGGGTTACTCAGAAAGATATAAAGCAGTGTACAGAATAAATAACTTAAATTTTGATTCAAATGATTTAAGTTCAGCTATGAAATATTCTTTGGTAAACACAGACAGAGAATCACTCAAAGATAACAACCACATCTTCATTAAGAAGGCCCCCTAAGAATGAGATCATAGTAATGAAAAAGGGTACTGAAGGATGGGAGGGACCCTATAGGGTCCTAATATGGGGCCAGGATATGCTTGTATCTCCACAGGAGAAAACCTTCAGCAGTGGATTCCCACCAGACACTTCAGAGTTGTCCATAGAACTAAAGAAGAAAAGAAGGAAAAAGAAGTGACCATCCAACAGGAGGAAAAGACATGCCTCTAAGACCACTAGATAAATGTATATATATATATATATATATAGATTTGTATTACACACAATCAGGACTGGCAACAGAGGCCAAAAGGTGGGCTGGATCACCATGGCCTAGTACTGTCTCATGGAGAGTGAGGTATCATGTGACACAAGCTGGGCAGGCAGGGGATGCCCTGTCATAGCGACACCCTCTTCTGAGCAAGAGGGGTGTAGCAGTGTGTCTACATAATGGATCATCAGGTTGGCCCCTTAGTAAGCACATGCCTCTAATGGGACACATTCTTGTCATTCAAGAATTGGGCTGGCAGTTTGGCACATGGAAAAACACTTTGGGACCTGGTTCTTGGAGAAATGGCATGAGAATTGGATACCAGTTTTATACTAAAGCCTGTCTAGGAGGGAAGTATGCATTTATATGGGGAGGTTCTGTAACTTACCAAAGAAACATTAGATTTTTACAATGTTACCTGTTGGAATTTTATACTGAAATTGAAAATCAGACTGTATTTGTGATCACTAGAGCTCATGTAGCAATGCTTTCGGTCAAAAGTAAGAAATAGATCTTAATCCCATTAGAAAAAAGAGAAGTATCATTAGGAATAGGAGCAGAAATAGAGTTATTGAAACTCCAGGCTCAATTTCAATGTGAATCCAGATAAAATTGCCCCAAAAAAAATCATACATTGGTTGATAATACCTTTTTCATAGTGATTAAAATTAGAATCATGGATTGCCCTGTGTGTTGTTACTGCTTTGTTGTTGCCCTATAATATTAGGATGCTTTTATATATCTTTCTCCACTATCCTTTCAGAGGTTGTAGATCAAAATATAACTTTTTATCTAAAAGATAAAAAAGGGGGAATTGCAAGAATGTAGGATTCTGCTGAGAGGGAGTACCAAGACCACTTCGACCCTTGATACACAATAAGTTTTCTGCCACTTGCAGAAATGCCCTTGTTGAGCAAGGAGCATTAATTTATCATTGAGAGAACAGGTGAATTGGTGGGTCACAGCCAGTGGCTCAGTGAACAGGGATGCCTGAATAGGGCCTCTTGAGTGAGTTGCTGCATTGATGGATTGGTTCTTCTCCACATTGGTAGATACCATGCATACGCAATGTCCAGGAGCAGCTTATTTGAATGGTGATAGAGGATTGTCTACTGTCCACAAGCTGATCACACTTGCAAAAATATATATCAATAAGGCTGCCTGGCATAACAAACTGGAGCTCTTTTCACACCCTATGAATCTCTGGCCTCATCATCTTGCCTCTGAAATCAAAAGGCTCATATGCTATGAGCTCTTAAAAGCTGGTCTTAACACCTTTCCTTTTCTTTCCTTTTTCCTTTCCTCTATCCAAATAGATTATTAGATCCTTACCTGCTGGTGCTGTGCTCAAAAGGAATGCAAATTTTGATTGATAAATAACATCTTGGGAGATCTCTTGGGGTGACTAAGAGCAGCTTGAATTGGCTAGAGAGATTTGATTGTTAAATTTTCAGCATTTACACCTCGGAAATAGGCAAACACCTAGGAAATAGGGCTTAATTCCTTGTTTTGTTGATATCTTAACTTGATAAAAAAAAAAAAAAAAAAAAAGATGAAGACAATGTTAACAAGTCAGACTAAATTTAAAAGTGGGTCATACAAACATTTTTCGCCTCTCCCCCAGAGAGCTGGTTGTTAAATATTAGCAATACATATGTTCCTGTGGACCAGACACATTTTCATATGGTGACTTTGGGACAACATCTAAAAAAGTTAAGTGTTGTTGCATATCCTTGTTGGATTAGGACCAAGTAAACCTCCTTTTGCTAAATATTCAATGACTTGCAATTGTCTTTTTTCATCCCAATATCAAAATTGAACTAAAAGATGGTATTATTAAAATCATTTTTCTTACAAAGGGATGAGGCCTGTTTATTTTTAAATAAATGTTATGAAGATTTTTGTTAGGAAGAATGTTTGTTCATAATGGTTATAGAAGTAACCATTTTTAAAACTGGTCTAATAGATGGCTTTTTGCTATCAATCTCAAAGTAATTATATCTATCTCCTTTTCAAAATCATTGTAGCATTATTAGATAGTATTTCTGGAATTTGGTTTCTGAGGAAATTAGATAGTACATTGAATAGAGCACCATCACTGTTGTCAAGAGGACCTGAGTTCAAATTCAGCCTCAGATAACTTTTTTTCTAGTTATGTGACACTAAGTTTTCAAACTTTGGTCCTTCAGTTTTGAATAACAACTCACCTTTCACTCTTATTCAGGTGGTCTTCTCCAAACAAGTTACATTGAACATAGGGCTATGAAGAAGAAGAGGCCATATTAGTTGACAGACTGACTAGAATCTTGAACTTAAAACTTAAAGACAAAAACACATTTTGGGAAATTAATACCTACATAATATTTGTGTTAAGTATACTTTTGATCTTGTAAAATCAGTAGTCAAAGATTAAAATATGCCCTAAAATATGCCCTCCAAAATCAATATAATATTGATATAAAACAAGTCATCACCAAAATGTTTCTAGCAAATGGGTGATGGGGATTTGTGATTTGTTCTCATATATGCTTGCTTTTCTGTAGTGCTATATCAACCACTAATGGTACAGAGTAGGAATAGCTAGTAGCCCCTATGTCGATGTCTCTTTCTTTTAACTCATACAAGTCATTTCATCACACTGGTCCTGTTATAAACCTTATCGATGATATTTTCAGGCACTTAATGGTGAGCAAAAGGTTATTTTCAGAATGTCAAATCAACAAAAATAATTTGTTAGGTTATCTATAATGTACCAGGCACTATATCAAGTGTTGGGGATACAGAATAAGACAAAAACAAAAAACAAAACAAAACAAAACAAAAAACAAAACAGACCTTGCTCTCAAGAAACTCAAATCTAGTTGGAAGGAAGTAATGCCTTTAACAGAAATGAGGAATTTAGGAAGTGCACAGCTATTATAATAGTCTCAGGGTACTTGCATATCATCTTGACTGTCATTTATTTACTCTGCTATTATTAGGATTGCTATCATTTCCTTCTCTCTTCTTTTTTTTCCCCAATGAAGTACAAATAGGGAGGGTGACAGGACACATTATATCCTGCTGTTATTTTTTCATATTTAGTGTTCCATGGACTGTTACACTGATAAATAAAGGAAGTATTTCATATTTCTGTAGCTTTATATACCTTTATATACTTTATATAATAAACCTTTTTATAGATACACTGCAGGCATCTTCAGTATAACTATTAGCAAATAGGAAAACAGTGATGGATGTTTAGTATCCTATTCTCCTTAGATAACTCTCATCTCCCAAGTCTCTATTTATTTATTTTTTTTCATGGTACTTAACTTGAATATTATGAACATTTAGTTTCACAATATCTATTTAGGATGCTGCTGTTCTTATGCTTTACTTGTGAAGTAATTGCCTTTTTTAACTTAACAGAATAGAAGGAATATAAATTTTGATAGTTTAGGCTGATAAATTAATAATAATCTGGAACCTGTCCCTGTTGGTGTTGTAAGCATTTTAAAGAAGGATTTGAGGTATGACTATAGATATCATTTCATAAGCTTAGTTGGGCTGACTTAGAGTTGAACATGTATTTACTTGTTGTTCCATGCCACTTCTGCCAGTCAGCTTTCTTTGGAGATCTGATCTAAGGCTATTTGGATTATATCATTAATTAGACCCACCTTTTTTTTTTTTTTTTTTTTTTTTTTCTTTAAGGGGAAAGAAATTTAGTATAATACTACCACTCTCTGCTGTTTCAGCAGGAAAAGAAAACCTTACAAAGAAATCACATACTTTTCTTTTCTTATCAGAAAGCAGTTTTGTCATTCTCATTCCCACCATTATTCTATTTACAACAGCAAGTGATTGTTAAATTTGTTTTCTTGAGGAGCCATTTGATAACAGTTAATGAGCATCTACTATGTGAAAGGCACTATACCAGGTCTTTGTGCTGATGAAACATAATTTGCTAGATATGACGCTTCTTAAAAAAAAAAAAATATATATATATATATATATATATATATATATATATAACCTAACTGAATAGCAGGGTAAATTGATATTTATACAATTCAATAAATGCTTATTAAGTTCTAATAAAAATGGCACTCTCAGGAATACAGGATCATAGTATTATAGTTTAGAAGAGATCTTAGAAGTCATCTAATCCAAACTCTACATTTCCCTGATAAACAAAGGAATATTTGGTCATGTTTTCTATGAGGTGGAGAGTAAGAGATGTAATATTTGAATACAATTCCTTGAACTTAAACTCCAGTGCACTTTCCAACATAAAACATAAAAACAGAAGTCAGATGCTTCCAGCTTATTAGCCTATACTAACCATTACACAAATTCAGCATTTATTAAGCACCTACAATATGCAAAGCATTTAACAGATATGGTCCTAACTTTACTCAAGGAGAATTATTATCAAGGGCAAATAAGACAAAAATACCCACGTGCCTCTAATACAAGTTAAAAGAGATTAAGGAAGAAGTCCAAAGAAAGTACTGGTGGAAATTCATAGAGAGGACCTTTTAAAATGAGATCTACATGCCCTAGTGGGCAGTTAATTTAGCCTTGAAAAGGAGGAAGGATATCAGAAGAGGTAGAGATAGGAGAGTCCATTCTGAGGACGAAGTGGGGAGGGTATAAGTATATAAAGCAGAGGTCTTCAAGGTACATCATGCATCATAGTTTCTGATGGAGTTAAAGTGCCTGTGTTTATCCAAGCACTTTATTCCATGTTTTGTTAGTTTATATGAAAATCTTGCTCTCTGAAGCCGTTTTATTTAGAACAATATTAGAGCACTGCTGGTGGTATCACTTATCCTAAATTTCTCTCCCACTTTTCTTCTCTGGCTTTCCCTACGTAGGGAGGGAATGGGGGATGGAGAGCAATCTTCAGCAAATGCTTTTGCTCCCTTCTTCCTTCTTCTCCATTTCCTTCCCACAGGCCTCAAATGCCAACAGACATGGGATCTACACTTTGAGAACTCCCCTGCGGCTTTAGCAACGGAGCTGGGCATGCTCAGACACCAAGGACTCGGTTTCTTTGGCTTCTAAGTTTGGCAGCTTCCCTCACCCCACAGCATATGAACAGGCAGATCTGCATTTGGGAAATGCAAAAAACCCAGGAGGAAATAAACCCATTTCTCACAGTGGTGGAAGGGAGCAGGGAAGAGGGGGCGGCCCCTACATTGGTGGAGTTTCTTTTTTCCCAGAACTTGACCTTCCTCTTCCTCTGGGCTGGGAAGTCTAGCAGGAACCCGAGTCAAGAAGAAGGGGCGCAAGCTTTTGCGCACTGGCCTCGGAAAAAGGGGGCGGGGGAGTGAAGTGGGTGGGAAAGGAAATGCGGGGGCGCGCGCGCGTCCTGCAGAGGGTGGTGTTGTCCGAGTGCACGTGTGCGGGTGCGCGCCGTGGGGAGTGGAGGGAAGGGAAAGAGGCGGGGCTGCCGCCAGGACCGGGTTGGGGTGAGAGTACACGGGCGCATTGCACTCCCGAGGAGGTACAGCTACAGCAGCCCGAGCAGTAGCGGTGGCGGCTGCGCGTAGATACTATATGTATCAGTTTTGGCAGCAGCAACAGTATCCCCTGAGTTCCATCCTTCAGTCTGGGTCATAGGAAACCGAGGTGCTCTTCTCAGAAGGGGAGCACAGGGCCTGAGAATCCACCCCTGGATGCTACTGGCACTCTGTTCTTAGACTCTTACTTTCGCCAGTGGGCTGGAGAGTGGGGAGAGCTCCCGGAGAGGGACACTGTGGAACCTCTCCTGCCGTCAAGCTCACTAGCGAGCTCATAGGCGACCGCGAAGGAGCCTGGCAATTGGGATTGTAGAAGAAGAAATAGACGTCGGAGGTGGAGGGAGGAACGGTCCTTCCTGACGCTCCACAAGATGGGCTGTACGTTGAGTGCGGAGGACAAGGCGGCGGTGGAACGGAGTAAGATGATTGACCGTAACCTGCGGGAGGATGGCGAGAAAGCCGCCCGGGAGGTCAAGCTGCTTCTGCTGGGTAAGAAAGAAAAAAAACCATAAGGAGGATGGCATGAGCTGAGGGTGTTGCTTACGACTACTGTAGTATTATATATCTCAGTTTGGGGGAGGGAGACGGACCCGAAGGATGTGGCTTTGGTGTGAATCACCAGATGATCCCATTTTGCTGAGTTGATCTTTTCAGTGGAGAGGCTGGTAATGGGTGGGGTGGGATGAGGGTGAGGGGAGAGTTAGTCTACACTGCCTTTTTTCCTTGCTCTTCCTGTTCACAGATTGGGTGGGTTTCAGAAGCCAGCTTGGAGGGAGGTATTGAAATATGTTCTTAAAGATGCAGACTCCTTTACGAAGGAGAGGGGGAGAGTGTATATATGTGTGTGTGTGTGTATATATATATATATATATATATATATATATATATATATATATATTTTTTTTTTTTTTTTTTTTTCTTCTTTTTCCTTTCCTTTTAAAGAACTTCAGTATATACACAGAGAGCTAAGGAGTAAGATGTTTGTTGATGTAGCGTAGGTTAAAAGCAAGCAAGCGCTCGATTTTCCCCACCCCACTTCTCTCCTCCCTCCTAAATGTGCTTAACAGAACTTGAGGAGAGGTTGGTTGTAGAGTAGATTTTTTTTTTTTTTTTTTACTTTACTCCAAAATCTTTTGATGCCATCCTTATTAAAAAGACAGGATCAGTTTTTGATTACATAGTGTGTACCTCAGTACATTCTAAAAACATTACTTTTAAAGTTTATTTTTTTTTTCACTACAGTGAAGGGTTTTTTTAAAAATCGACAATGATGTTCTCAGTCTTTAGGCGAGATTGAGTCTGCAAAGCTATGTACCTTGCTTTTACAAAGGTACTTTAGATATTGAACTTCAAAAGACCATTTCCTAAATATTAAGGTAATATTGCTGTTTTTAAGTTTCTAAATGACCTCTAAAGCATTAGAAGGTTGATATTTGTTGTTGCAAAGATGTAATTTTTCTGTAGCCATTACTTTAATATTCAGTTATTGTTTTATGTAGAAAAAATGCAAAGAATAACTTTGAAAAATTCATTCTCATCTATTTGCCCCCCTCATTTTTTCCTCTTCCCCTTTTCTTTTTCTAACCCATATAAGTAATTAACGTATATGAAACTTGGAATATATATATTCCATTCACCATCTTAGAGAGCAAATTGCTCATGTGAAATGCAAGGGAAAAATAAACAAAGTTTATGAGTCAAGGATATATTAAGTAGTTAGGTTGTTGTTTTTGTTTGTTTTGGGTTTTTTTAGTGAAAGGGTCCTATTCCCTTTAAACCCATAACATATTACATATAAAATTTGATATTTTCATTCTGGAGATTGTTAGGCTGTAAAGAAGCTTTTTGTTTGTTTGTTTTTTCCTCTTTTAAAAAATGGTTCAATGGAAGAATATTTTCATGGGCAATCTGTAGTTTTATTTTACTTGGTTAAATTAGCTATAAAATAAATGGAGGCTTTTGATTAGTTTTCCTGTATTATGTTTAAAAGTATGAAACTTGGACGGATTAAAATTCATAATGAATCATGTCATGTTGTAAGCAAGCTGTGAATATTTTAAGACTGAGATAGCCACTCTTTTTCTTGCTAATGCCTGCTTTTTCAGAGTTAAAAAAATTTTAAGTTCATGTAGCATGATATTGATATAAAGATACTGATAATGTCAAGATATATATGATATGTACAAAAAAGTCATGCAACTTAATGTCCATTTGTCTTGTGGGAGTGATCATCTTCTGATGTGGATGCTTTTGAGAGCACATGCAAAGCAAGAAGCCTCTTTCAAGTTTCAGGACTCTTGCTCTGAAATTATTATATAGGCCCAGTTCAAGCTGTCACTTTTAGAAGTCCATCTTAAAGGTTTTCATTAAAACAAACTTAAAATAAATTGGGATACCATTTTATTTGTTTAAAAATAAGGGGGGAAAATGGCCTTAAATTCTCATGAACACGTCCTGAAATTGCTTTTGAACATGGTAGTACATAGCATAGATAGCTCAGTACAAGTGCTAGATCTGGACTCAGGAAGACTAATCTTCCGGGGTTTAAATCTAATCTCAGCTCCTCAGTAGCTGTATGACTTTGGGCAAGTCACTTAATCCTGTTTGCCTCAGTTATCTCATCTCTCAAGTGAGTTGAAGAAAGAAATGGCAAACTACTATCATTGCCAAGAAAACCTCATCTGAAGTCAAGAAGAGGAAAACAAGTGGAAAAACAAACAAAGAAACAAACAAAAACAAATAGTAGATACTGTACTGGACCTGAAATAAGAATCTTTTGATACAAATTACTTTTTAAGCTTCAATTTCAGAAACTTTAAAATGCTCACATGTTCTGCATTTGGTTAATATTAACATTCAAGCTCTTCATTTGAAGTGCTCTGTAACTAAAGTTTATTATTATTAGTCTTGGTTCTTAGTTATGTCACTTCTATGCTTAACTTCTCTATAACTCAGCTTTCTAGTCTGAAAATGGAATTAATATTTCAATTGGGTATATTAGATAAGTAATATATAAGGCTTTTAAATTTCATAATATTATAGAAATATAAGCTATCATTCAAATTAATTTCACTAATAATAGGTTGATAGTCTGAAAGCTACAAGGGAATTAAAACAAATATAGGCCTACAGTGATCTATCTTCATTTTCCCAAGGCCATGTTTGCAGTATATATGGAAGCTGAGATTTCAATTCAGTCTTCCTCCATATCAAACATTCTTTTTTTATCATGTTGCCTCCTCATGAAGTAAAGTTATAAAATGGAGAGATAATTAAGGCCAGAGTGCTCCTTTTGTTTTTGCCACCTCTTGGGGGCCAATGCTTTTTAAGAAAATCTTGTATTAAAATATGTTTATTAAATCAGTGTTTTCTTTAATTTGCAGCATGTTTAAAGAATGTGAAGCTTTACAATACATGACAGGGAAAACAACCAGTAAATTAATAGTGGGTTCAGAAAATCATAAGAGATTAAATACTTGGTGCTAATTACACATAAATGTTTTGAAACAATTTTTCATTACTCTTGGTGTGGTGGGAATAAGTTTCCATAACTCTTTTTTTTTAATTGTTCTGTTTCTAGCCTTGGGTTCTTATTTTCTGAACAGAATTATGGCTAATTCCTTTTTTTTTTTTTCTTTTCTTTTTTACTTCTATTAATAGTGATGCTAGAGTACCATTGTGCCCAAAGTTCTCCTAACATTTTCTCAATTAGTAGTTCAGTGATTTCATAAATTTATCCTTCTATAATGTTTGAATACAGGCTTTGATTTCACTTTAGACTGTCAAAATCTGATCTTCACTACTTTTATTAGCTGCTAAAATTTTTATAGGTAGTTTAATCATTCCAATTCAAGGATCCACATGTATTAGCAGGAAACATAAAGTGATTTATAAGGAACACATATGGCCAGCATAATTTTCTATCTAATAAATTAGTCAAACAAAATTTTATTAAATGCCTAATATTGTGTTGAGTTTTGGGAGTACAAAGATAAAAAGCAACATTTTTCCTTTATGGGAGTTCCAGTCTGCTGAGAACATAAGATAAGGCATATATACAAATTAACATACTAGAAGAAGAGATTATAATTGAAATAATAAAAAAAAATGTTAACTAGCATTTATATATCACTTTGAAATCTGCAAAACACTTTACACTAACCTGTGAGGAAGGTGCTGTTATTATCCACATTTTATAGATGAGGAAACTGAGGGAGACAGAGATTGAACAGTTATTCAGAATTGCGGAGCTAGGGTTTGAGGCTAGATTTGAATTCAGTCTTTGAGGTCCAGCATTCTTTCATTGTTCCCCAGAGGTATATAACTGCTTTTTATAATAGATTTTTATCAACTTTCTAAGGTTTCCTATTCATCATTAAATCCTTCTAAAACCTCTGAGGTTGTTAGAGTAAGGAGAACGTTACTTAATGTCCTTAGACCTGTTTCCTCTTGTGTAAAATAAGGGATTTGGATTTTTGGTCTCTCAGGTTTCTTTTAGCTATCAATTTATGATACTTTACAAAAAATAATTGAAGAAACTGAAGCCCAAGAAAATTAGTTCAGTGATTATCTAAGGCCATAAGAGTAAGTGACAGAAAGGAAATTCAGGCTCAAGTCTGATGACACTAGGACTGCTAATCTTTCTTGCTCTCTCCCCTTGTGGTTACAGAAGTCTAGACACAGTGTAATAAGATATATGAAAAGAGAAAGATCCTTTTCAGCTGAGGAAATTGAGGAAAGAAGCTTCATGGAGAAAATAGCACCTGGCCTGCAACATAAAGGAAGAGGATCTAAGATATGTTCTTCTGATTATAGAACAACCCTTGAGAGAATGCTTAGAGGAGAGAGGACAGAAAAAAGAGGACAGGTTGAGAGTCCCTAGTGGTAATATGAAATGAGACAACAGAGACAGGCTAAGAAGTTTGTATTTTATGTCACACTAAATGAGGCTAAACTGACAATTTTTGAGTATTTAACCTTGTCTGGTTATAATTTCCTAAAGATACCTGGGATTTTGCAAGATACGTTAGGAACATACTTTCTGTTCTATTGTAGGAAAACACATCCATCAGGTGAATTCTTCACTAGAATTCATTTTCACTAAGTGTATACTCTCTGATGACCTTTTTTTTGTTTGTTTTTTGTTTTTGTTTTGTTGCTGTTGTTGTTTGTTTATTTTTATTCTTGTGACTTGAAGGAAAACTGCATTTTTTACCACTTTTTCTATGACACCTGTTTTTCTTTTTTTCTTTCTGATGAACTTTGCTATTAGAAATATTAGTTTGGTGTGTATGTGAAAGTTGAATTGCAGAAAATTAGGAAACTATACAATAGTATAGGCAATGGTATGAACTAAAAATTAATCAGGGAAAGAGTGCCAACTCAAAATTAGTAATTGATTAACTGTATTGTAGGTGTCAGAGAAGAGAGGTTTGATTTTGAGATTTCAATCTTGTTTTGAACTTGACTGGTAGATCATTTCCTAGTTTCTTTTTCTTTTTTTCTTTTCTTTCTTTCTTTCTTTCTTTTTTTTTTTGCTTGCTTTAATCTCTCTCCTTTTTAAAAAATGAAGCCTTTAAATTAAACTTAAGAAAACATCCCCATTTACTCCATATGTAAAAATGCAGAGATTGAATTGAATACTGAAGTCCATTTCCTTGCTAATAAGTCTCCCCCATGAATAAGGAGGTTTAAGATATATGTTTGTGCCTCTTGAAATTGTATTCTTATAACTAGGATTTGTTAGTTAATAGATTTTATAAATATATAAAATTACACTAAATTTTAATTTATCTTACGTGTTATTAATTGACTAGACCATGACAGCATAATCCAAGAAAGTATATCATTTATTCATTTCTTGATTGTGGTTTAGGCCTTTATTTTTTAAGTTTGATTTGTTATGTTTTTATATTGGAAAGATTTCTCAATATTTGTGTCAAAAAATAATGCCCTTTTCTTTAAAGTCAGAACTAGTTGAAGAACCCATTTTAAAAGAGAACAAATATCTTTGCATTGCATTTGTTTGATTCTTTTAAGAGGAAAAATAGTTCATATCGATGAGTTTTTTCTTAGAAGGGCCACAATTTGTATCTAGGATATACTATAATATATTTAATATGTATGGGAATGCCTGCCATCTAGGGGAGGGGGTGGAGGGAAGGAGGGGAAAATTCAGAACAAAAGGGAGTCAAGGGATAATGTTGTAAAAAAATGATCTATCCATATGTACTGTCAAAAAATGTTATAATTATAAAATTAATTAAAACAAAAAAAAACAAAAACAAAAACAAAAAAACCCAAACAAAAAAAAAAGAAGGGCCACAATTTAATATTGATATATATTTACTAGAAAAAAAGCTAGTCCTTTTTTTTTTTTCCCCTAAGGCAATTTGGGGTTAAGTGACTTGCCCAGGGTTACACAGCTAGGACATGTTAAATGTCTGAGACTCAGGGCTGGTCTATCTACTGTACCACCTAGCTGCCTTGAAAAGCTAGTCTTAACTTTTAGTGAATGTGTATATGTATGTGTTTGCCTTTAAACTGACTGCAATCTCTTTTTGTATCTCTCACACACATTTGTTAGATCATAACTTTCAAAAATTGATTTTTTTAAAGGGGCATTTGTATACTCTAGTGGTTCTTAATTTTGTCAACTGCCTCAATATTAATTTTTCAGTACATTAACCTTTATTACATCCCATCTTCACTAAAAAGAAAAAAAAATATCAGTTTTCTCTTGGATTTTGCAAGTAGGGTAGAAAGAAGATAAAAATTACAGTAAATTTGTTCCTAAGTGTATCTTTTATCACTAAAACCAACAAATTGCTGTTTAGAATGTAGCAATCTTAGTCTTATTTGCTTCCTTTGAATTTAACCTATGACTTCCCTAGAGATCCAGATCAAAATTGGGAAATCCTGGCAAAGCAAGACTTAACACAATTACGTTATTTCTTTTAAATTTGCACATATAAATATATTCCTAGAATCTCTTTTAGAGTAATCCAGTTTTCATTTTTAACTTTATAGATGAAGGACCTGAGGTGGAGAAGATGCGAAGTGATATGCCCAAGTTTTATTACCTCATATACTAAAAAAAAAAAAAACTTAGAATTTATAGTTTAAAATCATTTCCTTTTTTCAAATAAGATGATACTTGAACATTACATAGCTTGTCTTTATCATGTAGGTCCTGTATTTGGAACTAGTCAAATTGAAGTCATAAATTATAAAAATATTTCTGAAAGTGATTAATTCCTTCACCCCCCACATTTACAACTGTTTGATGTCTCACAAATATTCTCTTCATTTTTGTGTATTCATTTAATTGTCATATAGCAAAATTTTACAAAAAGTTCAGACCTGCAGGCTAAAGAGGACCTGCAAAAATTGAAAATAAAGTTCAAAAGCTATTTATCTCTATCACAATAATTATACTTCATATAATATAGTATATGATACTGATATTTGTTGTGATAATTGGTAAATAGATATTTAATCTGCCTCTCTGATGAGTTTCTAGTTCAATTTGATTAAAATACTGAAGTTTTAAAATTGATTTTTAAAAATTGGAATATCTCATGTCAATAATGGAGTACTCTTATACTCTATTGAATTTATTTTATTTGTATGCAAAATTGTTTTATTTAAGACTTTCTATAGTCTATCTTAGATATATATATATATATATATATATATATATATATTACATTTGATTTTAAACTTACTGCAGGCAAGCTAAGATTATAGGAATAGTTTGATTCCATTTTAACAAATCAATATCTCTCTCACACACAGATGGCTACATGTATATGTATGTATGTTCATATGAGTATGTATATTATTTATGTAAGTATATATGGCTAAATCAATCTATCTCTTATCTATCTATGCTGGGGAGAGAAGGGAAGCTAGGAGTCTAGAGCTCTGAGCTTGGAATTGAAAGACTGGACTTCAGGAGTTCAAATGTTACATTTAAGTAACTTTGTTTTCCTGGACAAGTCACTGAATCCTGTTTGCCTCTTAGTTCCTCATCTATAAAATGAGCTGGAGAAGGAAATGTCAAACCACTCCAGTATTTTAACACATAGGTATAAATTTGTGTGTGTGTGTGTGTGTGTGTGTGTGTGTGTGTGTGTGTGTGTGTGTGTGTGTTGTATAAATGTTTACATAGCTATTCTAACTGCAAAATTTGTGCTTTTGTTGTGTCATTTGTAAATTAGATCAATATATTTGATTCAGTGATGTTTAATACTTTGAAAAACTTTCCTCTTTGATTATAGTCTTTGAAGTAAATTAGAGGATGGATTTCTCTATGCATAATTCTTTTATATTATAATTGTGGATGATGATTCACAATTTTTATGTTGTTATTTTGGACCATTTACTAGCCTTGATTCCTGAAAGTTCTTGAAAGTAATTAATAGGCTTAAATGGCAGGAGGGGGCTGATGCCTTTGTGCAGGTCCTTCATTTCTAAAAAGCCTATAAGAATGTTTGTCTTGCTATTGTTTTCTCCTTAATGAATCTTGTAGAATACTTGAGTCTGATAAATGAAAGCTCTCTGTGTATATGTATATGTACACAAACACATACAGATATACATACACACACGTATACACATATTCATTTATATCCATCAGTCTGAACTCATTCAATTGAAACTCCTCTCCAAAAGTTACTAATCATCATTTTCTTGTCAAATCCTATGGATTTTTCTCAGTCTTTATCCTTCTTGATTTGTCTGCAGCATTTATTAGTGTTAGTGGTCATTTTCACCTTAATAGATTTTTGGGACATTGCTTTCTGGTTCTTCTCCTACTTATTTCTGAGTGTTCTTCTTAGTGTTCTTTGATGGATCATCAAACTGTCCTCACTAGGAAACAGCCCTTGGAGTCCTTCTATCTTGCATATTCATTTTCTCTCTCTACTGTTCTCTTGAAATTTTCATCAACTGTCTGTGAACTAGTTCTACATTACCACCTGCCTATTGCACATTTCAAATTGATAATTGTGTAAGATGTTTAGAACACTCCTCAGTATAGTTCCTTACACCTTATAACCTTGTGAATTTCACTGTTTCTATGGAAAGCATCTCAATTTATTTTGGTCATTTTGTTTTGCAATTTTGAAGTCATTCTGGAATTCCCACTCTCTCTAATCTCACATATTCAATTAGGTGCTTGCCAAGTCTTTTTCATTACACCTCTCAAACATTTCACAAGTCTATTCCCTTTACCACAGCCACCACCCTTATTTGAAACCCTTATCATCTCCTTTCTGAGATATTCCAGTTGCCATAATTGCTATATCTGCCTTCAGTTTTTGCCTTTTCCAGTTCTTCCTTTATTCATGCCAAAGTGATTTTCCAAAAAATAAGCCTCTGTCACTTCTCTACTCTATAAAACCTAGTGCCTCCCTATCATATCTGGGGTCATATATACAATACTCTGCTTAGCATTTAAAGGCCTTCCCAACCTAGTTGCAACCTGCCTTTCCAAGCATATTATACTCTTATCACGCTGTATGGTATAGTTAGACTGACCTGCTTGATGATATCTTCCCCCCTTTCACCTTTGCCTGTTATAATTCTTACCTCTCTGAAAATTTAGCTCCCTAAGTAGTCTTTTCTGTTTCCCTCATCCTAAAGTTACCTTGTATATATACTTTTGTAAAAAAAAATTTTTTTTTTTGTACTTTGTTGTTTCTTTTGAGAGTCCTGCAGTTGGTTCAGTCATGTTGGCTCACAAATTAAAGTCATTTTGTTCTAAGGAACGCCTCTGTATTTCTCTATTTTTCATTTCTCTTCCTATATAGTTTATTCAAGGATGATCATGAATATTTATTGGGCACCTACTCATAGTGGCAGTGTGATAGTATAAAAGTGTGGATTTTTTTGTGTGTGTTGACATCCTAGATGACTCAGTAGTACACTCCCTCTGCTGATGTAGGAAACAGGTTATGGTAGCCCATAACCTGTCAAAACAATTTCCTACTTCTCATGAATTCCTAAAGTGCTTTACAACTCAATGTCCTATTCTGTTATGTAGAGTTCATTTAGAGAGAATTAGTAAAATGGCCATATCCTAGCATTACATAGAAGCTTTAGTTTTACACCTGATTCTACAGAGACCCTCCCAAACTCTTATCACCCAATGATTTTGGTAACTGTCCAGAAGGGAAATACATTTTAGTGATAGAAAAGGAATTCTCTTCCTCTCATACCCTTCTTTTCAGTGTAGATAACCCATGGTACTACCGAGAGGAGTATGTTCCCCATGTTGTGACTTCAGTTCCTGTTAGAAATGCCAGCTTCATGGACTTCACAGGCCATCCTCTTTCTTTGAGAGGCATGCTTCTCAGAAGCTCCCCTTCTTTTTTTTAAGAAGGGCAAATCTTCTTATTCTTGAACTTGGATTTACCATGAAGACACTCTTGGGCTAACATGGCCTCAAAATTCTGTATCATTTACAACTAGTGCTGACTTTTAGTTCTTGTGAGATTCAGATTGACTTGAGACTACAAATTAATATTATCTGTGTTTTACTGTATTTTTGTTTATTTTGTTAAACATTTCCCAGTTATATTTTAATTTGGCCTGGTCTCAATAAGCACTGCAATTTGATACCTCTGTTCTAGAATGCTTGTTTTGAAACCATCTTTTCTGGAAATTGTATCTTCTAACTAAGAAATGGAAGTTGGGAAAATTTGACTATGAACTTAGATCTCAGCCTCATTGAATTCATTATTTAAGCCAGCCTTATGCTTCTATAGGAACTTTCCTTTTGTCTCAGCTGTCATTTCTTAAATTGAGAAAGTTTATCCACAGAACCAGCCTTCATGTCATGTGATCAAGCATTTACAGCTTATCAAACTGTACACCTGATGTACACCCTATACATTAATGGTGAATCTATAGGCAGAACTCAGGTTTACTCTTAGTTTCACTGCAGCTCATAGCTCATTTCAAAGACAATCAAAAATAGTTCCAGAATTGTTAAGTGAGTCTTAGCACTCATGTATGTAGACAATAGTATTTTGCTTTTTCCAATAGAGTCCATTATCCTAAGGTTCTGAAGCAACCAGGTCACCTTAAAGGCAGCCCTAGTTTCTGAAACACTTCTAGAATGGTGTCAAACATGAGGATTATAGATTTGGATTTGGAAGAGGCTTTAGAGGACTCCTAGTTCAATCCTCTTATTTTATAGGTGAACAATCTAATCTCAGAGAAGATATGTGATTTACCTAAGATCATACTAGTATTAAAAGGCAGAGGGAGGGAGGGTGTGAATTAGATCCTCTGTCACTTGGAGACAGCCTCAAATTAATAAGGAGTTATTTTTCTCTATAACATCTAACATTAATCACAGACTTCCCTTTATAGACCTTAAGTAATACTAGAGAGGACGTGAAGAGTAAGTGGAATAAATAGTGGCACAAATGGGACTAAATTAACCTTTTTAATAGTTTCATGATTGCTACTCTGAGACACCTGCCAATTTCCTATAGATAAGTGGGTCCTTATTTTTTTATTTTATTTTATTTTTGGCTCAGGGTACAAGTCTATTTTTTGCAGTGAGGGATACATGGCATGATAAATGTTTAATCTGGCAGAATTACAGAGGAGTTGCACATGTGCATGTGGTTGCAAATATGAATTCTGTATAATTTTTAGCACATCTCATGCCACAGCCAGCAAATGGCTTGGGAATCACTGCTATAGTTTTTCCTACAGGACCTGGATTATCGATTTAATTCTATTTGGCTGCTTAAACTTTGGGTGTATAAGCCTTTAATAAATACAAATTGCTGACTAGGAAGGCAGGCATGTTTGATTGAGATAGCAAACCATTTTACCTAAGTGATTGATTGATTACCTTTTGTATTTGTAGTCAAAGGCCTGGAATTCTAGAATTGAATGAACAAATAATGCCTTGTTTCCAAGAAGATCAGCTCCTCAATTTTTTGTTCCAGTGAATTGGTCTCTAGGAATGGGATTCATGAGTCCTATTTGTTACTGTTCAAAATTAATAGTTACAGTAGATATACAGTATTTTACAATTGTCTCTTTTGGTTTTTAAGATAGATACATTTGGAGTAATGAATGGCACCTGTTCATTCAACACAGATCCTGTAATGATAAACAAATAGATGAATTTCCTTGATATTTAGCTTGAATATTCAGAAGCAATAGAAGTGACAGAGGATTTTGGCATTCTAATGTTGGCTCTGGCAAAAACTGTGACTGTGGGCAAATTACGATCTTTTTGAAAATCGGTTTTCTTAAGATGAAGAGGTTTAGCAAGGTTAAAAGCTTTGGCCTTCTAATAACATTGCTGTAGAATGTCTCTTGAAGATCCCCCCTCCCCCAGTTTCCTTGGAGGCAGGCTATTAATATGTTATAAAATAACTCAACAGAAAATGTTTTCTTCGAAATAGTTTTTTTTTTTTTTTAAGTAATTCTCAACCCTGACTAAATAATTATTCTGATTCAGACTCCTGAATCGATACCCTAATTCCTAATTTTCTAAAGAAGGACAAGTAGGCAGTATGGTATAGTGAAAAGAGTACAGGCTTCAGTGAGTCTCAGAAGGGATCCCAAAAGATTGGGATCACAGACTGGTGTCCCGAGGTGTCCCAAAAGAATTTGCAGCCTTGAACCCAGGTCAGGAGGCAAAGTTTATTGTCATTGTAAGCTCAATTGAAGTGAGCTAAATTCTTCCAAAAGAATTTAGCAAAAAACTAGAAGCAAGGAGATATATTTATCCAGTTTTTCATGACATTGATATGCTAATTTTATGACCTAGAAGTAGAACTGAGGAGTGGTCTCTGGAATTTGATTATCACTGACCAGTAGATCCAGGACTATCCCAGGGCCAGAAGACTTTAGAGTCCTTGACAGAGTCAGAGCAATAGCACTCTTAAGGTCAGAGAGCCTGAGGATCACTATTATATCTTCCCTAAACTCTAAGGGAACAATTATTATTATATTCCTAGGTCAGAACACTTCTACAACCATTGAAGGACAGATTGTTAGAATGATTATACTCTAAGGTTGGGGAGACCTCAGTATTATTGATTCTAAAGTCAGAAATTTTAGAATCATTGACAGATTGTTAGAACAGAAGCACTCTAAGATGGGGGATGGGAGCCTCCTTCTTGCTATTTTCCCTACAAGCTACATTTCTACAGTTGGAGGACTTGGGTTCAAAATCCCACCTTGAATGCTTATTATTATATAATTGTATGATTTTTGGCAAATCACAACCTTTTAAAGTTTTAGTTTTGTCATCTGGAAAAATTAAGGCATAGCATCTGAGATCCCTTCCAGTTCCAGATCTTTGGTCTTATGGTAAGCATATGTGAATGGGACTGATTTTGAAAGAAGTATTTTTCAGTATTGTCACATGATCCCTGTTCCCAAAACTCTGGGACTTTGGGGAGGTCATTTGATCTGTGAAGGGATGAACTTTGAACCTTGAGGGTACAGAAAGTTGCAGGAAGTGATATGACCTGTGGGAGGCAGTCAACATTGGGTACAAGTCTATTCTTTGCAGTGAGGGATACATGGCATGATAAATGTTTAATCTGGCAGAATTACAGAGGAGTTGCACATGTGCATGTGGTTGCAAATATGAATTCTGTATAATTTTTAGCACATCTCATGCCACAGCCAGCAAATGGCTTGGGAATCACTGCTATAGTTTTTCCTATAGGATGGTTATGTCCTTTTAGTCTATCCAATGAGAAAACTCAAGTCTTTTGCTTTTAAACCCTGGACAAGCCTGAAACTGACCAGGTTTCAGGTGTACATGGTGGGAATTGGGATGGCTCCCAGGTGTGTCTGGGCCTTTCCCTTCAGGGATTAAATAAATGCTTTCTCTTTGTACCTGATTATGTCTCTGACATCAGTTAATAGGGAAGGGGGTCTTATATCCCACCTGCCCCACACATAGGTTATCTTTTGCTTAATTTGAGCAAAACTTATGTGACTCCCCACACTAACATTGTGCTGTTGTTGTTTTGGTTCAGTCATTTTTTCAGTCATGTTTGATATTCTGTGACCCCATTTGGTGTGTGTGTGTGTGTGTGTGTGTGTGTGTGTATGTGTGTGTGTATATATATATATATATATATATATATATATATATATATTTTTTTTTTTTTTTTTTTTTGTTAAGTATCCTGGAGAAGTTTGCCATTTCCTTTTCCAGCTTGTTTTACATCCAGCGAGGAACTGAGGAGAAACAGGATTAATTGACTTGTCTAAGGCCAAATTTTTCCTCAGACAAGTCTTCCTGACTTTTGGCCTAGCACTTGCTATCCAGCTGCCCAGAATTGTGCTTGGCTCTTCATAAAACAGTACAGGCAGTTCTTGATTAACATAAATTTACATTGTGCAAATTGACTTTCTATAAAGAATTCTAAAAGAAATTTTAATTAAAAAAAAAAAAAACACCCATGTTAACTTTATTTTACTCTCTCTAGGACCCTGCCTCTCAGTTTGAAACTGCCAGGAATCCTACTCTCCACTAAAAACAAACAAAATCAAAAACTAAACAAACCTTTAGTTGAAAGCAAAAGAAAGAAGCCTATGTCCTACCCTGTCACATGTTTTCTATTATTCAGTGTTGGGGGACTGCATCTGTTCCCCACCTCTCTTTGCTACCCACCCTCTCCTGTCTCAGTCAGATCCCAACATTTATGTTTCCCCTCCCCCTCAGTGCCCTTCTTCTAGTCATTTAGACCATCCCATATCTTCCTCCTCCTTTTCTCATTATTTTTCTGTCTCCTGACCCCAAATGTCCTTGAATTTTTCCTTGGGATTATCCCTCCACCCTTGTTTTGCTCCCTTTCTTCCTTCTTTCATTCCCTACTTCATTCCCTACATACTCCCTACTTCTCATTAAGTAAAGTAGTTTTAAGTAGGTGTGTGCATAATATAAAGCAAGAACTGTCTATATTGTGTAACGCTTATTATTCCTTTTGTTCTAATGAGTATTTAATTGATAAAATTTGTGAAAAGAAACAAAGATTTCAATTTTAGTGGTAGAAATTTTTTAATAAATTAGCAAATTTAATTTGAAATCTTTGATCCAGAATTCTATCTCTGAAAGCTGTCCTTTATTTATCTTACCTTTCTAAAGAGTTTTGCATTGTCTTCTCTGTTTACATTTGTCTTTCTCCTTTCCCTTTGCTTGTTTAGTTCAGTACTCTCATAAAAGGGCTTTCCTTATTTTGTCTCTTGTTGCTCTTATTTTTTTTTTTTTTTTTTTTTTAATCCTGGCATACAAGCTCAAAGACATAAAACCTGAAAGGAATCACACAAATGAAAATCAATAGCTGTAATTGAGTTTTAGAGCAAAATTATCTTCTTTCTTTGATACCATCTGGGTAGCAGAATATTCAAAAATCTTTGAACCTTGATGCATATTGTACCCTAGGCAACTACCTACCTTACCTACCATTATTTTACTCTGGCCTTTAATTTTGTTTATTTGGTGTAGATTTGTTTGATACTATGAGACACTGAGACACAGACCAAGTAACTTATCTGTGATCACCCTCTGTTAGATGGGAGATTACAACCTAAGTCTTCTTGATTCTAAGGCTATGCTTTTTTTCTTCTGACTCATAGCAGTTACCTTTTAAGTTAAGTTTAGGAGATGTTTTAGATAATGTACATATTTCTTTTTTCAATAGTGCCTAAATGAAATGTTGAAGGCCTTTAAGATTAAAAAGGCCTTCCCTCCAAAAAATTATTTTGATAAAAATAAAAATAGCATATTTGAGTGATTTTCTCTTAAAGAGTTACTTTTATTGATTGCATTTTAAAATAAATTTTGTTTTCATTCTCTTTTGTGAGTCTTTTCAAAGAAGTTAGCCTTTTATTTTAAAGTAAATTTGTCATAATATTAAAGGGTATCAAGCTGTGCATTCTTTCTGGTTTGTGGATCAGAATATTAGATTTTTTAAATGAGCTAAATTTTGTGTAACTTTTTACAAATTTTACACAGTTCAGTAAATGGATAGAATCTAATATAGAGAATTTGATTGGCAGTCATCAATCACCTTCATCCTATTAAAGTATATAATCAGGCCCTTCCTAATTGAAATAGTACCCCCCCCCTTACACTCCTGTAATTTCCATAGCCTGATCTTGATACACAATTGAGCAATGGTTCCTTGATCATCCCATTCCATTTTTAAGTCCATAAGTTATATCTATTTATTCTCATTTGGCAATAATGGTATTATATCTCCAGTTCATAGAGCTATTATGGTTATGATTTTCAAAAATCCAGGGCATTTAATGTAGATTTTTGTGAATACTAATTCAAAAAGCATATTATCTTCCTAACTGCCTTCCTGTAAGGTACTAGGGACTAATTGAAGATAATGGTATAGAGCATTTTATTTTCTGTGAAAGAAATATTCCAATCCAATATCAAGTTCATGATCTGTTTCTGATGCTTATTGCACGTAAACAATCACCTCACAGTCAGACTGCTGTACTAAATATGATGACAGTTGATGGGAATTTTGAGATGAAGCATATGCAAAGGTAGGAAACTTTGAGTTGTAAGTAAAAGTCATAATTTTTAATGTCTCTCTGGGTTACTATCCTTCCTTATCCTTAGTTTAAGCTTGAAAATTGTATTCACTTGAAGATGGCTTTCTCACGTTCAAGGTACTTTAAAAGATTAATCCTTCTAAAACTAAAAGCTTATCAGCTGATAAGACCTGGGTGTTGTTTATCATGGCTGTTTTTTAAATTGTTGATTCAAGTCATCTAGAGCAAGATTTCTCAAATTGTTTCAACTTGCAACCCCTCTTCACTGGAGAAATTTTTACATGAGCCTAGGTATATAAGTATATAAAATAGGTATACAAATCAAACATTTACTTATTGTAAATCATAATTTCACAACTCCCGCATTCAATTATGAGACTCCTTGGGTCACAAACCAGTTTAAGAAGCTGGTTCTTAGAGGACATGATTCGCTCATAACAAAGTCATGTAGTGACCTAATGTAAGAAGAGCAGTACCTTAATATTCTCTGGAGAGGACGCAATAATCAAGCTTCAATCTGGAGGATGGACTTAAACTTCTCAAGTAGACATTCATGCAAAGAGGGAACATAGGGCCATGCTGAGAGGCAATTTATGCAGGATTGCACAGTGTTGCAGGATTATCAATCTTGGTCTCTAAATCATTTGTGGGTGTTGCTTTATTCTGGCTCTAGTTACAACTGCCTCCAGCATTTAGCTTAGCTAGCATCCTGGCCTAGAGTAACTATATATCATTCTAGAAAAAGCTGGAACCTGTGAGTAGCCTAAGAACACTAGGAGTTATGGTATATGATATCTCTTGCTCAATAGTCATCTCCAGTCTCTGCACTCTAAATTATGTTCATGGACTTCACCTGAGTTAGCTGGTGGGCACTGTTAGATGCTGTCAAATTTCCACCATGTTTTTATGTATTTTCTAAGAGGACCAAGGGCAAGGTGAAAAGACAGTTTCCTAAAGCTGGCTCTCTTGTCCATGTCTCTTGCTTGGAACCAGTTTACTTTTTAATCTAGATTATAAAGAGCAGAGCTAATCTCTCAGCACATCATCGATTGTCACTATCCTAATACTGTATGATGGGTGCTCAAGTCTGAAAAGGTCTCACCTATATATCCTATAATTTTATCAACCTAATCTAGGAGGACTGTTTGCTGGAGTTCCTTGATCCTCACCTTTGTAGGCTTTCTTTTAAGGCTGCAAAGTAGATCTATTTATTCTCTGTTGGTATTAATAGTATTTTGTTTCTAAATATGCTTACTGTTATTTTGCCTGTCTTCTAAGTAACTAATTTCAAGGAGACATGTTTTATCAAATGCTATCACATTAACTCATTTACCTGTGAGACAGCTTTCCACAATTTGGCACCTTTGTTACATTTATTATTCTTGTCACATAGTCACTTCTCAGACTACTTGATTAATGTGAACTAGACATGCCAATTCTGCTGAAATATAAATAGTGGAGTTGATTAGAATAACACCAGTAAGAGCATTACAAAGATTTTCTGAGTCCTTTTTCCTATCAGACAACAATATTATAGTTTATTAATGCTATTATAGTGTTTTCCTCTTTTTGCCCTGTGTGATTTGCTTTGGCTCACTAGTACTTTCTTCCCTTCTCTCCTTCCCTGCCTCTCCTTTCCCTTTCTGTTTTCCCCAGGACCCTTCCATAGCTTGTCCAGTTATTCATTTTGACTTAGTTTTAGTGATCTTTTCATTTGCATTGTTTGTTATATGTATTCTTTCATTTCTGATTTTCAGTCTGCATTTGTTCACATGAATCTTCCTGTCTTTGATTTCCTCATTCATTATTGTAAATACTATTATTTTTGGCTCATAGGTCCTTTTTACAACCATTAACTTAGTCTCTTTCAGCCTTAGTTTTCTCTTTTGTAAAATGAGACTCTATCAGAGGCTTGTAGGGAACAAGTGAAATAATGTTTGCAAGCATATTATTACATCTCTAATTGGGAACTCTCATATGGTTTTAATAATTTTGTAATTCTATTTTTGAGTATAGGTTGTTCATATTCTTCATATTTGAGGGAATGGCTTTTAGTCTTATGTATTCATATTATAGCACAGTCCTATAAAAAATCTGAATAGAGATATTTTATGCAATGACTTTTCTCACCCCTTCCATCCATAGCTTTTTTTTTTCATTATAATAAAAAGCATTTATATAATACCAAGAGCTAATACAAGGTATAATTAAGTATAATTAAGAAACCCTTTCCCATTTAAATGTAGGATGTACTCTCTACCTAGTATTACTTAATATAGTACTAGAAATACTAGCTAGAATAACAACAAAACAAAATAAAAGGCCTAAGTATTGACAAAGGAAGAGTTAAATGTATTCCTACATGCAGATGAACTGACATATATATATATATATATGTACCATTATTATATAATACAATATGTTATCATAATATATAATATAGTATAATATAGCATTATATTATGTTTTTATAATGTTATAAATAATGTATCATATTATATTTATATATTAAATGCTATGTAAAAGTCTATTTTATAGTACTAACAAAAATCAGAAAGAAATTATGAAAAAAAATCCATTAAATATTGGTAAAAATAATTAATACAAGTAGGATTTATATAGCTGTAAATATAAAACTGTATTTACCAAAATATTTAAATAATTATATTCACTAGCAAAATTGGCTTTAAAAATATATAATAGATCACTTAATTTAGTAATTGGGTTTTAAGACATACAAAAAAGTACAAAATCAGCAGAATAAAAAAAAAAATAAAGTTCCTTAAAAATAGTATTTTACTTTTTCCACACATGAGATCTTTTTGAGTTTTATTATGTTTAGCTGGAGGCTTTGGAGCCATAATTGCCTTTTGGGCAATTGTAAAGTATTTTGGCCTGCAGTTTTGTAGATAGAAGATTTTTTTAAAGTTGATTGCATATTTCAAAATCTAAATTTCAACTTTAATGAATAAAAGTATTGAAAAGAGACATTTATAATGCATTATCTAAATTTGTCATGTATTTAGAGAGTATATATCTTTGAACTAGTCTGTATTTTATTCTGTATATTAACTTATTAGAAAGATATAAGCTGCTCATTTGAATTTCTTTTCAGATTAAACAGATGAATAAAAATAGTTTCATTTTTGAACTACTGGACATTTTGTCATAGAAAGGAAGAAAAAAAAAAAACTATTCCCCTCTGTAGCTGTAATTAAAAAGTTTGTAGTTCCTTAAAATCTTTATTTTCAGTTTGGAACTTGACCTTTTAACATGAATAAGGTTAAATTAACACTTTATTATTAGGTGTTGATTAGAAGAACAAGAAGCATCTTGTTTAAATGACATCATAATTACAAAGCATTATTTGTTTTGACTCTTCACAATTTATATTTATGTATAATTTCTAATCCTATTTTTGTTCTTAATTGAGGTAGTCACCAATATATATGTCATAAGAGAGATGTACATAGAGAGATACAGACAGGCAGAGAGAGGGGGAGGGTTAAAGAAGGAGGGATGCAGATGGAAGGGAGGGAAGGAGAGAGAAAGAAAGCCAGCCTGTGGTCACAGCAACTACTCATTCCTTACACATACATACACCACCCCATTTCATTTGGTATTTAATAGCTCCTATTTTACAAAGTTGTTGTGAGAATCAGCTGTGATACTATTTGTACAGTACTTAGCATAGTGCCTGGCACAGAATAGGTTCTTAACAAATGCATTGCTCCTCTCACCCTATCCACTCTATCCCTTTTCTGAGACCATTACCCTGTTTGTTTCCTACCAATTTTAGCTGCTTTGTGGTCTAGGGCCATGTTTTACTTGACTAGAGGGATGGTATAAAAAGAGAAGGATTGGAAGGGAAGGTAGAACCTCTGTTATTGAATTTATATTTCATTACTATTCTCTTACCCCCTTCTCAATCACATCTTAGCCCTTTCCTACCTTCTAAACACTTTACTTTCTCCCAAATACTCTACTACCCACCTAGAATTGCCTGCTTGCTAGTCCTTAATCAGGAAAATAATTTATTTTAAAATTTTCTGCATTTCCCAACTCTTTTGAATTTGTACTAGTTGTCCTCTATGTCCTAGAGTGTTCTTCTCTCTTTGTTCAGTTTTCCTTTTCTATTCTTGGCCCTTCAAGATTCAGACTAAATCTCACCTATTGTATAAAGACTTCATTAATCCTCTCCCTGAGATTTCATACCCTTCATTTACATACCGTATGTCTTAGATATACACATATGGCCAATGATTATGTTTTTGCTTTTCTTTATACTCTAGCACTTATCACAATGTATGATACACAGTAAATGTTTTATAAGTGTTATTTACTTCTCATGCTGCCTTTTTAAGGGCCTCCAACCACCTCTTCAGCCTCTCTGCTCTGTGGTCTTAACCTCTTCACCCCACAGTCCACATTAATACCATAAACAAAATGATAAGGATAACCTGAGGGTGATTTTCTTCTATAATATAGATGAATCTTATTTAAGTCTCTTATGTGCAGAACTTCACCGTGTAGCTACTTACGTCTTGATTGATGTGTAACTTTATTTTCCAAAAAGAATTAAGTGAAAAATGAGAATGTGGTAAAGAATTTAAAGTCCCTTTTATTCCTTGATGATTTTCTTTTTGTTCACTTTTTAACTATTCTAAAATAGTGTGAGCTTTCTAAAGTAAAAGCTTTCATAGAAATAATCATATTACTCATTCTCTAAATAATCATATTATTTACTCTCTAAAATAATTGTAAAATTTCTGTGTGCCACACTATAGCCACACTATATGTGTGGGCCGAATGAAAGAGAATCCCTGGGAGGGAGGGGGGTAAGATATGGTGATGAGGTCAGTCCACAGGGGTTCAATATAAAAAGATATGTCAGTTTAGATTAAAAAAAAAATTCCAAATGTTGCTACCAGCTGAAAGTTCTGATCCTTCAGTACTTTCTATAAGAAATCTTACCTTGAGCTTTAGGCCTTGCTATCTATTGTCATCTACAATTTTTGGAACCAATCTAGTGTTACACTACTTGTTGCCCAAATTGTTGCTTGGATTTCTAACTCCATGCTACCCTCATGGAGCCCTTTTCATTTTGATCCCTGAACATATCTAGCAACATGGGTTCCTATTTAGCTACCTAATTAAGTCTCTTTCTCCAACCAAAAGAGAGAAGAGATAATAAAAATAATCATAATAATTATATTTTCATCATTATCATCAAAAGTAAAGTAAGCTTTGTCTAACATCCAGTTTATCCCCAAATGTCACAGAAGACACTCCCTTTCATTAATTCCATTTTATTGTACTTACCAGGTATTTATAACATAAAGATAGGTAGCTTCTTCCCTCCAGGAGCTTACATTCTACTGGATTGCCCTTATCTGTCACTGTGGGAATATATCTCAGATTTCATATTCAGAGTGTTACCCTACACTATTTATTATCTCCATCTATGCAATCATATTCCAAATCTTGTGGTTTCTGTAGTTTATGTTTATGCAGGTCTTTATAGATTTTTTTTTCTGAAATTATTCCTCTCATCATTTCTTATAGTATAATAATAGTTCATTACAATCATATGCCACAACTTGTTAAGCTGTTCCTCAACTGATGGACATCCCCTAATTTTCCAGTTCTTAGTCACCACAAGAAAGAATTAATGTAAATACTTTTGTACAAATATTTTCTTCCTTTTCCCTCTATGGAGTACCAGTATCTGTCTATGCGAAAATAAGTTGGACAGAGGAGTAAAGGGGTATGCTATGCCTTCACAATCACAGTGGTGAAGACTCTTGGCTTCATAAAATGGAGTGTATTTTTATATCTTTTTTGCCATATGGCCACAGGTTGGACCTAAGGAACATAAATAGGATGAAAACTTTCAACCACTGGTGTATGAGCTGGAAAGGATAGCATAGGCTTTGTCCTTTTGGATGCAGAGCAAGGCTGTTTCAGAAACATGACAATCACATGATACCTTCAATTTCTTAGTCCTTCCCCCCCTCTGTTCTTTCATCTCCCCCTCCACTACTCCTGCTCATTGCTGTCTCTAACACGAGTCCTTTTCAGACTGTCTGGATACATAAAGGCCAATGATGTTGGCTGTAACTTAAAAACTAGAAAGTGTGTGAGTATTAATACACTTTGTCTAAAGCCATTTAGAGATCATCCCTCATTAATTGGTTCACAATTCTGATTTCATTCTTCTCCTAACTCATGTTTATATGGTACTTAAGATTATTTGTTGATCAATCTGCTACTGATATATTTATTGTGCCTTCAACAAATCCCCTTTTACATTTTTTAACTTGTGTGGTAACAGTGAAAAACTTGACCCACCTCTTCCTAACCCAAATCTTAAAGCCTTATTAGGCTAATCTTATTTTGAGCCTGGCCAGGTAGAACAAGGCAATTATCCACCATCCCCAGGAGACATCCTGATAGTTTAGAATTGGGAGGAAGGAAAAAAAACTGTGTTCCTGGTGTATTATTCAATTGTGAATGCATTTTCATGTAGAAACATTGCTCATTGTTAAAAGTATTTTCTTTTTATTAGTATATTGTATAGTATAATTGTTCAGTATAACATTAGCACATCTCAACTTTAAATGCATCATAGTTACAATAGTCTTTTCAGGACTGGTCTGAGATAACACCTTTTTTAAAGAATCTGATATGAAAATGTGTTCAAAATGTCAAATGTAAAGACTTATACATGTACTTTTGGAATGCAATATATATTTGTAAGTTCGGCACTATATTTTATCCTCTCTGGTAAATAAAACCGGAAAAGACAGCATATTAAATATTTATAAGAATCTAATAGTAACTAGGCAACTGAGAACCCAGAATGAAATCTCTGTTTTCACAGTGTTAAGTGCATTGCATTTCCAAGAGCACATTCAAATGTGATCCCAGTTTGTTTTCAGACTGCCAGGTTAGATCTCATGCCATGAATACAGGTGCTCAATAAATATTTGTAGAAATGAAAAATGAGGTAGAAAATATTTTTTAAACATGGTGATTAGGAAATAATAATCATATCCTTACTCTCAACTTAACAGAGGCTTGTATAATTTCCAGAGTAATGCTTTGCTGCTGGGGGAAGGGTGATAGAGCTGGTTATTTTTAGTTATGGGATGGATCTTGGAGGTAGACACAATTTATATAGTGACTTAAAACAACTTGAAAATATTGGTTACATCCCTGAAAATGATGTACTAGTTAATTAATAGACTGGAAGTAGTCTGTGCTCCTCATTTTACAGAGGTGAAAATTGAAAAGTGAAATGACTTTCCCAAGATCACAAAAATAATAAATATTGAGCAGAGAAATTTAAGTTTTAGTGAGTTACCAGGATCAAGATAGTGACTGGGTTGGTACGAAATGTCTTGAACTCTGAGGTCTTCTAGTTCTCTGTACCTTTTCTATAGTTGATGCCTGGTTGTTCAAATTATCACCAAATAAATTTCTCTACTACTCAATATCATATTTAGACTCCCTCTTTTTAATTGTAATGTTTTCCAATTTCTAAATAAGCCATTAGTTTAATTCTTAAAATAGCTATTTATTATTTTCATAAACTCACATACCCACATTGATGAGGTTTCAAATCTACTGAAATATTGATATCACAGAAGTGGAAACACTTAGGAGAGCTTGTTGTGGTGGAGAGAGTAAATGTCTGCTTTTGGATTCAGGAAAACTTGGGTTAAGGTTCTGTCTCTGACAAGTACTATCATCTCAGTGTCCCAGATAACTCTTTAAAACCTAAAATTATAAAAATTGTAATTGCTTATGTGTTGTATCTGTGGAGACATTTTAAAAGCATTACATGTAAAACAAATTTTTAATATTAGCCTTTTTAAAAAGTTTGAGTTACAAATTCTTTCCCTCCTTTCTTCCCCTTCCCCCATTAAAAAGGCAAGTGATTTGATATATGTTATATACGTGCAGGCATAGAAAACATATTTCCATATTAATCATGTTATGAAAGAAAACACAGAGCAGGAAAAAAAGAAGTTTAAAAAATTATTTATCTCTGGAGGTAGATAGCACCCCTCCCTCCTCCTCTACCCTTCACCCAAATCATAAGTCCTTCAGGATTGTCTTGATTCATTATATTGTGAAGAATAGCTAAAACATGCATTGTTGATCATTATAAAATATTAATATTCCTGTATACACTGTTCACTTGGTTTTGCCCATTTCACTTGGCAGCAGTTTGTGCAAGTCTTTACAGGTTTTTCTGAAAGCATCTTACTCATCGTTTCTTATATAGCAGAATAACAATCCATTTCAGTCCTATACCACAAATTGTTCTGCCATTCCCCAATTCAGTTCATCCATTCAATATCCATTTCTTTGCCACCACAAAAACAGCTGCTATAAAAAGTTTTGCAGTTCCCTTTCCTTTTTTAAAATATCACTGGGATAAAGAACTAGTAGTGATATTATTGGATAAAAGGACATACATTTTTAAGCCTTTTTGGTATAATTCCAAATAACTTTCCAGAATGTGGATCAGTGTACAATTTCACCAGCAGTCTTTTAGTATTAATTTTTCTACATCTCTCTCAGCATTTGTCCTTTTCCTTTTCTATTAGCCAATCTGATAAATGGGAGGTGGTATCTCAGAGTTCTTTTAATTCGCATTTCTCTAGTCAGTAGTGGCTTAGAGCATTTTATATGATTATAAATAGCTTTGATTTGTTCATCTGAAAACTGCTTGTTCATATCCTTTGATCATTTATCAGTTGGGTAATGATTTACATTTTTATAAATTTTATACAATTCTTTATGAGGTCTTTATTGAGAAACTTGCCTTAATTTTTTCATAGTTATGATTAGCATTATGATTCATATCCATTATATTTTTTTCATTTCTTATTTTCTCTCAGCCTTTTACTATTACCACTTGAGAAGTATTTTGCTTCTGACCATGCCTCTTCCAATATGTCTTATGTTCTTTCAAATATCCCCACCTTCTCTTATTACTTTCCTGTGGCAAAGATAGATTTATATACTCAACTGAGTTGTATAATATTCCCTCTTTGACCTAATTCTGAGGAGATTTAAGGTTTGAACATTTTCTGTACCCCCCATCCACTATAAAAGCTCTTTCATATGAGATAATTTCCCTTTCTTTCTCCAAGTGTGTATTTACTTCTTGCCCCTTAGTTTTATTTTTGTTTTTTAGATAGCCTTCTATCATAATCGATCCATGAACTGCCTCCCTCTCTCCCCTCCACTCCCCTTTCTCTCTCTCTCCTTTTAACTTACCTAATAAAAATAAAGTTCTAAGGAGTTACAAGTCATCTTTCTACATAGGAATATAAACAGCTTATCCTTATTGAAACCTTGAATATTTCTCTTTCCAATTTACCTTTTTAGTACTTCTCTTAAGTCTTAGATTTGAAAGTAAATTTTTCTGTTCTATTCTTTCCTTTGCATAAATAATCCTCTATTTCATTCAATTCCTATTTTCTCCCTGAAAGATAATAGTCATTTTTCTAGGTTGGTTGATTTTTGAATTGTAATGTTACCTCCTCTTTCTCTCCAGAACATCATATTCTAAGTCCTTTGATCATTTAATATAGAAGCTATTAAGTCTTTTGCTATCCTATGTCTGTATGTTTGGATTGCTTCTTTCTGACTGCTTATAGTATTTTCATAATTTTTTTCATTTTTTGTTTTATTGCTGTTTGATATCTCATAAAGTCATTAGCTACTGTCTGCCGGATTAATAATTTTTAGGTATTATTTTGTTTAGTGTTTTCTCTTGTATCTCTTTTCCATTTGACTAATTCTATTTTTAGAAGTTCTTTTCTTCATGAAATTTTTGATGACTATGGGGATAAGAATGGAGAGATAGTGAGGGATTCATGATGATTCCTAGGTTGTGAGCCTGATGGACAGGAGGATGGTGTTATACTCTATAGTAATAGGAAGGTAAAAAAATGAGAAAGTTAAAGGACAAAAGTAATGAGTTTAGGAAATTAACTGGGCATCCAATTTGATGTTGAAAGAGCAGTTGGAGATATGAGACTAGATATCAGTGGAGAGATTGGGTCAAAATAAGCAGATTTGACAATTGTCAGTATAGAGATAGTAATTTAATCCATGGAAATTGATGACGTTGCCAAGTGCCATAATATAGAGGAAGAAGAAAGAGGACCCTAAAGAGAACCCTAGGAACACCAATATAAATATTGGAAAGAGCAGTTTCAGTGGAATCATAAGAGAAAGAATGTGAATGACACAGGGATTTGTTGGAGGAGAAGAGATAGAATGGGATTGCTTGAACAAAAAGATTAGCCTTGTTAACAAACTTCATCATGTGCGTCAGGAGTAAAGGAGGAGAAAATGGCATAAGGTGTTTGAGTAATAGAAGGTGAAAAAGAAAATTCGTGACAATGAAATGAACTAATTTTTTTCTTGTAAAAGGAAAAAGTGAAGCAAAGTTTTCAGCTGATGGAATGAGGGTAAAGGGAGTGATGGAATATTTATAAAGGGATGAAAAAATTTTGAAGAGTTAATTTGGAGAGAGTTAATAATGGAGAAAATGGAAGAATTGTATAATAGCAATGAATATCCAGTTAAGGTTATTCAGAATGATTTCCTGATTTTCTCCACCTTCATTCATTTGTAAGCATATTTGTAAGCCAGAAAATGGCCAAGGCTAAAGATTGACTGAATGTAATTATTTATATAATAAGGGGGTTAAGGATTTATGAGAAGAGGCAATAGAGTTGAATTGATTAATGAAAGAGTCAAGATGGGGAGAAAAGGAGCGAGTGGCTAGAGCAAGGGAGATAGCTAGGGAGAGAATTGATGGACTAATGGATTGGAAGTTGCAATTTAAGTCAAAGCAGAGGGAGAAGTAAAAAAGGCAATAAATTATTACCAAAGGATAGGATGTCAGGATTTTTGAATTCAGAGATGGTACATTTGTTGGTGATGGCAAGATCAAAGGTATGACCAGCTTTTTTGTTTTTATAACCATTCTAGGGCTTTCTTTATAGAAGTATTTTTCTTTTTCTTTGTCCAAGTAGAAATATCTGTTGGTTACAGTTGTTTCAGGTCATCATCTGGTTGCCCTGAGGGGCAAAAGCTTACTTGCCCACTTTAGTGCTGACTTTGTGGCCATCTTTTCTATTGTTCATAGGCTATTGACTGACTTTTGTCTTAATTTAAAGTAGAAAAAGCCACTCACACGAATTTTACAATGTATTTGCTAATCCATATTCATTGTGGTTGAAACACTAGTTTTTTTTTTTGTTTGTTTTTTTGTTTTTTTGTTTTTTTTGTTTTTTTGTTTTTTGGCTGAAGTAGATGAAGGGCATTTTAGCAGGCTGTCATGACTGGAAGTCATACTTTTGATGACCAAGGGCTTGTAAACTGGCTTATAAAAATCTCATCTAGAAAAGATAGTGTGAAATTTTAGCGGTAAGGAAAGACATATTAAAAAAAAAAATCTGCAGTGAATTTTAAAATAAATCTTTTCCTAGTTAAGGAGGCTGGAACTAGTTAGTGTCCATACTTGGACACTAACGTTACAATTCTTTTTTTGTTTGTTTCTTTGTTTTGCTGAGGCAGTTGGGGTTGTGATTTGTCCAAGGTCAAGTGTCTTAGACCAGATTTGAATTCCGGGTCTCCTGAATTCAGATCTGTGCTCTATCCACTGCACCACCTAGCTGTTCCAATGTTACAGTTCTGAACAAGCTTCTAGAAGAAGTGGAAATAGCATCATGGAGAACAAAGATATGAAAGTCACAATGATAGTACTAAGAATTACACAGAAAGGATTCATGCTGGAAGCAACAAAACCACAAAGGCACCGGGACATAGAGAAACTTTTGGAAAGAATAGGAAGATAGAAAAAGCATGGGGGAAAAAAACTCAGACTTTGCCATTCTGGGAAAAGCCAACATAGAATAGTATTAAGTATTGACAGAGGCTGTTATTATTCCCATTTTATAAGAATAATCTGTACATTTATCAGGTGTAACGTTTTATTAGTAAGGAACAGAGACAGCCTTGTGAAAGTTGTATTGTATTGTATCTGGTATCTTTACCGCCACATAATGGACTTTAAAAAGTATGATGGTTAAATTCATTCTATATTTACTTTTTGAGGATTTTTTTTAATTGATTCTATTTAAAAAGTGTCACTTTTAAGTTGTTTTGTGTGTGTGTGTGTGTGTGTGTGTGTGTGTGTGTGTGTGTGTGTGTGTGTGTTTTAACAATAAGGTATCTGTCTACCATGGTTATGTTAAAATTATTTAAATTTCCTTAAACAATATCAGATGAGGTAGAAAAAGCCAGACATGTGCCTTCTAGAAATGTTACTGGTATTGGTGGTTGTAGGGAAGATAAGGGTATTACGGGTAGGGGGGGCTGGGGTAGGGATTAGTGCTGATGGGAGTGAGAGTGGTGATGGTGGTGGTACTGTTGCTACTCATAATAGAGTAGAATTCAATTCAGAATCTAAATTGAAGAATTCCCTATAAGTGAAATCCTTTATGTTTGAAGTTGACATTGTTAGTTATATTCTGCTTCACAGTGTTGTAGAGCCTTCTGGAGAACTTTATTCTTAGTATTCCAAAATGTACTATGGCTATAAATGATTTTTCTTGCTACAAAATATGATATGGTATAAAACAAAACTGTTAATTAACTCCTAGTCAAGCACTTTTGATGTTATATTTCCATTGAGTTAGCTTACTCTTTTGACACTGGTGATATTCTTAGACAATTAGAAATCAATGTCAGTATTACCTAAGATAAAATGTTAGCATTGATAATATGATGAAGGTAAAAATAAGAGAGGCAGGGAGGTAATCTTAAAAAATGAAACAAAAACAAAACAAAACAAAACAAAAACATGAAATATGTAAGTTATCCTTTAGTATGAATCGCTCTGTGAAAGAACTCATTTATTGCTGTCAGTTGTTGATTGCTTATCTTGCAATATTTAAGACTGAGTGTATGAATGTTTTATGTTTTATGTAGGAGTGTGGCAGGTACATTGGTACAGAACTAAAGGTTAGAAAAGAATTTTAAACCTGTTTTTATGTGAAAATTAATATATTAGCAATATCAAACATTCATATAATCACTTTAAGGTTGGTAGAGTAATTTTTCAAGTCACCAGTTAAAAATTAGAATTTCACTACTTTTCTTTTTCGTTAAAAGTTTTTTTTTATTAATAATTTTTTATTATATATATATTTTTATAATATTATCCCTTGTATTCATTTTTCCAAATTATACCCCCCTCCCTCTATTCCCTCCCCCCGATGACAGGCAATCCCATACATTTTACATGTGTTACAATATAGTCTAGGTACAATACATGTGTGTGAATATCATTTTCTTGTTGCACAATAAACTTTAGATTCCGAAGGTACATGTAACCTGGGCAGACAGATATTAGTGCTAACAATTTACATTCACTTACCAGTGTTTCTTCTCTGGGTGTAGCTACCTCTGTCCATCATTGATCAACTGGAAGTGAGTTGGTTTTTCTTTATGTTGAAGATTTCCACTTCCATCAGAATACATCCTCATACCGTATTGTTGTTGAAGTGTACAGTGATCTTCTGGTTCTGCTCATTTCACTCAGCATCAGTTGATTTAAGTCTCTCCAGGCCTCTCTGTATTCCTCCTGCTGGTCATTTCTTACAGAGCAATAATATTCCATAACCTTCATATACCATAATTTACCCAACCATTCTCCAACTGATGGACATCCATTCATCTTCCAGTTTCTAGCTACTACAAAAAGAGCTGCCACAAACATTTTGGCACATATATGTCTCTTTCCGCTCTTTAGTATTTCTTTGGGATATAAGCCCAGTAGTAGCGCTGCTGGGTCAAAGGGTATGCACAGTTTGATAACTTTTTGGGCATAATTCCAGATTGCTCTCCAGAATGGCTGGATTCTTTCGCAACTCCACCAGCAATGTATTAGTGTCCCAGTTTCCCCACATCCCCTCCAACATTCATCATTATTTGTTCCTGTCATCTTAGCCAATCTGACAGGTGTGTAGTGGTATCTCAGAGTTGTCTTAATTTGCATTTCTCTGATCAATAATGATTTGGAACACTCTTTCATGTGAGTGGATATAGTTTCAATTTCTTCCTCTGAGAATTGTCTGTTCATATCCTTTGACCATTTATCAATTGGAGAATGGTTCGGTTTCTTATAAATTAGGGTCAGTTCTCTATATATTTTGGAAATGAGACCTTTGTCAGAACCTTTGTTTTTAAAAATATTTTCCCAATTTGTTACTTCCCTTCTAATCTTGTTTGCATTAGTATTATTTGTACAGAAACTTTTTAGTTTGATGTAATCAAAATCTTCTATTTTGTGATCAATAATGATCTCTAGTTCTCCTCTGGTCATAAATTCCTTCCTCCTCCACAAGTCTGAGAGGTAGATTATCCTCTGTTCCTCTAATCTATTTATTATCTCCCTCTTTATGCCTAAATCATGGACCCATTTTGATCTTATCTTGGTATATGGTGTTAAGTGTGGATCCATATCTAATTTCTGCCATACTAATTTTCAGTTTTCCCAACAGTTTTTTCCGAATAATGAATTTTTGTCCCTAATGTTGGAATCTTTGGGTTTGTCAAAGATTAGATTGCTATAGATGTACCCTTTTTTGTCCTTTGTATCTAATCTGTTCCACTGATCTACCGGTCTATTTCTGTAGCCAATACCAAATGGTTTTGGTGACTGCTGCTATATAATATAGCTTTAGATCAGGTACACTTAGACCACCTTCCTCTGAGTTTTTTTTCATTAGTTCCCTTGCAATTCTTGACCTTTTATTCTTCCATATGAATTTTGTTGTTATTTTTTCTAGGTCATTAAAATAGTTTCTTGGGAGTCTGATTGGTATAGCACTAAATAAATAGATTAGTTTGGGGAGTATTGTCATCTTTATTATATTCGCTCGGCCTATCCAAGAGCACTGAATGTCTTTCCAATTATTTAAATCTGATTTTATTTTTGTGGCAAGTGTTTTGTAATTTTTCTCATATAATTCCTGACTTTTCTTTGGTAGATGGATTCCCAAATACTTTATACTCTCAACATTTGTTTGGAATGGAATTTCTCTTTGTATCTCTTGCTGCTGCATTTTGTTAGTGATATATAAAAATGCCGAGGATTTATGTGGATTTATTTTGTATCCTGCCACTTTGCTGAAATTTTGAATTATTTCTAGTAGCTTTTTAGCAGAGTCTTTGGGGTTCTCTAAGTATACCATCATGTCATCTGCAAAAAGTGATAGTTTAATTTCCTCATTTCCTACTCTAATTCCTTGAATCTCTTTCTCGGCTCTTATTGCCGAGGCTAGCGTTTCTAGTACTATATTGAATAGTAATGGTGATAGTGGGCAACCTTGTTTCACTCCTGATCTTACTGGGAAAGGTTGCAGTTTATTTCTATTGCATATTATACTTACTGAAGGTCTTAAATATATGCTCCTGATTATTCTAAGGAATAGTCCATTTATTCCTATACTCTCAAGAGTTTTTAGTAGGAATGGATGTTGGATTTTGTCAAATGCTTTTTCTGCATCTTTTGAGATGATCATATGGTTCTTATTAATTTGATTATTAATATGGTCAATTATATTAATAGTTTTCCTAATATTAAACCAGCCCTGCATTCCTGGAATAAATCCTCCTTGATCATAGTGTATTATCCTGGAGATGATTTTCTGAAGTCTTTTTGCTAATATCTTATTTAAGATTTTAGCATCAATATTCATTAAGGAGATTGGTCTATAATTTTCTTTCTCAGTTTTCGATCTACCTGGTTTAGGTATCAGTACCATGTCTTTGTGATAAAAGGAGTTTGGTAGGACTCCTTCATCCCCTATTTTTTCAAATAGTTTATATAGCATTGGGGCTAATTGTTCTTTAAATGTTTGGTAGAATTCACATGTGAATCCATCTGACCCTGGGGATTTTTTCCTGGGGAGTTGATTAATAGCTTGTTCTATTTCTTTTTCTGAAATGGGATTATTTAAGCAATTTATCTCCTCCTCTGTTAATCTAGGGAGCCTATATTTTTGGAGGAAGTCATCCATTTCACTTAAGTTATCAAATTTATTGGCATAAAGTTGGGCAAAGTAACTCCTTATTATTTCTCTAATTTCCTCTTCATTGGTGGAAAAATCCCCCTTTTCATTTGTAAGACTATCAATTTTATTTTCCTCTTTCTTTTTTTTTGATCAAATTTACCAAAGGTTTATCTATTTTATTGGCTTTTTCATAAAACCAACTCTTGGTTTTATTTATTAATTCAATAGTTTTTTTACTTTCAATATTATTGATTTCTCCTTTTAATTTTTGTATTTCAAGTTTAATTTTTGGTTGGGGGTTTATAATTTGGTCTTTTTCTAGCCTTTTAAGTTGTAAGCCCAATTCGTTAATCTTCTTTTTCTCTATTTTCTTCAAATAAGCCTCTAAAGATATAAAATTTCCCCTTATTACTGCTTTAGCTGCATCCCAAAGATTTTGGTATGATGTCTCATCATTGTCATTATCTTGGGTGAAATTGTTAATTGTTTCTATAATTTGCTCTTTCACCCACCGTTAAAAGTTTTAATGAGAACCTATATGCTCAATAAAGCTTTTAGAGATTTCCAAAGTTCCAAACAGGCTTTTGTTCTTATTTTTCTGATATAGGTTTTTTGGGTCGTAAAGCAAAATAGTCATTTCTGCTTTCTTCTAGAAAGATATTTTAATGTAGTCTAGTTTTCAAAACTTTGCACTCTTAGTCATGGTGTCAAAGTCAATGAGTGGGCTGATGTCTATTATTATTAAAGATCAGTGATAATAATTGAAGTTTTAGAATTTTAATGGCATACCATTAACGATGATAGAAGGGTTTATACTCTTCGATGTTAAAATTTCTAGTGTGTCACTGATCATACTGTTAGAAAATTAATATGCATACAAGGAGTTAAGTCTGGCTTTTCCCAGTGACAAAAACACAGAAAACAAAGTTTTGTGGCAGTGAGTTTCAAGTGGCTTATGTTTCCATATTGTTCTTTTTTTGTTTTGTTTTGTTTTGTTTTTGTTTGTTTGTTTTTGTTTTGTTTTTTGTTTAATTTTACCATATTTTAAAAATCTCTTCTTTAAAATAACATCCAGATTTTTAGGGATACTTTAAATTCAGAATAATTTCTAATTAAGATTTAAATATATAAATATATACTTTTCATAAAGGAAGGCATATTGCTCTAACTTGTTAGTTGTATATGACCAGGATTTTTGTGTGTATACTCACTATAATTATTCCATTTTGTATCATTATTATATTTTAATTTTTTGTTTATTTTATAATCAAACTAGAGCTCACACAGAATATCCATCTTTTGTAAGACTGAGAGATCTTGAATCACACTAGAAACTTAACTATTTGCATTATCCATAAATAGGTTATCTTTCTTTTGGTTACTTTAACTTGTGGGAAATCTTGTTTTCAAATTGAGGAAGTAACGTAATATGGTTGAAAGAACATTTGTCAGGATGCCTAGTGTTGAAAACAACATTCTGAAGCCCCAAAAAGGCACAATAAGTAAACAGGGCACAATAAGTAAACAATCTCAGATGACTAAAACAGTTTAAACATTTAATGTAGAACCTTGGAAACTTCTTATTAATACACAAGCTGATATGAAAAGGAGAACAAGCTTTTATACTCTAAAATTAGTCCTACTCCTCACCTCAAAGTTCTGGTTGGCCCCAACCCTTCTGGGTTGCAGTCTTCCTTATTAGTCACTTACATGTTGCTCCTAGACATGTTCTTCCTACCTGGTCATACATCCCACCTTCAAAGACACACTTCAGGGTGTGTCAATTAATATGTATGAGGTTCATTAAGCATGCATCATTGCTAAAAAAACTATGTTCTGTCCTTGATTCTAGTGGGTTTAAGCCAGCTTTAAGTTTGGGCCCCTAATCAGGAATGCATGGTTTACCTAGATTCTTGACTCACAAGGTGATTGGTTAGTGATAGCTTAAGAAGATGTTTCACCCTCTTTGCAATGTTTGTGGAAACCTACTTTTTAACATTTCTTACATCTAGTTTATGGTGCTATCTCTGTTTATCTGTACATCTCTGTTTTATTATTATTATTATTTTAATTTGTAGAATGAGGAGATAATAAGAAAAGAACTCCAAAGAGTTCTATGATTTATATGTTCATTGATGTTATTTAGGCATTTTCTCCCCTCACTGATTTGTTTTGTTTGCATGTCCTTTTTTGTGTTATACTTTAATATCTTGCTTGCTCTGATTTTTAAAATATGCAACCAATATTTATTTATGCATGCAATTTCTTCTTGAAATCCAAACAATAACCACTGATTCTAATCTAATCAATGCAATTCAATTTTTTTGTGTGTGTGTGTCTAAGAAAATAGTTGTCCCTGAAAATTAAAGGGTAAATTTCTCAGATGAATTGAAATGAGGTCATGATTTGAAAACTATTTAGCTTTTCAGTGATGCCTGCTAAGCAAGATGTTGAAGGGTGGTTTTGTTATTGTATTTGAACTAACTTCCATTATTCCAAATTCATATAATGTAATAATCTACATCGAAATGAAAGGGAAAAATTCAATTTAAATTACTTCTGTTATTTCTAGGAATGTGATCCCCTCCTTTCATAGCTAAAATAAAAATGATTATGCTGCCTTGATTTTTGCATAAATGGACTCTTAAAAACTATTTTCACCCATTTATTTCATCTGAACTTTAAAACAACACTGGGAAAAATATTGGGCAAGTTATAACATTTTTTGTTAATAGCTGAGAAAATAGATATTGAGAAGTTAGGGGAATTTAAACACTTGGTAACAGGCCCATGGCAGTCACTAATTATATAACAGCCCAAATCATTCTTAGTCCAACACTCTAGAATGCAGCTTCTAATATTAGTAATTGGGTTTTTATGATGTGTTTAATTAATGATAGATTTCACTATTCAGTCCAGCATTTATTAAACATCTGCATTATTTATACCTAGCATTTTTCTAGGTACTGTGTGTTCAAATACAAGAGAGATAGTTCCTGGCATTAAGGACCTTATAATTTACTAGAGAGATCCAACAAGAACACAGATAAGTTAATAGTTATCTCATGGTGCATATGTACTAATGTCTGGGGAAAATAAAGAAAGGCCTCTGCAAGGAGGTGGTCCTTGTTGAGCCTAGAAGGCAAGTGGGAGTTCTTAGATGTGTGGGGTGCAAGTGATAGCATTTGATATACAGAGGACAATCTCTACAAAAGCATAGAATGGTATGTTCTAGAAATGATATATTGTATCTATGGAACAATTAATAGGCCTCCAATTTTTGCTAAAAGGTAGAATGCTTGATGGAGGACTAATGAGTCTGCATAGATTACCATATTGTGAAGAACTTTAATTGATAAACAAAAGAGTTTCCATTTATTCAGTCAGCCATAAAAGCTTCTTGAGCCAGGCAATAGTGGCAATTGGACCTATGATATAGGAATGTCAATTTGACAGTTGTATAGAGGTTGGATTGGAAAGAGGAGAAATGAGATGCAGAGAGATTAATTAGTTGGTTGTGTGATTGTGTATGAATAGAGAGAAGAGGATGAATGCAAGAGATACTGAGGAGATAGAATTGAGAAACTGTGACGATTGAATATTGTAATGAAAGGGCATTAGTGAGAACACAGAGTTAAACATGATTTCTAGGTAACTGGAAAAATGATGGTGTAATGAACAGAAAATAGGGTAGTTAGAAAAACTTCCCTCTTCCCTCTATGTGTGTGAAAGAAAATTTTGAGTTGTGTTTTTGAACATGTTGAGTTTAAGATGCTTTTTCTAAGCACCAATTTGAGATGTCTGTCTAGCAGGTAGTTAGTTAGACTTGTGAGACGTGCTCTGATTGGATGAATAGATTTAAGTAAGTAATAGATGAATCCACAGAAATTTATGAATGATAAAAAGAAAAGAGAAGACTCAATGAGAACAGTTATTTTCTTTAGTAAAGACACAAGTGAAGATGAATCAGTCAGTGAATAAACAGTTATAAAATGTTTGCATGCCCCAAGCCCTATCATAAATGTTAGAGGTACAAATATATATAAAAAAAAAAAGAAAGAAAGAAAGAAAGAAAGCAATGCGCTAGACTTTACCTTTGAGTAACTTATACTTTGAAATGGTGGGGAAAGGAATTTGATTCAAGAATCACAGAAATGGCGAATTGATCCATAGGGAAATCAGAATCAGCAGAATTTATTAATTATCCCAGAGTAAGAGATATAACTAATAGGAGATGACATAGAATGTAAGAGCAAAAGATGTTGAGACTAAGAGATATATAGTAGGATATATGTTTTAGGTTACCCTCACTCCAAGTAAGATGTCGGGGATATTTAGATAACTATATTTTGCTTTAAACTTCCTTCAGATTTTTTAAAGCTTCTGAAATTTTAAAAATCTTTCAGAACCTATTTAGGTTATTTTTGTTTGGTTTGTTTTTGCTGTGCTTTTATTTACAATGCCTGCTACATGATAAGTACTTAATAAATATGTATTGACTTGTTATTGATTACAAAATATAGCACACTGAATAAGGTATTATGAACTAAAGAAAATAGCTCAATACATATTAAACTTTTTCTTGGTCCTTTTTCATATTTTCACTGCACTTTTTTCTTGCCTGTGTATCTCCTTTGAGCATTTACTAAATGGTTTTTAAGTGAATGTTAAAGGTGAGGTCATGCTTGCTTTTGCTCAATCATTTTGTAAATTTTTTCACTTCATTATTGTCCTCATACAACTTTTCTCCAGCTCCAGCTCCATCTCTTTTATTCTGCTCCTCTCTCTGCTACTATATTTTCTATGAAATTCTATTGCATTCTGTGTGTATTCTCATATTGGGAATGTACCTCAAAAATAGTCTTTTTCAATTTGTATCTGAAAAATAATTCCTTTCCAGCATTTCTGACAAGTGGCAATCTGTCTCTTCCCAAAGATCACCAGTTGTGAAGAAATACAAATTTCTTAAATTTTGAGTAGCTCATTCTACCTTTGAATAACTCTTAATTGCAAGGAAGTCTTTCCTAATATTAAGTCAGTTCAGCTTTTTTACAAATTCTATCCACTGATCCTAGTTATCGTTTCTTGGTTCAAGAAAAACAAGTCTAAGCCTTTCTATGCATTAGTGTTTTCCAGATAGTTGATGGCTCTAATTCATTCTTTTCTTCCTCTTAACCCAAAGATTTCCATTGCCTAGTCTAATCCTGTTTGTTTCCTTGAATCACTCTTCATATGGTATTTTTTAGGTCTTTTGATTATACTAATTACTCTCTGGCCCATGGTAGATAATAAATATTTGTTCGATGAAGGGAAAGTAGAATTCATTCTTGATGGCTCATATACTGAATTTAGTATTTTTTTCCTAGAAAAAGTCCATGTTATAACAATTGTGTTAAGCCACGGAACATTATATTACCTTTACACTAAAATCCACAATTACTTAAAAGAGAACTAACATCCTATCCTGGGGAATATTTTTCAAAATGTAGCTGGGAAATGTAAACTTTTCAGTTTGGCCCATTTTAAAAAATGTCACAGTAATGCTATAGATTAATGGGATAGTGAGTGATTTGGGAAACATTTCTATTATATTGCTGCACTCCAAGTAGTCACTGCATTATCTTTATTTAAAATGACATCCAAAATTAAAAATACTGGAAGATTTTCTTTTCTTTTTTTTTTTTTTTTTCTCTTTTTTTAAAATAGCTTTTTAATAGAATCTCTGGGATTCTCTAAATATACCATCATATCATCAGCAAAGAGTGATAATTTGGTTTCCTCATTACCTACTCTAATTCCTTTAATCTCTTTCTCAACTCTTATTGCCAAAGCTAGCATTTCTAATACAATGTTGAATAGTAATGGTGATAGTGGGCAACCTTGTTTCACTCCTGATTTTATTGGGAATGATTGCAGTTTATTCCCATTACATATGATGCTTACTGATGGTTTTAAATAGATGCTACTGATTATTTTAGGGAAAAGTCCATTTATTCTATACTCTCAAGTGTTTTTAATAGGAATGGATGTTGGATTTTATCAATTGATTTTTCTTCATCTATTGAGATAATCGTATGTTTGTTGTTAATTTGGTTATTCATATGGCCAATTATACTGACAGTTTTCCTAATATCGAACCAGCCCTGAATTCCTGATATAAATCCTACTTGATCAGGGTGTGTTATCCTAGGGAGGATTTTCTGTAATCTTTTTGCTAATATCTTGTTTAAGATTTTAGCATCAATATTCATTAGGGAGATTGGTCTATAATTTTCTTTCTCTGTTTTCAACCTACCTGGTTTAAGTATCAGTACTATGTCTGTATCATAAAAGGAATTTGGTAGGACTCCTTCATCCCTATTTTTTCAAATAATTTATATAACATTGGGGCTAATTGTTCTTTAAATGTTTGGTAGAATTCACATGTAAATCCATCTGGTCCTGGGGTTTTTTTCTTAGGGAGTTGATTAATAGCTTATTCTATTTCTTTTTCTGAAACGGGACTATTTAAACAATTTATTTCCTCCTCTGTTAATCTGGGAAGCCTATATATGTATATATTTGGAGTAGTCGTCCATTTCACTTAGGTTATTAAATTTACTGGCATAAAGTTGGGCAAAGTAACTCATTATTTCTCTAATTTCCTCTTCATTGGTGGAAAGTTCTCCCTTTTCATTTTAAAGACTAATAATTTGATTTTCCTCATTACTTTTTCTAATCAGATTTATCAGAAGTTTATCTATTTTATTTTTTTTTCATAAAACCAACTCTTAGTTTTATTTATTAGTTCAATAGATTTTTTTTTATTTTCAACATTATTAATTTCTCTTTTTAATTTTAGAATTTCAAGTTTAATATTTGATTGGTGGGTTTTAATTTGGTCTTTTTCTAGCTTTTTAACTTGCAAGTCCAATTAATTGATCTTCTTTTTCTCTATTTTATTCAAGTAAGCCTATAAAGATATAAAATTTCCCCTTTTTACCGCTTTGGCTGAATCCCACAAATTTTGGTATGATATCTCATCATTATCTTGAGTGAAATTATTAATTGTGTCTATAATTTGCTGTTTCACCAATCATTCTTTAAGATGAGATTAGTTTTCAATTACTTTTTGGTCTATTTACCCCTAACTTTTTATTGAATGTAGTTTTTATTGCATTGTGGTCTGAAAAGAAAGCATTTACTATTTCTGCCTTCTGCATTTAATTTTGAAGTCTTTATGTCCTAATATATGGTCAATTTTTGTATAGGTTCCATGAACTGCTGAGAAGAAAGTATACTCCTTTCTGTCACCATTCAGTTTTCTCCAAAGATCTATCATACCCAATTTTTCTAATATTTTATTTACCACTTTAATTTATTCTTGTTTTGTGGTTTGATTTATCTGATTATGAGAGTGCAAGGTTGAGATCTCCCACTATTATAGTTTTGCTGTCTATTTCTTCTTGCAACTCTCTTAACTTCTCCTTTAGGATGTTAGATGCTCTACCATTTGGTGCATATATGTTTAGTATTGATATTGCTTCATTGTCTATGCTACCTTTTAGCAAGATATATTTCTTCCTTATGTCTTTTAATGAGATCAATTTTTGCTTTTGCTTGGTCTGAGATAAGGATGGCTACCCCTGCTTTTTTAACTTCACCTGAGGCATAGTAGATTCTGCTGCAGCCTTTTACCTTTACCCTGTATGTATCTCCCTCCTTTAAATGTGTTTCCTATAAACATCATATTGTAGGATTCTGACTTTTGATCCAGTCTTGCTATCTGCCTCTACTTTATGGGAGAGTGTATAATCTACAACAAAAATACAGTTCTCAAGAGTTCCTTTTACCTTTTTCTGCTTCTCTTGAGTCCTATGGTTAGAGATCAGATTTTTTTGTTTAGACCTGGTTTTTTCCTTAGAAACAATTGGAATTAATGTGTTTCATTAAATGTCCGTCTTCTTCCATGGAAGAAAATGCTCAGCTTAGCTGGGTAATTTATTCTTGGCTGCATTTCCAGTTCTTTTGCCTTTCAGAATATCAGACTCCAGGCTTTTTGATCCTTTAATGTGGAGGCAGCCAGATCTTGAGTGATCCTTATTGTGGCACGTCAGTATTTTAATTGTTTTTTCTTGGCTGCTTGCAATATTTTTTCCTTAGTCTGATAGTTCTGAAATTTGGCCACAATGTTCCGAGGTTTGTGTTTTTTTTTTTTTTTTTTTTTTTTTTTTTTTTTTTTTTGTTAGGGTCTTTTTTAGAAGGTGTTAGATGAATTCTTTCAATGCCTATTTTACCTTTTGATTTTATTACATCTGGGCAGTTCTCTTTGATGATTTACTGTAAAATAGTATCTAGGCCCTTTTTTTTTTCATCATAATTTTCAAGTAATCCAATAATCCCTGAGATTATCTCTCCCATATCTATTTTCCAGGTCTGTTGTTTTTCCAAGAAGATATTTAACATTTTTCTCTAATTCTTCATTTTTTTTGGTTTTGCTTGACTGATTCTTGATGTCTTAATGAATCATTCATTTCAGTTTGTCAGTTCTGATTTTTAATAAGTTATTTTCTTCATTAGCTTTTTTTACTTCTTTTTTATATATTTCCAACTGAATTTTTAAATGAGTTGTTTTGCTTCATGGAATTTTCTTTTCCATTTCACTATTTTTTTTTAAAGTGAGTTATTTTCTTTTTCCAACAAATCCTATTTTCTCTGGTTTCTTTACATTTTCCAATTCACAAATTCAGTTTCCCTCCACTTTTTGGGAATTCTTTACCTTTTTTAATTGACCTTTCAGGAAGTTATTACTCTCTTACATAGCTTCTCTTTCCTTCTTCCAACTCTTTTTTGAGATTTTTAATAGTTTCTTTTAGGAGATTGTTATTTGAGGTAGTCTGTAGACTTTACTATTTGTCTCCTTGGGGTTGAGAACCTGCTCTCTTTCTGTATAGAAGCTATACGTTGTCCTTTTGATTTTTTTTTTTTTTTTTTTACAAAATTTTAATAGCCTGTAAGATCTGCCTTCAGGCCAAGGAGGTTACCATCTTCCTCTGCAAAGCAGGGATACAGAGAGTGGCCAGTTGAGCTGTGGAAGTACCCTTTGAAGAACCCAGAGAATTAGCAACTTCCCTGGGGCTAGAGACGGGTAGTGAAAGTGTCACTGCCCCAAGCCAAAACCTGCAATGGGGCTGTAGGTATTAGCAGCTGACCAGCTTTGGGGATGGAAGTGGCTCTGCCCGGAAGCACAGGCTTGCTACAGAAGTTCTATTTCTCCAGGCCAAGCCCTCCACTGTGCCCCGAGGAAAATCCCTGTACTGCAGAATAGGGCCCTATAGCTGTGTTGTGGTCTGTGTTGAGTCATTTCTGGTTTTGGATGGGTATAGCCAGGTCCTGTTAGGATTTGGTGTTTTTTAGAGTACCCTCTGCCTTTGCTCTCTGCTGGTCTGCTGCTTTATAACCAAGGTAGAGCAATCAGCTTATGCCACAGTCTCATTTCTGTACTTTTTCTAACCACAGAGGCCAATCCCTCTCCAGGTCTGCTCTGTTTTCTAGCCTTTCCCACCTCCAAGTTTGTGCTGATGTGCTGTGGCCCCTCAGGACAAACCTTTTCTGATGAACTGCCGGATTATCTGCTGGGGGATGAGTTATACTTCTGTCTTAGTGAATTTTGCCCATCAAGAGCTATTTTTGAGGCTGAATTCAATTATTGGTCTTGACATAGAGAAGAACTTAGAAAGACCCATATGATTCTTCCGCCATCTTGGCTCCACCTGGTAGATTTTCTTAACAGGATATGTTTGTTCCTTTCCTCTCCTTCCAAAGTTCTTCACTATGCAAAATTTTAAAATAAAAAGTGCTTATGGGAAAAAAATAGTGCTCAAATATTTCATCAATAACACATTAAAAAATTAGGAACCTTATAAGCTATTGCACATTTTAATACATGACAAATGGTTAAGGAATACAAAAAACAAAACAAAAACAAAAAACAAACAAAAAACCAACAATAATCAGTGGCTAGATATATTTCCTTAATCTGGTACTCAGCCTGAATCTCAGGATCTGCATAAGCAAGTTGGACTGGCCAATAGGACTCTTACTGAAAGGTATAGGATGTGGATGGAAGTGGAGATCTTGTGTTTATGAAACTTCTTAAGGAAGAAATCACACAGAAGCAAATTTGTGCTATTCTTAAATTGTTTCTTGATATATCAGTTGTGTTGAAAGAAATCTGAGTTTTTGCAAACCATTAAAGTATAATTGACTAATAAGGGTGCTCTTTTTGTTGCATTTTCATAATATTCCTTTAATTTGAATAACATAAGAATTGAAAACATATTTTCACCCATCATGTCTTTCTCCATTGTTCCTTGGCTGAACTTTCTTCTGAGGTTGCTATTCCATAACTCATATTGATATTAAAAATGAGAGACTTTATTGTAGGAGAAGATGGAGTCATTTGCCCGCACAAAAAAGTTTCTGAAATGTAATTCAACTTACTCCATTTCAGTTATGTTCCCACTTTATTGTTCATCCAAAGATTTCTGCTGATAAATCAGTTCTCTCTGAGTCATCCATCTAACTCTCAAATCTTAATTTGTGTTTTTAATTCTATAGATAGATTGATCTCTTAAGCTGATCTTATTTACCCAGTTCTTTCATGTTCTAAAGTTGCTTTTTGTCAGCACGCTATCATCAGTAAACAGTATAGTGGCAAACAATTTTGGTTAGCTATTTATTTTTTTCTTCACACAGCATGAATAATCAGAATTTCAAAATAGTTGATATAACTTTTGATATAACTTTTAAATAATCAAAATCTCAAAGATTCCATTAACTTTTTTTGCAGCCACATCATGTCTTAGACTCAAACAAAACTTTTAACTTAAATTTACCTCACATTTTTCACATGGCTATGAAAAAGAAGTTGGTAAACTGTATCACTCCCATCTTGTACTAAAATTGAACTTTGGCTACTAAATATAGAATATATGTTTCATTGTTAACTTATTCTGTTTCAGCTTATAGCTCCATCTTTTTGTTTGTACTGCTTTTTTATCCCAAATTAGCTTACTTCTCCCTTCTTTGTGCCACCTGTTTTTTGATAATCATGTCTTCTTCAGATTCATTCAACATTTGAATGGAACAGGACACTGCCCTATTGCACTTAACTGGAGAATATCTTTCTAATTAACCTTTCTACATTTGTGAATATTTTTCAATCATTTTCCTTGATTGTACTCTCATTAAAACCACATTTGCCAATCTTTTTTACAAGGTGCTGTGAGAAACTTTATGAAATCCTTTGCTCAAATAATGGATATATCATCCGAATAACTTTTCTTTAATTTACCTGAAAAGATGGCCATTTTTAATAAAGGAAATTTTTTAATTGCACTTCTTCTACCACCGTAATTTCTCAAAGGTACTTCAATGCAAAGAAACATAGCACTTTGGTTTCTGAAGCAAAAGTATGCAGATGATATAAATAATGAAATTTTTTTTAATAATAGATACTTTTAAAATATTCTCTAAAATTGGATCTTATACTTGAGGAATAGGAAGATTTCATTAGGCCTTATTCCTTCTTGTTTTCTACAGCAAATGTGTAAAGCAAGATTGTTGCTTTTCAATTTTTATTTTTAGAAATACAGTCTGAAATGATTCCTAACAAACAGAATTGAGGATTGACTGTCCTATGAATCTTTACATACTTGTTTCGATGACCAGCTGTTCTTCACAGCCCACAAAGACCAAACAAGAGGAAATGAACTTAAGCTGTACACTGAAGAATTTAGACTGAGTATAAATAGGAATTTCCTGACTGTAAAAGTTATTAAGCTCTGGAATGATTTTGTAAAGGAAGTTGTGATATCTCTTTAACCCCCAGGAAGTCTCTAAAAATAGTAAGATTATAAGAGGTCAGGAATGATTTAGGTTGATCAGACTACTTTGAAGTAACAGTTACATATATAAAAACCATTAATGATCTTTTCCAACTTAATGATTATTCTTCTAATTTTCCTTAGTCAATTTTTCCAAGCTTTATCCTATATCCAGGTCACAGTTCAAATGTGTAGAGGAATACTTTTGGTTAAGAAGGAACAAAAGCCCTGTGATTTTGGTCACAAGGTATTAGAGACCTTGAGGAACAGTTTTATTTCCAGTTCAAAGTGAGTAGGAATACTGAGGAGTAGTACAAATGAAAACTTCAAGGGAACAGAGTCTCTTTCCTGGATAAGGAACAGAATGCAAAGAGAATAGTAATTATACTTCTTCCTGGTTCATTCCACATTGGAAGTATGAAAAGCTTCCAAACCCCCGGAACGAACTCTGAATACCTATGTGGAAACAATCTTGAAGCTTGAAACATTGACCATCTACCCCACAAATACATGAGTAACAAATCCCAATGTTAAAATAAACTTCTAAATCAAGTAATTGCATGGAAAAATCAGCAAATAACAAAAATAAATAAATAAATAAATAAAGAACCTGCTGATGCAAAGCTATTGTGGTAATAAGGAAGATCAAGACACAAAGCCAGAATAGTCAGGGAGCCAAAATAGCTATAAGCAAAGGTTCAAATTAAAAATGTAAGGAGAACAATGAGAATTTCTGAAAGAGATTTAGAAGATGTTTTCAAAGTCAAATAAAAGTAGTAGAAAGAAAATAAAGCTAAAAAGACAAGAAGAAAATCATGTAGATAACAAAATTAGTAAAAAAAGAAAAAAGAAAAAGCAAAGTACGAGCATGCACAATAGTGAAGAAAATAACGCATTAAAAATAAAGATGGGAGAAATGGAAAATAAGGGATACTAAAGAAGCTAGCCAAAGTCTATAAAAAATTTAGATTGGGTATGTGGAAGCAAATGACTCTGAGACTTCCCCAAAAAAATAAGTAAATAAATAAAGCCAGAAGAATGGAAGAAAAGAGAAGAAATTGTGACATATTTTATTTTTTATATCTTTTTTACTCACACGATATACGCATGGGTAATTTTTCAGCATTGGCCCTTGCAAATCCTTCTGTTCCAACTTTTCCCCTCGTTCCCCTCACCCCCTGCCCCACATTGCAGGTAGACCAATACATGTTAAGTATGTTAAAGTATATGTTCAATACAACATATGTATACATATCCATATAGTTATTTTGCTGCACAAGAAAAAATGGACTTAGAAATAAGGTAAAATTAACCTGAGAAGGAAATCAAAAATACAAGTGGACAAAAACAGAGGGAGTGGAAATGCTATGTTGTGGTTCACACTCAATTCCCAGAGTTCTTTTGCTAGGTTCTATTCATTATTGAACAAATGGAACTGATTTGGTTCATCTCATTGTTGAAGATGGCCATGTCCATCAGAATTGATCATCATATAGTATTGTTATTGAAGTATATAATGATCTCCTGGTCCTGCTCATTTCACTTAGCATCAATTTATGTAAGTCTCTCCAGGCCTTTTTGAAATTATACTGCTGGTCATTTCCTACAGAATAATAATATTCCATAACATTGATATATCATAATTTATTCAGCCATTCTCCAATTGATGGGAATCCATTCAGTTTCCAGTTTCTAGGCACTACAACAAGGGATGCCACAAACATTTTTGCACATACAGATCCCTTTCACTTCTTTAAGATCTTTTTGGGACATAAGCCCAGTAAGTAACACTGCTGGATCAAAATATTTGCAGTTTGATAACTTTTTGAGCATTGTTCCAAATTGCTCGCCAGAATTGCTGGATGCATTCATAATTCCACCAACAATGTATCAGTGTCCCATATCCCCTCCAACATTCAGCATTATCTTTTCCTGTCATCTTAACCAATCTGAGAGGTGTGGAGTGGTATTTCAGAGTTGTCTTAATTTGCATTTCTCTGATTAATAATGACTTGGAGCATCTTTTCATATGACTAGAAATAGTTTTAATTTCTTCATCTGAAAATTGTCTGTTCATATCCTTTGACCATTTATCAATTGGAGAATGGCTTGATTTCTTAAAATTAGACTCACTTCTTTATATATTTTGGAAATGAGGCCTTTATCAGAACCTTTGACTGTAAAAATGTATTCCCAGTTTATTGCTTCCCTTTTAATCTTCTCTGCCTTAGTTTTGTACAAAAACTTTTTAATTTGATATAATCAACATTTTCTATTTTGTGATCAATAATGATCTCTAGTTCTTCTTTGGTCACAAATTCCTTCCTCCTCCACAGGTCTGAGAAGTAAACTATCCTATGTTCTTCTAATTTATTTATAATCTTATCCTTTATACCTAGATCATAAATCCATTTTGACCTTGATGTACAGCGTTAAGTGTGAGTCAGTGCCTAGTCTCTGCCATATGGATTTCCAATTTTCCCAGCATTTTTTGTCAAATAGTGAATTCTTATCCCAAAAACTGAGGTCTTTGGGTTTGTAAAACACTAGATTATTAAATTTATTAACTATTTTGTCCTTTGAACCTAACCTATTCCACTGATATACTAGTCTATTTCTTAGACAATACCAAATGGTTTTGATGACCTGCTGCTTTATAATATAGTTTTAGATCTGGTACAATTAGGCCACCTTCATTTGATTTTTTTTTTTTTCAGTAGTTCCCTTGAAAGTCTTGACCTTTTGTTCTTCCAGTTGAATTTTGTTGTTATTTTTTCTATGTCATTAAAATAGTTTTTGGGGGGTCTGAATGGTATAGCACTAAATAAATAGATTACTTTAGATAGTATTGTCATCTTTATTAATATTCACTTGACCTATCTAAGAGCACTTAATATTTTTCCAATTGGTTAGATCTGACTTTATTTGTGTGGAAAGTGTTTTGTGGTTTTTTTCATATAGTTTCTGACTTTCCCTTGGCAGATAGATTCCCAAATATTTTATACTATCGGCAATTATTTTAAATGGAATTTCTCTTTGTATCTCTAACTGTTGGATTTTATTAGTGATATATAAGAATGCCGATGACTTATGTGGGTTTATTTTGTATCCTGAATCTTTGCTAAAGTTGTGAATTATTTCTAATGGCTTTTTAGTCTCATCTCTGGGGTTCTGTAAGTATGCCATCATATCATCTGCAAAAAGTGATAATTTGGTGTCCTCATTATCTACTTTAATCTCTTTCTCAACTCATTGCTGAAGCTAGCATGTGTAATACAATATTGAATATTAATGGCAATCTTGTTTCACTCCTGATCTTATTGGGAATGGTTGCAGTTTATCCCCATTACATATGATGCTTATTGGAAAAGTCCATTTATTCCTATATTTTCAAGTGTTTTTAATAGGAATGGATGTTGGATTTTATCAAATTTTATCTATTGACAAGATCATATGTTTTTTGCTAATTTGGTTACTGATATAGTCAAGTATGCTGATAGTTTTCCTAATATTGAACCAGCCCTGCATTGTTGGTATGAATCCTACTTGGTCATAGTCTATTATCCTGGGGATGATTTTCTGTAGTCTTTTTGCTTATATTTTATTTAAGATTTTTGCATCAATATTCATTAGAGAGATTGATCTATAATTTTCTTTTTTTATTTTCATCCTGCCTGATTTAGGTATCAGTATCATGTCTGTGTCAGAAAAGGAATTTGGTAGGAGTCTTACATTCCCTATTTTTTTCAAATAGTTTAAATAACGTTGGAGTTAATTATTCTTTAAATGTTTGGTAGAATTCACCTGTAAATCCATCTGGTCCTAGGACTTTTTTCTTAGGGAGATGATTAATAGCTTTTTTTAAAAAATGGGACTATTTAAGCAATTTACTTCCTCTTCTGTTAATCTGGGCAGCCTATATTTTTGGAGGTAGTCATCCATTTCACTTAGGTTATCAAATTTATTGGCATAAAGTTGGGCAAAGCAACTCCTAATTATTGCTCTAGTTTCCTTTTCATTGGTGGAAAGTTTTCCCTTTTCATTTTTAAGACTAATAACTTGATTTTCCTCTTTCCTTTTTTTAATCAGATTTACCAAAGGTTTATCTATTTTTTTTTTCATAAAACCAACTCTTAGTTTTATTTATTAATTCAATAGCTTTTTACTTTCAATTTTATTAATTTCTCCTTTTAATTTTAGAATTTAAAGTTTAGTATTTGATTGGTGGGTTTTAATTTGCTCTTTTTCTAGCTTTTTATGTTGTAAGCCAATTCATCTTCTCTTTCTCTATTTTATTCAAGCAAGCCTTTAGAGATATAAAATTTCCCCTTTCAACGATTTTGGAATGTTTTACCTCTTTAACTTCTTTCTTAGTTTTGTTGTTTGATTTGTCTAATTCTAAGAGTCCAAGTTTGAGATCTGACACTATTATAGTTTTGTTGTCTGTTTCTTCTTACAACTCTCTTAACTGCTCCTTTAGGAAGTTAAATGTTGTACCACTTGGTACATATATGTTTAGTATTGATATTGCTTCATTGTCTATGCTACCCTTTAGCAAAATATACTTTCCTTCCTTATGTCTTTTAATTAGACCAATTTTTGCTTTTGCTTGATCTGACATAAGGATGGCTACCCCTCCTTTTTTGACTTCACCTGAAGCATAATAGATTCTGCTCCAACCTTTTACCTTTACTCTGTATGTATCACCTGCTTCAAATCCCCAGATTATGATTTTCTTTTTCTTCCCCCCCTTAACTCCCTTCCCCAGTATTAAACTTGTGGGCGCTGCTTGCCTCATGCAGCGCTCCCTCTTTAGAATCACCCCCCCATCCCTTGGAGTCTCTTGCCCTTTCCTATACCCTTATTTTTTCTGTATTTCCTTCTATTTAACCTACTCTTTTCCTTTTCCCTTTTCTCACTTTTTAATGAGGTCAGAGAAGTTTCTCTTTAAATCAAATATATCTAATCTTTTCTCTTTGAGCCAAATCTAATGAGAGTAAGATTAACATAATGTTTCTCCCCCTCCCTTGATTCCCTCAGATATGATAGTTTTCCTTTGCCTCTTTGTGGGATGTAATTTTCTAGCTTTCTTTTAAGATCTTTTATAATTTCTTCTAGGAGAGCTTTGTGTGATGCGGACCAGGTTATATCCCCCTTTGGGGTTTTGTCTGGAGGCTGTCTGTTGTTAGTCTCCTCAGGGTTGGAAATCTGTTCTCTTTGTGTATAGAAGCTATCTATAGGGAGAGTTAGCTTTGCTCTTTTACTTGTTTTTTTAAAAGTCCTTTGGGCCTGCCTTCAGGACAAGAAGGTTACCAGCTTACTCTACATAATAGGGACAGATGGACAGTAGCTATTCTACAAATGGGCTGCAAAGATCAGCCAAGCTGCTGAAGTACCACTGCCCTGGGAGGAGCCCCGCCCATTGGAAGTGCTACTTTCCTGGAAAGAACCCTATAAGCAGAAGTGCAACTGCCCTGAGAAGAGCCTTGCAGTGAAAGTGCCACTGCCCTGGGAAGAGCCCCTCTGTGCAGAAGTATGACTGCTCTGAACAAAGCCATGTGGTCAGTGCTGAGTCACTCCTGGTGCTGCGTGAGTGTGGCCAGGTCCTTTTAAACTCTGGCATTATGTAAATTCTGAGAACTTTATTATTATTATTATTATAGCTGTTAAAAGAAATGTTCATAGAGGGAGTAGGAGTGACTAATTTATATTGGGATGATGTAAAGGAGAGGAAGAATAGGGAAAATTATTTCACGAAAAAGTGGCATTTTACATAGACTTCTCTAATGATAGGAAAAAGGCTGCATGTGTATGTGACAACATGAACCTCATTCAGCTCAAAATCAGTTGAAGGAAGCAACCAACTTACTTAAGGAAATCTCTTACATAAAAGGAAATAAAAGGAGATAAGAAAAAACAAAAGATAAAATGGAGAGTGAGTAAAAGGAATCAGTAGTAAGAAGTAAAACAGATTTTAGAGAAGAGAAAGAAAAATATAGTATGAAGGAAAATGTGAATGTGAATGAAAATGAGATGAACTCACTCATAAAACTGAAATTTATTACAGAATGGATTAGAAACTAGGATTTTATAATGTTTTTTACGAGCAACATTTTTGAAAGAGAGAAACATTCTCTTGAGTCAAAATAAGTGACTGGAGCAGAATAAAAATTCTTTAGCTTAAGTAAAACAAACAAACCCGTAATGAAATCACAAATCTCTGAAATGCAAAAGCAAAACTAGACATGATTAAAAATCATAACCAGGGAAATTTTACCTTGCTGAAATAGATCATAGACAGTAAAATAATATCAATACTAAAGATATAAGTATAAAATATCATTTTATCCAAAGTTTTAAATGAAAAATATAATCAATTATCAGAGGAAATAATAACACTATCTCCCCTTCTGGAGAACCTCAGCTTTCCCCTCTTTGAGCTGGATATATATAACCACAAAATAAATAAGAAAGAAGTCTAGAATCTTAAAAAGTTAGATATGGTAGAACTCTAGAGAAAACTGAATGGATATAGGAATATACCTGTTTTCAGATATACATGCCACTTCCACAAAAATTGACCACATATTACAACATAAAAGCTTCACAACCAAGTTCACAATAGCAGAAATAGTAAATGCTCCTTGTTCAGACAATACTGAAAAATTAAATTTAATTAAGAGTCATGGAAGCATAAATGAAAACTTAATTGGAAATTAAACAATCTAATCCTAAAGAATAAATAGGTGAAAGGATAAAACATAGAAACCATCAATAATTTCATTTAAAAAAAAAGATGACAGCAGTGAAATATGCTTCCACAATTTGTGTTCTACAACAAAGCAACATTTAGGAGGAAATGCGTTTATCAGTAAAAGAGAAAATCAGTGAGTTGAGATGAATTTGAAAAATACAGAAAAATAATATATTAAAAATCTCCAAAATGGAAAATTTCAAAATCAAAAGAGAGATTGTAAAATTAAAAGTAAAGGAAAAAAATGAACTAAGAAATAAAACTAGGAGTTGCCTTTGTTTAAAAAAAAATAGGAAAAATGGTGAATTATGAAAACCAAATTACAGGTATCAAAAAATGAAAATGTAAAAGCACTACCAGTTAATATGAAATCAACACAATTATTTGGAGCTATTTTGCCCAATTATGTATCATTATAACTGAATCTATACGAAATAAGTGAATATTCAAAAATATAAATAATTTATAGCTGAACCCACCAAGGCAAGACTATCCAAGATCAGAAGGATTTATAAGTGAATTCTACTAAAGAATAAAGAACAGTCAATCTCAGTATTGTATAAACTACTTGAAAAAGATGTCATTGTTCATTCTTTGTTCTTGAAGAGAACCTGTGGCATCAAAAGAGCGATGACTTGTAAGTGAATTAGAGGCAGGGCTGGGCAAAGTCATAATCCTCACTTTCTTCTCTGAAGTCAAAAGGAGTTCAATGGCAAAAAAAAAATAGATCAATATAACTAGTGATAGTGCCATGTTTGGGGGAAAAAGAAAACTGATAAAGCAGTACTATCAAATTTCTTTTATAACATGGTTCTGATATGTAAACCAGGGAAAATAAATATAGAGAAAGAAAAGTATTTTATAATTTATGTAATGATTATTATTGTAAAACTTTTAAATAAAATACTACCAAGGACATTATTGCAACATATCACAAAGATTAATCACCTATGACCAGGTGGAATTTTTTAGGGAATCTTGTATTAGAAAAAATATTATTTGATTTTAAGAATAAACATTATTCCTAAATATTTTAGAACTACTAAGAAGCTAGAAACTATTAGCAAATTTATTTTTAGGAAATAATATTGAGACTATTAGGATATAAGTGTAATTGAGCATCTTAATAACCAAAATAATAATTGTATGATTATATTAGAAATAGAAAAATCCTTTGAGAAAATACAACACTATTCCTATTACAAACACTATAAAGCATAGAAATAAATGGAACTTTTCTTAAAATGATAATAATATTCATCAAACACCAGCAGCAAGCAGTATAAGTTATAGGAGTAACCCTTCCCAATAAAATCAGAGATAAAGTAAGAATGTACATCATCCCTACTATTTATTCAGAAGTGTATTAATAATGTTAACTATATCCATAAAACAAGAAAAAATAAATTAGGATAAAAATAGACAATAAGGAAGCAAAACAATTACTCCTTGAAGATGATATAATGATATGTTTAGAGAATTATAGAGAATTAATTGAAAAAACAGTCACAATAATTAGCTACTTTAGCAAAGTTACAGGCTATAAAATAAACATATATAAATCTTGTACTACCTTATACTATCAAAACAAAACAAGCAAACAAAAAAAAAAAACTAAAAACATGAGATAGAAATTCTATTTGAATATTTGAAATAGCTATAGACAATATAAAGTAACTCGGAATTTACTGATAAGATAAATTCAGTACTATATGAATACAGTTAAAAAACATTTCACATGAATAAAGATAGATCTAAAGAACTGAAGAAATGTTAACTGCTCATGGGTAAACTGTATCAATATAATTAAAATGACAATTCTACTTATATTAATTTGTTCAATACCATAGCTATCAACAACCAGAGAATTGTTTCATAGAGCTAGAAAAATAGAGTTCTGTTTTGCACAGCTAAAATTCATCTGGAAGAACAAGTCATAGAAAAATTAATGGGGGAAAAATATGAAGGAAGGTGGCCTTAGCAGCTCCAGGTTTTAAACTGTGTTACAAAGCAATAATCACCAAAACAAATCTGGTAGTGGGTAATAAGTAGAGTGATGTAATAGACTAGGTACACAATGCACAGTAGTAAAGTACTCTAGTGATTTATTTTTGAATAAACTCAAAAGATTTAAGCTTTGGGGGTTAGAATTCAACATTGACAAAAACTTCTGGGAAAACTGGAAAACAGTTTGGAAGAAATGAGGCATTGACTAACCTCACACTGAATACCAAGATAAGATGAAAATGATTAATTGATTTAGACATAGAGAGTTAAATAAATAAATAAATAAATAAATAAATAAATAAATAAATAAATAAATAAATAAATAAATAAATAAATAAATAAGGGAAACAGATCTATGGATAAGGGAAGAGTTTATGACCAAACAAGACATTGATAAGATCAAAGGAAATAAAATGAGTAACTTTGATTAGTGGAATTAAAAAGCCTTTAAAAAAGTAAATCTAATCTTGAATTAGAAGGAAAATAAGAAGTTGAAAGTAGGAGAAATTTAAAGGAGATTACACCTTTAAAAAGAACTTACTGCAAATTTTCTGATAAAGCTTTTCTCAAATTTATAGAAAACAGGACCACATTTTTAAAAATAACCATTTCACAGTTGACAAATGATCAAAGGATATGAACCAGGAGTTTTTAGCAGAAGCAATAAAAACTATCAAGTCACAAAAAACAAAAACAAAAACAAAAAAACTAACAAAAAAACACCAACTGCTGATCAAAGAAATGTAAATTAAAATATGTGAGATACCACCTTACATCTTTTAGATTAGTTAAACTAACAAAAAAAAAATGGCAAATGTTTAAGAGGATGTGGAAAAGTTGTGATACTAATATACTGTTGGTAGATTTGTGAACTAGTCCAATTATTCTGGAGAACGATTTGGAACTATGCCCAAACAACTATCGAACTGATAATCTTTGACCCAGGTGCTACTAGTAGGTCTATATGCCAAAGAAATCAAAGAAAATGATCTATCTGTATAAAATAACAAATATGTTTATATTTAGTTGTGCAAAATATATTTCTGCATTGTGATGGCAGAGAATTAGAAATCAAGGGTGCTTTCCCCTGAGTTGGAGAATGGCTGAGCACAAATGTAGTGTGATGGAAGCTGATCTATTAGAAATAATGAAATGAATAGTTTCAGAAAAACCTGGGAAGATTCATATGAACTCATACCAAGTAAAGTGAGTGTCAAAATACTGAAGAAAGTGAAAAAAAAAGTATTGTAAGAATGATCAACTGTGAAAAACTTAATCGTCCAAGATAAGATCATGGTTTTGATCCACGTCATTTCCAAAAGACCCATGCTGAAGAAATGTCATATCTATCTCCAGAGAGAAAACTGATGAACTCAAACCACAGATTAAAGTTTGCTTTTTGTAACTTGCTTACTTTTTCTTTTCTTCTGTAACATGTCTTTTCTTCTGTAATGTCGTTAATAATAGAAATATGTAAATTCTATTCATGTTTTACATGACTTCACATAAAGTTTGCTTTTTGTAACTTGCTTACTTTTTCTTTTCTTCTGTAACATGTCTTTTCTTCTGTAATATCGTTAATAATAGAAATATGTAAATTCTATTCATGTTTTACATGACTTCACATATCAATATCATATCACATTACATCATAAATCAGTATCAAATAACTAGCCTTCTCCAGTGGGTTGGTACAGGAGGGATGGAGAGAAGTTGAAAGTAAAAAAAATTCTGGAAATAAATGTATAAAAATTTACATGTATTTAGGAAATATGTAATAAAATAAAATATATTAAACAAAAAAAATTAGATACCATTAGGTATTAACTACCAGAAAAGTGAATATTTTTTAGAATTCATATTTTAACCTAATAAGACCATGGTTTTCAAAACTAGCCTAAGTACTTAATTCAACTTTTTTTTCTACATTTTTATATCTATCATAATTAAGTCAATAATAAGTATATTAAGTCAACTACCAAGAGGGTGAACTTCTGGGAACAGAGGGACAACCAAGTTGTCTTAAGGAAGGACAAATCATTCTGCTTTCTAAAAATAGAGTACGGCTTTGTGGTTTATCAGTATTCGAACCAACATGAATGTCTGCTATATTTGCGGCCTCAGTCATATAAGGAGACCTAGTCTTATCTCTTCCCCATTAAAAAAAAAAAAAAAAAAAAAAAAAGTTAAATGTCTTGTCATATCTCTATAAGTTTACATTCTTGATGTTTCCGATAATACATTGGAGTCCTGGTTTCTGTAGTTACTGTGATATATATTCAAAGAAGTCCTTAATGATATGTCACATTAATATTATTGCTATGGGAAAGTATATTCACAAAAGTCTTCTAGTCAGCACCCCTCAATAGTTCTTGAGTAATATATAGGAAATGGCATACATTTTCAATTAAATACAATAACTATATCTTTTCCTATTGAAGTAGTTAAAACCAGAAGAGGAAAAATGTTTTAAAAAATGTGAATTTTGAGAATTTTATAGGAAAACATACTTATGGAGACTGGAAAGGACATTTTGAATGAACTCTTGGTATTCATAAACACTGATTTCCTTTTCTATTCCTATTCTATTAGATAGATAAAAGTATTTCATCACTCTCATAGATAAAAGTATTTCATTACTAGAACAATTTTAAAATTAATCATTCATGATTAGAATCTTTTTTTACTCACAAATAAAATGAAGGAAATATATAGAGAGAAATAGGGAAGAGATTTTGCCAAGGTAATTGTATTACAAGAGACACAAAGAGAATATGTTAAGTGTGTGTGTGTGTGTGTGTGTGTGTGTGTGAGAGAGAGAGAGAGAGAGAGAGAGAGAGAGAGAGACAGACAGACAGACAGACAGACACACAGAGATTGTGTGTGTATGTTCCTGAGGTAGTGAAATCTGATGATCATATGTAATCATCATATTGAAATATTATGAAAAAAGCTTAATGTCATGGATGTCCCTAAGTGGGAAGCAATGGGTGGTGGCAGAGGAGAGATGGTGCAAGTTATGGGGAGCTGCCTGATTTGACAGTGGTTCCTCAACTGAAATAACTTCAGATTTATGTTCAAGTGGAGTATGATGAGGACAGAGAAGCCAGAATACTACTAGCTGTTTGAGTGACTAAAAGTGTGTATGTATGTGTGAATAGGTGGATAGCATGCCAGACCTAGAGTCAGGAACACTCATTTTCCTGAATAAAATCCAGCCTTTTGACACTTCCTAGCTATGTGGGCCTGAGCAAGTCATTTCACCATGTTTGTCTCAGGTCCTTATCAATAAAATGAGCTGAAGAAGGAAATAGCAAACAACTTTTGCCAAGAAGAATTGCGTACAACTGAAAAACTAAGACTAACAAGGTTCTAGACAATTTAATATATCTTTGACTTGTGGAAATGACTAATTACAATTGCATGTTGTGGAAAAATTATTTGAGTTAATTTTATTTTGATTTACCTCATCCTTACTTTCTGAATTTTTTTTTTCCTATAAAGCTACAGTGATTTGGTAATCTAATGATCCTATGAGAATGTTTTATGGTACTGATTCTTTTGTTAAAGCTTGCCTCTTCCCCTAGATTTATAGAACCTCTCATAAAGGGGTCTAATGTATTAGACTATATTTCTTGCTCAACAAATTATTAATTAACATTGCTTTCTTTTTTATATTAAAATATATGTTAAATCCAACATATTTATACAGTTATCTTGCTGCACAAGAAAAATAAGATCTAGAATGAAAGAAAAAATTAAAAAAAAAACCTAAGAAGAAAAACAAAAATGCAAGCAAACAATAACAGAAAGAGTAAAAATGTTATGTTGTGGTCTACACTCAGTTCCCATAGTCCTCTCTCTGGGTGTAGATGACTCTTTTCATTACTGAACAATTGGAACTGATTTGAATCATCTCATTGTTGAAGATAGCCACACCAATCAGAATCGATCATAGTATAGTCTTCTTATTGTTGTGTATAATCATCTCCTGGTTCTGCTCATTTCACTCAGCATCAATTCATGTGAGTCTCTCCAGGCCTCTCAGAAATCATCCCGTTGGCTATTTCTTACAGAATAATAATATTCCATAACATTCATATACCATCATTTATTCAGCCATTTTTCAACTGATGGGCATCTATTCAGTTTCCAGTTTCTTGCCACTACAAAAAGGGCTGCTACAAACATTTTGGCACATGTGAGCCAAAGGAGTTCCCTCCTTTAAGATCTCTTTGGAATATAATCCCAGTACTAACGCTGATGGATCCAAAGGTATGATTAGTTTGATAACTTTTTGAGCATAGTTCCAAATTGCTCACAGTTTTGTTCACAGTTCTACCAACAATGTATCAGTGTCCCAGTTTTCGCACATCCCCTCCAACATTTATCATTATCTTTTCTTGTCTTCTTAGCCAATCTGAGAGGAGTGTAGTGGTATCTCAGAGTTGACTTAATTTGCATTCCTCTGATCAATAGTAATTTGGAGCACCTTTTCATATGACTAGAAATAGTTTCAATTTCATCTGAAAATTGTTCGGTCATGTCCTTTGTCCATTAAGCAATTGCAGAATGGCTTGATTTCTTACAAATTTGAGTCAGTTCTCTATATATTTTAGAAATGAAGCCTTCATCAGAACCTTTGAATGTAAAAAAAAAAATGTTTTCCCAGTTTATTGCTTCCCTTCTAATCTTATCTGTATTAATTTTCTTTGTACAAAAACTTTTGAACTTAATATAATCATATAATATATAATCTAATAATACAGTCAATAATGGTCTCTAGTTCTTTTTTTGGTCACAAATTACTTACTCTTCCACAGGTCTGAGAGGTAATTACCCCATAGTCTTCCCATTTATAATATCATTCTTTATGTCTAAATCATGAACCCATTTTGATCTTCTCTTGGTATATGGTGTTAGGTTTGGGTCAATGCCTCGTTTCTACCATAATATTAACATTGCTTTCTAAGAAGAAAGAGAGTAGTCCTGGAAGAAGAGCCCCCCCCCCCCCAACACAGGTCTAGTTTAAAATTGTACCTCAGCTAGGAGCTTCAATGAACAATTCCAAACATTGTCCTTTTATAACTCTTGCCTCAGCTTTCCTAAAAATGTACTTATACTTAAGATTGTGGTTAATGCAACTCTGACTTACTTTGTAGTTTAATTTTTCAAACCACTGTTTTCTATTTCTATCATAACTGCCTTGCTACCCCTCCACTGATGCTACATCGTGGTATCATCTTCTCTGTAACGGAGTACATGTGGAGCTTTCCATTTACAGATTCAATCAGTATGTTTCAAATTCAGAAATATTTCTTGACCAAATTAGCTTGGGCATTTTATTTATTTATTTTTTAAATTCTCAACTTAAATACATAATAAAGCAAGCATTTCTATCTATAAAAGACCAGAAAAAGATCAAAGACAAAATTGCAAATTGATGCTTTTGCTTTGAAATGGAGCCAACATGTAATTTTAAAGGTGTTCTTCTCATCCAAATTTCCTTCTGGTTTTTCTTCTGTTTTCTTTGGTATTAAAAAAAAATGTTTCAGTGATCCTCTTTGAGGGGGGACAGGTAGTCCTCTTATGATACTTTCTCTCTCTACAATTTTTCACCTCATCTGAAAAAAAAAAGTATGTTATTAATAGATAAGCAGTCCAGACAAACAAATTGACATGTAGACCAGGTTTCATTCTGTCTCTTGAGTCTATCACTTTTCTTTCAGGAGGAAGAATGTGTGCTTCATCTTTAGCATTCTGAAATTATTGTTGATTATTATTATATATTTTTTCATTTTTATTTATTTTTTATTTTATAATTATGACTTTTTTTGACAGTACATATGCATGGGTAATATTTTACAACATTATCCCTTGTACTCACTTCTGTTCTGATTTTTCCCTTCCCTCTCTCCACCCCTTTCCCTAGGTGGCAGGCAGACTCATACATGTTAAATATGTTATATATATCCTAGATACAACATATGTGTGCAGAACCAAATTTCTTGTTGCACAGGAAGAATGGGATTCAGAAGGTAAAAATAACCTGGAAAGAAAAACAAAAATGCAAAGTTTACACTCATTTCCAAGTGTTCCTTCTCTGGGTGTAGCTGATTGTAGCTGATTCTGTCCATCATTGATCAATTGGAACTGAATTAAATCTTCTCTTTGTCAAAAATATCCACTTCCATCAGAATATGTTGTCATACAATATTATTGTTGAAGTGTATAATGATCTGGTTCTGCTCATTTCACTCAGCATCAGTTCATGGAAGTCTCTCCAAGCCTGTCTGTATTCATCCTGCTGGTGTTTCTTACAGAACAGATTATTATTATAGTGATCCTAAATCTTAAGTTTTTGTTTTGGAAATCTCTTTGTGCCTCCTAGATTAGTTCAAAAGCCACTCACAGGCTCAGTGCAAATACGGACTGATACAGAAGCTTTGAAGTGCTGCATTCCAGTCTTTTCTCCTTCCCATAGGTAGTCTAATGACTCTAAAAAAGCAAGAGTCGTCATATTCTTGCTATGCTTATTTGTACAGACCCAGTTGCTTAAGCATACTGTTACCTCAGAATTCCAGAGCTCAAGCAATCCACCAGCTTCTCCTTTCCTAATAGCATTGATTACAGGCATGTAGTACCACACCCAGCTGTAAATCTTTCACAGTGGTTTTCTTTGCAATCTTACTGAATAAATTGTTTAGGCCCTACTCATATTGCTATGCATTAGTCCATGCAAGTAATTTTTATTTTCTTAGTTTCTCCATTTACTTCATCATTGCGATATGATGCAATAATACTACATTACATTCATATGTAATAATTTGTTCAACCATTTCTGATCTGATAGGCACCCCCCTTGGTTTCCTGTTTGTTTGTTTTTTTGTTTTGTTTTGTTTTGTTTTGTTTTTGACTGGCTCATAAGTGGTAGTAGTCATAGTAGGGATGCTAAGACAAAAACGTGTAATTTAATGACTTTGGCATCATAATTCAAAATTACTTTCTAGAATTGTAAGACTAATTCACTTCTCTATCTATAATATATTATTGTTTGAGTAATATTTATTTTAAGCTTCCATAATGGATGGAAGCGACTGGCCTTGAAATCCTAGAAGACTGGGATTCAAGTCCTGAGTCTGACACATCAGGGTTATGTGATCATGAGCAAATCCCTTACAGCTTCGTGCCCCTGGAAACTCTCTTTAATTATTTCTTATAGACTTGTAGCAGATCTGCTTGGCAAAGTTAGGAGTGGGGAATATGAAGTCGTCCTACTCTGCCTATTCCATGAGTGTTTAGGCTTTTTCTTAGTTCCATCCTTTAGTTGTAGCTATAATGTGTAATACAGTTATTCACATTTGTGTCCTAGGGGAAAAGTTTTAACATATCTAGTCTTGGCTAAAAGATGTATCATAATTAAGGACCAATCTTATTCTAAGTAAACTTTTAAAATATGATTTAACTATTAACAACACTTTAGTTTCATTTTATAGTATCATTAATCATATACATTATGAAGTATTTATGCCATGCCATTGTCATTTTTCTCTGTGGATTTGGGAAAAGTGTAGGAAACTTTGTTTTTCAAAAGATCTTCTCTTCTTATTACCTTAAAGGACTTGATTTTTTAAAAAGTTATCCTTAGGTATTCTCAGCAACTTAGATTCTTAGAGTTTTCCAAAACACTGAGAAGTTAGATCATTTGCCAGAGTCATAAAACCAGTATGTATGAGAGGTGGAATTTAAACTGAACTCTTTCTGTTTCATAGGCTAACCCTATCCAAGATATCACACTGAAAATAATTGAAGATTATGTGGACTTTTTTTTTTTTAAGAAGACAGTGAATATAAATGATCTTAATTATTTGTAGGTAGCTGAATTTAAGAAGATACCCTGAAAACAATGTAGAACATAAGCAGTATGTCTGTGTATTATTTCTTTAAAACTAAATAGAATCTGGGAAAGAAAGAAATTTGGGGTCTGCAAATTAAATTCATTTTATTGAGTTTGAAGTGAGTTATCTTCCCTTTTCCTCTGGCAAAGCTATAAGAAAAAGTCTTTTAAAATAAAAAGGTTTACTTGAGTTAACTTTGAACCATTTATTTCCTTTCTTCACATAGCCAAACTAAAGAAGGTATGAATTAGTCCAATAGGGAATTTAACAAAAAGGAAAGCTATACAAAAATGTTTGAATCTTTTCATTATAATGTTATGATATCTATTCCTTAGTGAATCATTAATTTTCATTCTTTAAAAAAGTAATGGATGAGGGAAGCTGGGAATATTAAAAGGTTCCATAATAAAATATTCGTAATATGAATGTATTATTGAAAAGCTTCTTAAAATGTAATATGTGTATGTGGGTGCATATACATATATATGCGTGTATATATTCAAGTTTATATGTGTGTTTATGAGTTAGTAAAAAAAGAAAAGAAAAAAGATGAGTGTGCTACACAATGTACCTATAAATAGAATAGTAGCTTAATTACATTACATTTTAATCTGCTTTGTGTTTTAATTTTGAACTCAGATTTGAGTTTCTCACCTGAAATAGGAAAATTGAGAGAGAAAAAGATATTTCCACAAATAGATTTCGTTGATATTTGACTAATGGGTAATTCTACCACATTAAACTGCTTGTAATCTCAGGAAGCAACAAGGTCAGTCATGTGTATGTATCCTTGAAATAAAAAAATATCTTGGAAAATCATTCACTTTATGATCTTAGAGTATTTTTCCTATCTTTTCCCTACATTGCCAAAAGTTGAAACTTTAACAATTTGGGTTTAATCCAAATTTTATTTTTATTGTCTGTTTTTACTATGAAATGTATCTAGAAAATGAAGTTTTAGAACTTTGCTGATTACATTTGGAAGACTGCTATTTCAAGATCAAAATAAGACCAGTCAATAAGATTGATTAAAAGATATTTTGAAAGAGATTCCAAGTAGTAATGCCTCTATTTATCCATTCCATATAAAGATAAATATATTTCATCAAATAACATAATAATTAAATTAGAGGAAAACAAAACAAATTGTAATGCTATTGGACCATAAAGTGTATGTAGACATTCAACCTATTTGACAAGTCAAGTAAATTGGTCAATGTCACATATCACCTTTATAAGTAAACAGCAAATTAAACTTGGAAGAAAATTTCTTGAATGATTCTGTGAAAATACTTTTTGAACATAGATATTTAAAGTAATTCTTTTTACCTGCTCAGTGGTGTACATGACTTTCAAAGTTTAGAGGTTTGTGTGTTCTCTTTCAGAAGATGCATCTACTCCATAATAGTGGATATGGCAGGATTTGAAGTGTTCACAGATTTATGGGATTATTTCCACAGTGGCTCACTAATATTTGATATGCATTCTTGTATATTTTAATGAGGCATCAGTGCTAGCCAGAAAATCTGTGAAATGTTTGGGAAACTCAAGAAGCATTATTGTTATGTGTGCCTCTTGATAAAAGCTGACCATGATGGATGACTATAGTTATTTACCCCATAAATGCTGAAAAATAGTTTTCTTTACTAAGCTGTAAAGACTGAGATTGTGATTTTCACAGTGCCAAATACTCTATTGTTGATTAATAAGTAATGGTGTGTTTATCTTGGAACTGTGTTCATTGACACAAACTCTAGAAAGCTGAGGCTATAAATGTGATTGTGGTGGATCCAGTTCTTGTTTTGTGTTTTCTTTTCTTTTTTTTTTTTTTTTTTTTCCTGCTTCATGGAGAGTAGACGTTGAATGTAATTTCTTAAAATATTGAATGACAACTCATGTTTATTTTTTTCTTCAGGCATTCACATCAACGGTAAATTATTTGCAATTATATATCTGGAATACCATGAATAATTAAATCCCCAGTTAAGCCCAAACTCAATTTTAGCACATAGCTAAAACTTCCCTCCCCCCTCATTTTGTCAAATGTTTCACACCATTATCTTTTTTCTGAGTATAGTTTTCTCTTCACTTTTTAACAGAATGGCAAAAAAGGAGCCCTGTGTGTGCAACTCTATGAGCTACAAACTAGATAATTAAATGTTTAACTATCAAGAGAGTTAGTAATAAAGACCAGAGATCTGTTTTTGTACCATACTTCCTTCTTTATACAAGTTCAACCTTCTACCTTCAGGGTTCGAGGGATTGTAATTATGATTTTGATATTATAGAGTCATTCTAAAGTATGTTTTTTTTATTAAACTACTCTCAATCTTCATGGACTTTATATAAAAAATTCTATCTGCATCCAGAAAAAGAACCAAGGAAACTGAATGTAAATTAACTCATGCCATGTTCACTCTTTTTCTGATTTTTTTTTTTAATCTCTCCCATGGTTTTTCCCTTTTGCTCTAATTTTTCTTTACCAACATGATTCACAAAGCAATATATGTTAAAAATAAATAAAAAGTACTCTAAATGTTGGGATATATAATTGCAAAATAATATTTTGTATGAAACAAATTAGCATCCTAGAATAGCAGAGAAATACCCCCATTTCTTTATCTACACATTTTAGATAGTCCTAATTAATAGGAAATTAAAATCTGCTCTTGCTCTAGTATTTTATTCTCTCCTCCTCCCTGAGTACCGCAATATATTTTTACAAATATAAATACAAATAAGATAGTAATGTGGCTTCTCTGATATGAGGAACTCCCAGATGTGGAAACTCATTCTACTAAAATAGGTCATAACCCTCTTCTGCAATTTGTAGTTTCTTAGAGCATTCAGAGTTGTCACAGATCACATAATATGTGTCCCTGGTTTGGAGGTTTGCCTTCTATTCACTATGTTGCCTCTCAGTTACAAATAATATACTAAAAATAACTGCCTTAGAAATAGCATTTTGAGAGATGTTGATAAGGATAACTTAAAATTACATCATTTTTAAAGGAAAGACTTTCTTCTTTCCTTTAAAATGGTATGTTATATTAGAGCTTTCTCAAAAATAAAAGCATTTTTTGAAATTAAAAAAAAAAAGCCAACTTAAGTTTTGTAATAAAAGCTGTTGTACAAAGAGCCTTTGTAATTGTGTCTCTTCATTTTTAGGAGCTGGTGAATCAGGGAAAAGTACAATTGTAAAACAAATGAAGTAAGTGGAATTAAGAATCATTGTGAGATTCCTATTTGGAATATGCCTTTTTGGTAAAAGAAATAAATTATTGTTCTTTCTCTTAGAATTATCCATGAAGCTGGTTATTCAGAAGAAGAATGTAAACAATATAAAGCAGTTGTTTACAGCAACACCATTCAGTCAATTATTGCTATTATTAGGGCAATGGGAAGATTAAAGATAGACTTTGGAGATTCTGCTAGAGCGGTAAGTATCATTGGGCAATCACATTTGATAACACCCTACTAGATTTAAAAATAATTTTTCTTATATGTTTTGTTTTTCTTAAAAAACATAACCATGTTGTCTTATCTATGGGAAATCTTACCTGATTTTCTCCAACTGTGCCTTCTCTCTTAAATTACCTTTCATATTTAATTACTTTGTATTTATTCTGTATCTACTTAGGTAAAATAAAAATTAAAGTTACTTGTGTATAAGTGTTGTTTGATTCATTGTATTTGTGCCCCCACCATCTAATAAGCCTGATATATTGATCATTTTATGTTGAAAGGACAAATTGCATAGTGGTAATATCTCATAGTAAATTTTAATAAAACTATCTAATGTTGATTTTAAGCAGGCAAGGTCCTTGTTAACAAGGTCTTCCTTTTCTCAGTCTCTACAAGGTATCTTCTTTTGGATTTGATCTAGATCTGTGATTTCATCTATATAGACAATTCTTACTGAGGAAAGCCATTTTGCCATTTGTAAATCAACAAGTATCCTTGAATTTATAATCTTAGGTCGCATGGGCTACAGAGTTTTAGGCCTCAGTATCACATAACCAGAATTTATAATAGGTACTTAATAATAAATGCACATTGACTGTCTCATCTACTTGGAGCCTTGATCCTGCTAATGTAGAGTTTAGCTCTCTATCCATTATGGACAGTGTTCTGGGAGCTTGTTTAAGGAAGAAAAAGTACAAAACTAAAATATTTTGTAATGAATTCATATATAAAATGAATCTTCTTTCAAATAATTCTCCCACATATTTTCAATATGAGTGTAGATAGAACTGCAAAAAAATAATAATAATTAAGAAAGGAAAGGTTCTTGGGAAAATTGATGTAACACACAAATCATTTTTCTGGAGCAAAATCTTTATGAATTCCCTATAAAATTCAGACATATAGTGACAGATGTTATATTTTGTCAAAAAAAAATTCCTCAAAAAATCAAGACTAGAGTCTAAAATTTAGTGCATATGTGTAGTTACATATTCTAGTTACATAGTGTATTTTTACATAATATATTTTGTCAAAATTCATATGTTTGTATGTATCTGTATATATCTGAAGCTAAATTCCTAATTAATCCTTTGAATGTGTACCATGAGAAAATCAATCTCTATTTTGATTGATTAAGAATCAGTCATCATCAGAGGTGTACCTCCAGTGGTAGTAAACTGTGTAAAAGATAGACAAGGGGATATTTATAATGAAATATTTCTTAAAAACCATGACATTAGAAACTTGAAAATGATGGGATAATTATTCTCTGCTATAATTTTATCTCGCCAATGGCAAACTTGATAACTTTTTTCAGTGAAAATGTTCTACCTATATAATGACACTACTCTAGAGGCCACCAAGATTCCTTCCAGTTTTAGATCTATGGTTGTAATTATATTTTCAACCTTTTCAGATCACCTTAAGTATTAAATCAATGTAGGAAGGTTCAGGATTTGTTTGGGTGGAGCATACAGAATATAATGGGCACAATAATAAAAAGAAGGTAGTTAAAGTAAGTCCTAGAAAGAACATAATAGATTTATTGGTTTAAAATCAGAAGAAATTAGAGTCCATTTAGTCTATCCTCATCATGGCAGAGATGAGGAAATGGGTCACAGAGCTGTTAAGTAATTTCACTCAAAATCATATTCAAACTAAGAAGCAGGATTAGACCCAGTGCCTATGATTTCCATGCTGCTTATCTCCTGGTTTTATGTGTCATGTGACATTAACAATTGGAATTGTTAAACAGATTTCTGTTTTTTATCTTCCAAGGTTTTTTTTTTTTTTTTTTTTTTTTTTTTTTTTTTTATCTTGACATGTTCATGGGTAGTGCATATTAGTTTTTACTTACATGGACATTACACTAGTTTAGGATTTTTATGACCTCACATGTAGACTCTCATTTCTCTACTTCTCTCATTTTTTCTAGGTTTATTTTTTTTTCATTGTAATATTCTCTATTCTTTTCTCAATTCTTCCTACCAGATTTTGAAATGTTATTCTGCAGGCACTTTTTTTCTTCATGTTAAACTTTAAAAAGAACTTAATCCATCACCTATCATAATAAATTGAAATTTTTACCTTTGTAAAACTTAGTTTAGTTGAATGTGTCTTAATAATAGCTAACTATGTGATATATTATAAATATCACATAATTATATATACAATATAATTTGTAATTTTATATAATATGAAATAATATAACATTTACTATGTACCTGGCATTATTCTTAGTGTTTTATAATTATTATCTCATTTGTTCCTCACATAAGAAATAAATGATATTTTATCCCCATTTTACAGATGGGGAAACTGAAACAAGCATAGTTAAGTGATTTTGTTGAGTCACATAGCTAGTACATATATGAGGCTGGATTTAAACTGGTTCTTCCCAACTCCAAGCCCAGAATTGTATTCAGGTGCCACCTAGTTAACTCAATTTTTTGGTGTGATTTCTTTAGTATAGAGAAACTCTCAGATGAGATTCTACCAATGTAGATGGTCAATTGCTCTAATTTTCTTAGAGCAATAGTGTTAAACTCAAGTAGAAAGAGAATACACAACTAAAATATTTCTGGTTTTCCATATTGACTTAGAAAAACACATTATCTATGTTGTATAGAACTCTGATTTATTTTGTTAAATATTTCCTAATTTACTTCTGGTTCTCACTGTATTTCAGGCAGAATAGTTAGCTTTCTGTTTGGCACCTGTCTTAGATCATTGCCTTGAGCAACAAGAAGATGAATAGATTGCCTGTGGATATGCAATGTGGATTGCCAGGATTTAGAACCTGGTTTTATAACTTTGAGGACAGCTGTCCTGTCTCCTAAACCACACTGTTTTTACCAATTAGATTTGTCACTATTTTGGGCAAAACTGATTTAATTGAGCATGTACCCTGTCTACTTTTCATTTATTTCTCTTTTTAGAAATATTCTCTGCATTTTTGCATACTTTTTTGTAAATTTCTATTACATGGTAAACATATTGAATATAAGGTCCTGTTGACTTGTTTGGAAACTCTTCTCTAGTTCTCCCCACTTGTTTTCAGTGCCAATGCTTATTAAAATGTGTGTCTATATAGACACACACACACACACACACACACACAATAACTGATTTAAATGTTATGTCTGAAAGTGCATATTCATTTGGATTCTAGTGTCTTACAGATGATTATATGGTTAGTAATCTGTTGCTATTTGGATGATTTTATATCATTTAGGGGAATTGGTTGCTTTTGTCAAAGAAAGAGGACAAATGTTATTAATAAATATAGTGAAAATTGTTTTGAGTTCCCCTTCTATTTATGAAATACTCCTTTAGTTTTACATGCTATATTATAGTCCACAAGTTTTAGCACCCCAATATTGAGAAAATAATAATAAACAATTATAAATGAAGCACAGTTCTTTCCCATACAATCTCACCTTACACCTTAACTTTGAGCCTTTAAAATAAATTGGGGAGTTTTATATGAATAAGTTTTGGATAGAAACAAATAATTTCTTTTTACTTCAATTTTGCTAATGATTACAGAAATGTGAACTTTTAAGGAATTTTTAAATTTGGGGTTTATTAAGGATGTATTACTTATGGTGGCTGATTGCATGCATTCTTCTTGAGATTTCCTCAAAAAAAAATTAAATGAGACATATGCTTATGTGTGATTCCATCTGGAAGACTTGATTATTTTTCACATTTTTTTCACATCTGAAAAAATGGTGAGCTTTATATATTGCCAAGAAAAAAGGCTCTATTTTCTTTCAACTAATATGTTTCACTATACAACTCTATTAAAAAACTCTTTTCTTTTCTCTATTTTCACCACAGGTTTGTGGGTTTTTTTTTTTTTTTTGGGGGGGTAAACAATCATATTTTTCCATTTTGCTTAAAAAATACAGAATATAGACTAAAGTGAATAACTATGAGGATTTTGGATTTTAAGTTCTTAGGGAAGCTAAGAAATAAATTTTTGAAGGTGGCCAAAGTATTTATTCCTTTATTAAACATATTACGTGTAAATGAGGAAGTAAAATAAATAATCAATTAAAAATTATCTCAACTGCATAATTATAGTCAAATCCATTCAAGACAGAAATATGATGCTATAATCATGCCTTTTTCATTTTCAAGCAATAATTTTTTTAACTAAAGTTAATAAATGGCCAAGAATCTGGTACTGACTTTTAAAAAATCACAATATAATTTAGTCTGTATTGTGGTCTACTTATATCTCACATGGCATGTTGCTGACTTTTCTGAAAGATGCTCAGAGTAGACAGTACATTCTGGCAGATGCTAGCTATTTGGAAGAACATCAGATAGGTCTTGCCCTAGAAATAATCTAGTTAAGCCCTGGAAGATTTTTTTGCTCTACTGGCCATGTGGTGATAAATTGTTTTGCCATAGCAGTTTTTGAAGACTACCTATTAAATACAGACAGTATAATTAATATTAAACTAGGTATAAAGTCAAATGTATTTGAAGTATTAAATTAGGAAAAATTACCTTAAATGTTTGGAAAATACTTTTTAATATTATATTTTAAACACTGACTACATAAAATGCAGGCTGTTTTAAGAGATGATAAAATATATTAAAAATATATTAAACATTCTGTATTCTGGAAATGTTTATATAATTGCCATAAACGTTCACTATTAAGAGATAAAATGGGGGGCAGAGCCAAGATAGTGGAGAGGAGACATGTCCTTTTCTGAATTCTCTCAATATCCCTCAAATTAACAGCAAATTAAACATCTGGACTGGTTTTGGAGTGACAGAACTCACAAATATTTGGAGTGTAACAAATTTCCAGCAGAAGATAATTTGAAAGATCTTCAGAAAAGATCTGTTTCAATCAGGCATGGAGGGAGATAGGTCAAGTGCAGTCAGCCACTCAGAAAACTGAGTGCAGGCAGTGCAGAGACATCTACAGCAGGGTTGGCTATTCTGTCCTGATTGCAAGCCAATAATAGATCAGCAGACTAGCTCTAATACATCCAACACAAATACTAAAGGAAAATAGTGAGCCCCTGAACCCCATAATATCATAACCTGGCCATGCTCACCCAGCACCAGGAGTTAGTAAGCACTGACCCAGCACAGCCACTATCAGTGTAGAGAAAGCTTGGACAATCTCCCCTTTGTCCTAAAAGCAGAACTCATCCTTTAAAAAAAATAGCAAAAAATAAAAAAAAACTCTTGAGAATAGATAGTTTTTATGGAGAAAGAAAACATATTTCAAACCTGAGGAAACTGAAAGAAGATCATCTCCACATGAAGCCCCAAAAGGTGATATGAATTGGTCCCCATCTCACAAGGCTCTCTTGGAAGAATTAAAAAAGAATCTTAAAAAAGAGTTAAAAGAAAAAGGGGGAAAGGAAAGAACTTTGCAAGAGGGTTTGGAAAGGAAACAGAAATTATGTGAAGAAAACTCCTTACAAAATAGATTTAGTGAAAAGGAAAAAGCATATAACTTCTTACAAATAGATTTGACAAATGAAAAAAGAAAACAACTCCTTGTAAAACAGAATTTGTGAAATGGGAAAAAAATCCATAGAACAAAACAACTCATTTAACAATTCAATTGGGGTTTAAAAAGATAAGTGAAGAAAATAATTCATTAAAAATTAGAACTGGACAAAAGGAAATGAATGACTCAATGAGACATCAAGAATCAGTCAAGCAAAACCAAAAAAAAGGAAAAAAATTGAAGAAAATTTAAAATGCCTTATTAAAAAAAAAAACAACTAAATTGGGAAATAGATGCAGGAGAGATACTCTAAGGAATATTGGACTTCCTGGAAACCATGATGAAAAAAATGCCTAGACATTATCTTTCAGGAAATCATCAAAGAAAACTGCCCTAATGTCCTAGAATCCAAATGTAAGATAATCATTGAAAGAATTCATCAATTGCCTTCTAAAAGAGATCCCAAAATTAAAACTCCAAGGAATATAGTAGCTAAGATTTGGGATTATTGGACCAAGGAAATAATACTGCAAGCAACCTGAAGGAAATGATTCAAATATTGAGAGGCCCAATCAAGATTACCAGTACCTAGCAGTTTCCACCTTAAAGGATCAAAGGGCCTGGAATCTGATATCCCCAAAGGCAAAGGAACTTGGATTGCAGCCAAGAATCACCTATCCAGCTAAATTGAGCATTATCTTTCAGGGAAGAAGATGGACATTCATTGATAGTGTGAATTTAATTTATTTTTGATGAAAAGACCAGAGCTGAACAAAAAATTTGATCTCCAAATATAGAATTTAAGAGAAGCATAAGAAGGTAAAAAATTAAAGAACTCATGAGAACAATATATTATTGGTATGCTTAGAGAATGTGGGTATACTTTGATTTTATTATGATAATATGAAAAAGAAGCTAGAAGTAGAAAGTATATTATACTGGAAAAAGAGGAAAACGGAGGTAAAATGAAGGAAATTACATCTCATGAAGTGGCAAAGAAGACCTATTATAATTGAGTGAAAGAAGGAAAGGGGGAATGAACATTGTGTGAATCTTACTCTCCTCAGATTTCATTCAAAGAATATTAGACACGTTGGTTTCAGAAAAAAAAAAAAAGAAAGAAAAAAACTTTTCTTACCTTCTAGGAAAGTGGGAGGGGAAAGGGAAAAAGAAAAATGGGAGACTAATAGAAGGGAAAAAAGGGTAGGGGCTTTAAAGGGAGTGGGCATTTTGAGGAAAGTGGTGGACAAAAGTAAAATACTGGGGAGAAGGGGAAGGGGGAAGAAAAGAGAAAAGTATAACTTGGGATAAATAAGATGGGGATGGATACAGAATTAGTCATTTTTAGTTATGAATGTGAATGGGATAAAGGGAAGCAGATAGCAAACTGAATTAAAAGCTAAAATCCTACAAAATGTTGTTAGCAGAAACACATTTAAAACAGAGTGATGCATATAGAATAAAGGTAGAAGGCTAGAGCAGAATCTATTAGTCTTCATCTAAAGAAAAAAAAAGCAAGGATAGCTATACTGATTTCAGATCAAGCAATAGCAAAAATAGATCTAATTAAAAGAGAAAAGGAATGAAACTGTATCTTGCTAAGGGGTACCATAGATAATGAAGTAATATCAACAATAAACATATATGTACCAAGTGGTATAGCATCCAAATTTCTAGAAGAAAAGTTGAGAGCTGCAAGAAGAAATAGGCAACAAAACTCTACTAGTGGAGCATCTCAACTTTGTGCTCTCAGAACTAGATAAATCGAACTACAAAATAAAGAAGTTAAGTTTCACTTCAAAATAACTGTTATAGTGCCCCACATAAATCAGATAATTTGATTCAGAATGTCTTCATAAAAAGATGCTGCAGTAAGTACATGGGTTAGCTGTGCTAGTATGGATCAGTCTCACATTTCTCTAAGCTCTAATTTCCTTATCAGTTTTTTTTAAATGTTATTCTAAACATTACCTCAAAAAGTTTTTTGGGGGGGTTGGTAGAAAGTTCTTTGACAAAGAACTCTTGATTAGAGTTCTAGTTCTATCTCTTACTACCTAGGAGACACCTTGGACAAATTATTTTTCTCTGGACCTTACTTTCTCTATCTGTAAAATAAATGTGTGTAAAGAGATAAATTCCAATCTTCTTTTTTACTTCTAACATTTTTTCTTAATGTAAATACATAATAATGTGTAGGAAGAGCACATTTGCCACTCTTTTTTAAATTTTGTTTTTTTAGAAAAGAATGAATTTGGTATTTTTGTTTTATAACAGCTTTTTTCCTCCCTTTATCTTTTACATTTGTTTAGGATGATGCCCGGCAACTTTTTGTTCTTGCTGGAGCTGCTGAAGAAGGTTTTATGACAGCAGAACTTGCAGGTGTTATCAAAAGATTGTGGAAAGATAGTGGTGTACAAGCCTGTTTCAACAGGTCCCGGGAGTATCAACTTAATGATTCTGCAGCATAGTAAGTAATTTTAAATTCAGAATTAAAATATCATTAATAATTCTAAAAAGTCTCCTTGTAATTAAATGTTATGTTATTGTAAGATGCATTGCTACACAATTCTAAATATTTCAGTGTCTTTGATGTTTTATTTTGTATGTTTCAGTATGTCATTGTTATTTCCTTTCTGTTCAGAAATGCCTGAAGACATGAATGTATGTGTTTTTAATAAAAATATATATGAGGGGAATGTTTTAAAGATACATTTCCAAGAAAAAAACAAATATGGTCTTCAATGCCAGTAGTCACATATATATGTGAAAATCTTACAAGTCTTGCTGGAGCCAGAGAAATTAAGGTATACTTGGATTATTACTGTACTATTGTTCTAGATCAAGGGTTCTTAACCAAGGAGTTTGGAAATATTTTTCTGATGTTCCTGCAATTTAAATTGAGGGAGGGTTATTTTTTTAAAGTAACCCCTAAGTGAAATTTAGCATTTCCTCATTTATGAATTGAAAAATGAACATCTTGATGAAAAGAATTTGATTAAATTATCAAAAATGTCCATTATACAAAATGAATGAAGAAACTGTTTTCTAGCCTAATATTGAGAAACCATGCTCTAACAAAGTGTACCTGAAGGAGATATTTCTTTCAAAGGTTCCAGGCTCTCAATTGGGAGATTAATTGCTCTTAAGTTTCCTCACAAGACAGTAGCTTATCTAAAAATGGTCTTGAGTATATCACATGTTGCAGTAGACTACTTTAGAGAAAATAGAAGGTCTTTAAATGGTCATTTAATGAACAACCTCCTCAACTTATGCCTGTTAATGCAATCAGTTATGAAACCTTACCTGCCTTCTAAATTTTGCCCCAGAGGTTGTTGATAGTTTAAAAAATTCTAAAGAAAGTGTCTAGTATTAATTTAATCTGTTTTTGTTCTTTAATATTGCAAAGGGGGAAAAAAAAGATATATATATACTCTATGTTTGCTAAACTTTCCAAAATGTTTTCATTTTCTTGTTGGCATTGTTGACATTTTTGGAGTTCAAATGACTCAATTCAATGAGAAATAGCTTGTGATAGATTATATGACTCTTGAGATATGTGAATGGTGAAGTCTTCCTTCCTTAATTCCACACAGTGTCATTTCAGAACATCTTTAGTAATTATCATCTATCGTATTCTTTACTTATAATATACTCAATGTTTGTGTCCTCTTGATGAGGTCTAGAATTGGAATACCTATGGAATTAAGGTTTAATTGAGGTCTAGTGGCAGATTTGGGGTATAGGGAGTCAAATAGAGCTCCCCTGAAACCCCTTTGGATTCGGGCATAAGGATACGGAATTAAATGAGGTCTAGTGGCGGTACAAGAGTCCCCTGAATTTACAGATTTGAAAACCTAGATTGATAAAAGAGAAACCTCTTTATAAACCTTTATTATAGGGTTTGGAAGTAAAGTTAAAGTCTAGTTAGTAAAGTTGAAGAGGGCTCTGGAAACAGTGTTCCAGTGAGCAGAGATCCTTGGTGCCAAGTGTAAGGCTGCCATGTTTGGGACCTCTGCCAAGAGAGGACTGCAGTTTGACTCTTTTCATATGGGGCTTTGGCTACAAGCTGAAAGGGGGCTTGTAGGTGGAGTCCCAGATTGGCTCTTGGCTGGGTTTCAGCCAGGGTTAGAATATGAATTGAATTCAGTGGGTTTCCAGACTGAGCCATCCCCACCCAGATAACAAAGATGAAACTGTTTGTGCTTGGGGTGGAGTCCCTTCACTGAGGCAGAGTTGAAGGAGGTTTTCTCCTTTAAGGATTTTTCAGAGTTTTGGAATTTCCTTTTCACTCTCAATTTTAATTGTTAGCATTTTTATGGACAGGAATTTTATTTTATACAGCTTTTTTATATCTGTAGCTAATACAGTATCTTTCTTATAATCAATGCTTTATAAATGTTAATCATGATGACCGGTCCTTTTTTCATGCTTTTCTTTATGTCATTATTGCATTGTTTATAGTGAATAGTCAGTGATTCACTAAATCTCTCTCAATAATCTTCATTTTTTCCCAACTAACTCTCAATAAAATAATTACAATATATTGTAGAGAAGTAGAGAAATATAGTTTAAATGAAATTCTCTATGCATATTGACTTTATTTTTTTTATTTATTAGAACAACTGAAATTTGAAAAGACCCATACTTGAATTTTACAAGATAATGGTTTTAGTGATTGTATAACAGTCACTTTCTCATATTCCCCTTATAGATACTTTCCATAACTTTTAAGCACTTTTTGGTAAAATTCTTAAGATTCACTCCTTTCTTCTTCTTTTCATACCATGAAAAATAAAAATAATACTATATTATGATAGAAATGTCATTGAAAAGTTGAGGCCTAAACATAATTTTATAAATTCTAAAGAATTAGAGCAGCTCTTTAGTTGAATAAATTTAAGGGATGTTTTCTTTGTACTTTATAAACTTGTGATTTCTTACAACTGTTTTCTCATAGCAAGATGCACAAATTTACAAAACAAATTTTGTCTTTTTTAAACGCTTACAACATACAAGAGGGTTCTTTTAAATATTTTAACAATATTATCTTTTTTTCTAAAAGGGATTTAACATTGCATTCCTTTCTCTCATATATAGAAGCATATTGCATAATATAGTATGTTCCTCCCTATTGAGTTTTTTTTTTTCTTTCCTGTAATTTCATGGTTATAAGGAGGTACTAGAGAAGAAATCTTGTCCATCAATGTAGATGGACAACTAGCTCTCCAATTTGTAGTTTTAGATTATTTGAGCCACTGAGAGGTTTGAATAATTTACTCAGGGTCAGATAGTCAACATATTAAACACAAGATTTGAACCTAGGCTCCCCCAACTCCAAGAGCAGCCCTTTATCCACCTAACTACACTACCTAATAACTTTAAAGAATTATTACTTTTTTCTTGCCAAAATTTGTTTGAATGGTTCTTTACTACTTATGTCCCCATTAAGATTTAAGTACGTGTGCATAAAAGTTATTACACTGTGTATCGATATTAATGGGTAAGAACTATCTGGAACAACTCTATTTTATAAATCTTTTGATTGATCAATTCCTGTCTTTGTTTGCCGCTATCAGATTAATCATCCAAAACAATTCTTTTATCAATTATGTTTTTCATCATGTGGTAGTCAACACATCATTTAGCTTAAATTAAAACACCAGTGTTTAGATCATGGTTTTAATACTAACTGAGCTTACAAGAGCTGCTAACAATCTTTCTAAGACAGCATGCAATTCTTTTTATCTAGAATGCTTTCCCCATCCTTTATATGCAAGGGGCAGTTCTATTCTCACCTCCTTTACTTATTCTTTCTGGACTAATTAGCCTTACATTTCCATATAGCATTCAGACCTTATTGAGCACTTATTGTGTGTACCATATATTTTGCTAGTATCTATATTGTCTGGACTAGCTTCCTGGAGGACCTCGGGATCAGCCAGAGTCAGGATAAATCACAGTTCTTGGTTTTTAGGGGAAGAAGTGAAGGAAGCAGGCAAGCTTCCTTGAGGCTTGCCAAAGATGTATTCTGGATTCTGGAGTCCAGAGTCTCCAGCCTCTCTCTTCTTCATCCTTCAGCCAAGTGACTCTGACTTCTCTCCCCCAGCCCTCCAATCTTTGCCTACAATTATCTCTCTACCAAAATATTCTGGAAGTACCAATGGTGAGGAGAGTCATCACTATACCATCTCATCTAAATATGTATATGGAGCCATTATCTCACAATAGAATAGGTAATTAGCCTTAAGTGCTATCTTGTCTGATTCAAGCACATCTTTTTCAGAGTTTCAGCCCTCTACAAGTATACATTCACTTTGTCCTTTTTTTCCTGTTTTCTAAATTAAGTTCTTAGAGATCAACCACTCTGTATCTCCAGCCACCATTTGGCACAGTCAAAGCACACAGTTGTAATGTTCTTGAATTGTGAGGGTCTGTTCGTCTGCTCAATTATAATCCTTCTCTGGGAGGAGATCGGTAAAAATCTTTTCCTCTGTGCGCAGGTTTCTTGGGAGCTCTGAATCTCCTCCAACTCTTGTCCTTTCTCAAATCAGACTGGTCTCCTTTCAGCCTGCCTGGCGTCAAGACTTTATCCCAGAGTCCATTCTCTCAGACCCAATGCTGCCCTTCTTTTATCCTCCCAGAGAATGGGCGTGGGATAACGCAAGGGCTTCTGGGTTAGCCAATGAGCTTGCTCCTCCTAGAATTCCTAAGGTGTAAACTCCCTTTAAAGGCCCAAACCAAAGGTCTGAGCCAGAGAACTGTCAAGTCAACCTGAATTCTCACCTTGTCACTGTCCAGACAACCTGAGTTCTCACCTTGTCACTGTCCAGACAACCTGAGTATTGTAATCAATATGAATTAAATTAAGTTGGTACAGATAAGTGGATTTATAAAGGATGAACAGTCTCCAGAGACCAGTGTGTTTTTCTTAGGTATTTAACATGGATATATTGAAGGTTTAGGAATCCTTTTTCATCTATCCATTAAAGTATATAAGCATGCAAATTCTATTGGCCTTGTTTGAAACTGAATTGTAAAATTTCAAAGTATGACCACTGTGAGGATTAAATCAATTTTTGTTTTCCAGTAGTTAGCACTTTTAATTAGGGAGCAAAGAGAAAGAAATTGAAAATTAAGTAAGCCCAGTTGGTTTTATAGAATTATTTTTATTTTATCCAAGAGCTATGTGGTCTCTGACCTTTTAAAATAACTATATTATCAAGCCTTTAAACACTGGAAATAGATCTAAACAGGAGGACAGTATTGTAACTTCAACTTTGCTGGAATAGTGAGCTATACATACAGGTCAGTAACTGTGCAGTTACCTAAATTTTGGAAGTTACTACCAATTTAAATAAATTTTGACATGAAGAAAATTCAATAAATGGATTTCAAATGTTTTTCCAATAGGAGGCTAGGGGTAAGTCTGAAGCTAACCAACAAGGAAAAGACAGATACCTGGGCAAGTTGCCAAAGGATTATTGCTAAGGCATCATTAAGAGCATATACCAGTACTGGTGACACTGGTGAGTCAGCCCAGATATCTGGCAAATTTCAGGGCAAATTGTATAATGTTGAATCTCCTCAGAATTCACATAGGGCTTTGGACCCAAAGAAAGAAATTTCCCTATTTGTGGAAAAGTAGCATATGATGAAGATACCCTGGTAATTTCTTAAATAAATGAGTCTTACCTTGAAATTCCTGGAGTTGGAAAAAATAACAGTCTAATTCACTTTAATGCTTTAAAGATAATTATTGCAATTCAAAATTGAATTATTAACATCACTTTCCTTTAAGTATGTAACTAGAAGCTAATTTTGTTGTTTACTTCATTAATACTATGCTGTATTGTTAACTTTAGCCAACAGGTCAGAAATATCATTTTTTCATAGAATAGAAAACATTTAATATAAATAAAAACTATTGTTTATGCCCTTCCATTTAATTTAAGCCTAAAAGAAGGCATTTTTATTGAATTCTACTGGACTATAGGGGGAAAATCATTTGAGGTCTACGTACAAGAAAACAACTAATGTTTGAACAGAGTATCTGTTCTAGTAAGGAGACTTTCAAACGAACTACACCTTATTAACTAGAATTAATGAAGAATAAGAATAGAGAATATAAAATTTTATTCTGTAACTGCCTGTCTATTTGTCATTAGTATAGATTCTCATTTTTCTACTTTCCCTCTATCTTTTTAGGTCATATCTTACTATGGTACAGTCATATCTCATTATCAAGGATGTCATGACATCTTATTCAGTTCTTATCCATGTCTTCACATATATCATAGAGGATTGACACACCATAAAGTGGGTGCCTTTGTATGTTGTGAGGTGTTTTTTTAAAATAGATTCATTATTTAACTTATCTTATTTATTCCTTGCTAAAAAGGGGGGGCAAAAAAGACAAGAAAACTATAATGCAAATTTAAAAGAAAAGCGATAGCCATCAAGCACTTACCTCTTATACAAAGGAGGTCAAGGCAAACAAAGTCAGCACTACTTTTTAAATAGAGGAGGGCAGAGAGAAATTATAAGTAGCTTTACTTTATAAAATAGTGAAAAACAGAAGAAAAAATAAGTCTCCAGATGTTGAACATGAGACCCAATTAAATCAAAAAATCAGAGAACACTTTCAGATTAAACTTTTGAAGTAAAGCAAATAATGTGACCAGTAACAAATTTGCCAGTTTTTCTATAGCAGACTGTTCTCATTTCTAATGACAGTGCCATTTCCACATTTGAACTCAGGATATTATGTGTAGACTCCATATCTAATGTGTAGAAAAGAGATCAAATTAGGAATATGGAAGGATCTAACCATAGGATGCATAGAATAAATCTATGCTGATTTTACCATGAAAATAAAAATAAAATAACATAAACTATTTTAAATGCTTATCATCATTTATTCTCCCCTTGTCTTAAAGTTTCTCCAGTCTTCTCATTAACAGCTAACATGGACAAATCCTTACTTATACCCATTACCATCAATCCTAATCAGTTGTATTATTTGGACTAAGGACACTTTCATCTATGGTTTTCCTCTTTCCTTTTAAATTTTTGACCACTTTTCTAAAGCTATTATCTTATATTTCTTTTTGGGCCAAACTCCTGAAAAAAGCAATTTGCATTCATTACTCAGTTTTTTCTTTACTCAACTTTTTCTTATCTTCCCTTCCTTCTTGGTTTCTTGCATTTTGTTTTCTGGCCCTATTACTCAATTGATTTTATTCTGTGAGATTTCTAATTATTATTCTTTAGTCATTCAGTCTTGTTTGAATCTTTGTGAACCCAAAGAGCATAAGTTCATAGATTTTTTTTTCTTGGAAAAGACATTGGAGTATTTTACCATTTCCTTCTCCATCTTGTTTTACAAATGAGGGAACTGAGGCAAACAGGATTAAAATGACTTGCCTCAAAGTCAGATAGTAGGTATCTGGAACCAGTTTTGACCTCAGGTATTCTATACTTCAAACTCAGCACTCTTTTTCCTAGTTATAATCAATTAAATCACTTGGCTTTTTTCAGTAATTTTACTTCAACTTGCTGTAACATTTGGTTCTGTTGACTATACTGTTTTCCTACTGGATGCTATGCCCTGTGTAATAATTACCTTTCCTCATTTGCTTCCTATTTGTCTGAATCTTACTCATTTTCCTTTGTTACTTCATAATTCCATGTCCTATCTCCTTTTTTTTTAATAGTTTTTATTTACCAGGTATATGCATGGGTAATTTTACAACATTGACAATTGCCAAACCTGTTGTTCCAATTTTTCCCCTCCCTCCCTCTCCCCAGATGGCAGGTTGACCAATACACGCTAAACATGTTAAAGTATAAATTAAAAGCAATATATGTATGCATGTCCAAACAGTTATTTTGCTGTATAAAAAGAATCAGACTTTGAAATAGTGTACAATTAGCCTGTGAAGGAAATCAGAAATGCAGGCAGACAAAAATAGAGGGATTGGGAATTCTATGTAGTGGTTCATGGTCATCTCCCAGAGTTCTTTTGCTGGTTATAGCTAGTTCAGTTCATTACTGCTCTATTGGAACTGATTTAGTTCATCTCATTGTTGAAAATGGCCACATCCATCAGAACTGATCATCATATAGTATTGTTGTTGAAGTATATAATGATCTCCTGGTCCTGCTCATTTCACTCAGCATCAGTTAATATAAGTTTCTCCAGGCCTTTCTGAAATCATCTTGTTGGTCATTTCTTACAGAACAATAATATTCCATAATATTCATATACCACAGTTTATTCAGCCATTCTCCAATTGATGGGCATCCACTCAGTTTCCAGTTTCTGGCCACTACAAAGAGGGCTGCCACAAACATTCTTGCACATACAGGTCCCTTTCCCTTCTTTAAGATCTCTTTGGGATATAAGCCCAGTAGTAACACTGCTGGGTCAAAGGGTATGCACAGTTTGCCATGTCCTATCTCCTAATCATGTTTCTTCCCCTCCCCAAAGCATTTCTCTGAGCCCTTTTTTTGTGTGTGTGTGTTTATCTCTACATTTAGCAAGTTTATCATTGACCTTTAAGTGAATGGCTCTCAGAATTATATACCCAGCCCTAGTTTCCTAAGTCTCTCTTTGGAATCTCTTTTTAGGATATCCTACAGTCATCTCAACTTTTCTTCATGTACCAGACAGAACTTATTATTTCCCGTCACTCCAAACACTTCCATGTTTCAGTTGAAGACACCATCATCCGAGTCACTAAGGTCTCTAGTCTCTGACTTATCCTAGACTTTTTCTCACTGTAAGTTAATTGCTGAGTCTTGTTGATTCTACCATCACATCTCTTTTATATATTCTCTTTCCACTCATTTGATTGACACATTAGTTCAGACCTCTCAGTACCTTTTCCCTTGTCTGTCTCCTCTTTCCTTCAAGTTTCTTTCCAGTTCATTCCATCTTCTACATAACCATAAAAATATTTTTTCCTTTAGCATAGATCTAATGATATCACTTAGCTATATTTACCACTAACCTCCAGTGATTACTCTCCTAAATGTAGTATTACATATAAGCTCTGTTATATAAAGTGTTTTTTTTTGTTGGAGTTCCATCCATAAATTCATATTTTTGCTTATTTCTTTGTTTGTTATACCCTTTCATCAAAATGTACTGAAATATGGTTATATAGCTGAGGCATTGTTTTTTCCAATGTTCTAAGGTAAGAGATAATGAGTTGCTGAATGACTTGGAAGAGATCACTTTAAATTGGGTTGATTAGCAAAAGAAAAAAAAAGTTATGGAAGATTTGAGTTTCAGGCAGGTTTTAAAGAATAGAAGAAAAAGAAGATTATTTTGTGGGTGGAATGGCACCAGCAAAAGTGAATTACTATTTATTTGGGTATCTTCTAGTTTCTACCTGTTATTTCCTAGCTAACAGTTATATTTCTCAAAGAAATATTCTGTTAATCTTAGCCTATATCCTAACACATATAACCACACAACAAACATTTTGCTATTTCTATGATATAAAATGACCCTGGAAACATCATTCCTGGTCAAATGAATCCCATGACAGATAGAGCAAGAAGAGCTAGTTGAGTTGAATGAACTGCTTTTGTATAAATAGTAGAAAATTGACTGGATAGAGAAATAGAAAATAGAAAAACAAAAAAACAAAAAACAGAACATGACTGGGGAGTTAACAGTTTGAGAGAAGTTTCATGAAAGAATTACTACAACTTTTTATAAAAAAAGTTCCCCAACATAATTCAAACCATATAGCTGTCACATAGATTACATAGATATATAACCACAAAAAGTTGGGCAGATTCATTTTTTATAAAAAAGCCAGTGAAGTTAGGTATGATACTCAGAAATTCAAAGAATAATCATTTCATTTGTGTGGGCATATATTCCCCGATTGCAGAATTCAGTTCCTTTGTACCTTTTTGAAAGTTGTTATGCCAGGAAATAATTCATGAATGAATTGAATAAAGAATATTGTTGTGAGCTACTCTACACTTGGACTGGTCCTTGGGCAGCAGATCATTGTCCAGTCTGTCTGCAGTCAAAGCTTTTCCATCCTGTTAAGGGAATACATTGTTATCAGATGTTCTCTCACTAAACCTTGAACACATTTAGAAATTAGGCGTAAAATTAAACTTGTTGCTTTTCTGGATTTTGCTTTTGTTTCTACTTGAAACATAATTTTTTTTACTTAATTTTTTTAAAATTCATTTTACTTCAATAGGAATTTTCATAAATATTTAGGCCTCAACTTGAACAAGTACTTAGAAACTGTTTTACTTTTTTTTTTTTTTTTTTTTTGTACTGCTAGTTCATCTTTATTGGTATGATTAACCTACCATATTTTCCCCCCAGCTACTTGAATGACTTGGACAGAATAGCACATCCAAATTATATCCCAACACAGCAAGATGTTCTCAGAACCAGAGTGAAAACGACAGGAATAGTTGAAACACATTTTACTTTCAAGGATCTTCATTTTAAGTGAGTGTATAACATATGCATGATGTATAATTTTTAAATATAAAACTCATTGCTTAAGAAATGCAAAGCTTAGAAGTACAAATATTTAAAGACCTAAATGTTGAGAAGTGATAAATTGTTTTCTCAGAAATGGAAAAAGTATGATTTCCAATGAAAAAATATAAGAAATAAATATTCTGGGAGTGATATTTAAATTTTAGCCAGAAAGATATGGAATTTCTACCTACCCACCTTAGTTTTAGGGGTAGAGATTTAAAAATAATTTTTTTCTATAAAGTTCATGAACAAAAATTGAAGAGCTAATGCTACTAAATTGTGATATTATACATATATGTGTGTGTGTTTAGTGAAAATTAATGTATTCACAAAATTTTAAAGTTATTAAATTATTTGAAATAATGAAATTTCAAGTTATTGAATGATGCAAAATAATGTAAAATAATTAAAAATTTGAAAATTTCTGTGGAGCCATTTTGTCATTTCTTTGGCTATATATCTATTAATTAGCTCTACCTTTGTGATTTCTCAGTCTTCTTACAGAGTATTGTATTATACTTATCTCTTGTTTACATTGTTATTTATTATGAAATGTTCTTTTTGTGGATAAGGGGACTAAGTACCAAAGGTTAAAAGGAGTATCCTATTAAATATTAAAGCAAAATGTCTATAATATTTATTATTTTTATCAGTTTAAAAAATATCTCTACAAAAGGTATAGAAAAGCTACCACATTTGTAAAATCCCGAAATAGCTTTTTCTTTTTTTTTTTAATATTCAAATGTGCCTGCTTTATTCATAAAACTGAATGATGTGTTTTTCTCTCTTTTCATTTCTGCTTGCTCCCTTTTTCTTTTATGTTAAAACTTTCATGTTTTAATTTTCCCTCTGATTTTCTCATTTTTCCCATTTAAATCTTTGTCATTAAAAAATAAGACCTCTATTCACTTTATTCTCTTTAGCTTATCTTTTGAAAAGTCCAAGTTCATGGAAAATTAAGGTGTATGTTTCAAGTGAGATGGGAAATTATATTCACATGATCATAAAGTTCTAAGGGCAGATGTGCAGTATCAGGACTGCTCTGTTTTTAAAAAGACCAATTTTAGATTCCAGTAAAACAAATGGTGTATTTTATGTTATGTGTCCTTTTTTTTTTCAGAATATATTTAGTATTATTTGGTAAATGTCTATAATGTCTCTAGCACTAAAAATGTTTCCAGAAGCCTCTCATTCATTGAGTGGGATATTAATATATTGAAGATTCTATTATAAAGTAGTCTCATGGCATGGACCCAAAATCATTATTGGCATGTCAACTAATTAGCTAACTTACTCTACGTTGGATTATTACTGGGTTTTAGGTTTTCAATGAAAAAGCAAAAACACTCCCTCAAGAAGCTTACATTTTAATAGGAAAGACAACATATAGGTAGATAGGTATATATAAGACAAATATAGAGTGGAATGATGATATCCTTGGAGAGGAAATTAGTACAAGCTATGGAAACAAGGAATAGCCTATTATGGTGTCTGCTTGGTCTTGAAGGAAGCCAGGGACTATAAGAATCAAATGATATGAAAAACAACATTCCAAATATGAAGATAGCCAGTGTATAGAACATAGAAGAAGTAAATAGTTGGTATGTATAAGGAACAAAAAAGACAATGTGTGGTTGTACATCATAGTGCCTGAAATGTTAAGCAGGAACCATATTGGCAAGATCTTTTTTAAAAATATATATTTTTTATTTTCAAAATATATATAAGGATAGTTTTCAGTATTCACTCTTGAAAAACCTTGTATTCCAAATCCCCCCCCGTTTCCATAACCCTTTCTCCTAAATAGCAAGTAATCCAATATGCTGCACAGTAAAGTTCTTCTGTATATATATTTCCACATTTATCATGCTCACAAGAAAAAAAATAGATCAAAAATAAGAAAAAAAAATGGGAGAGAAAACAAAAAGCAAACAACAATAGAAAAGTGAAAATACTGTGTTGTGATTCACATGAAGTTCCCACAGACCTCTCTTTGGGTGCAGATGTTTCTCTTCATTCCCAAGATATATTGAAATTGACCTGAATTACCTCATGGGTAAAAAAAAGCCAAGTATATCAGGATTGATAATTGCATATTGGTTTGGTAAATATATTGTTACTTTTGTTCTACTCACTTCACTTAACATCAATTCAGATAAGTTTCTCCAGGTCTCTCTGAAATCATTCTGCTGATAAAACAATAACATTTCATAATATTTATATACTATAATGTATTTATCCATTTTCCAAATAATGGGCATCTACTGAGTTTCCAGTTCCTTGTGACTACCAAAAGGGCTGCTGCAAATATTTTCCACATGTGGGTCATTTTCCCTTTTTTATTGAGATACAGACCCAGTAGAGACACTGCTGTATCAAAGGGTATGGACAGTTTGATAGCCCTTTGGGCATAGTTCCAGAATGGTTGGATCACTTCACCAACAATGTATCAGTATCCTAGTTTTACAGCATTCCTCCAACATTTATCTTTATCTTTTCCTGTCCTAGCCAATCACAGAAGTATATAGTGATACCTCAGAGTTGTCTTAATTTGCATTTCTCTTATCAGTACTGATTTAGAACATTTTTTTCTTATAACTAGAAATAGCTTTAATTTCTTCATCTGAAAATTTTATGTTGCTATCATATGACCATTTATCAGTTGGAGAATGGCTTGTATTCTTATAAAATTGAGCCAGTTCTCTATATATTTTAGAAACTAGACCTTTATCAGAACCCTCGGATGTAAAATTCCCTCCTTTTCCCTGTTCTCTGCTTCCCTTCTAATATTTTCTGCATTGGTTTTGTTTGTACAAAAGTTTTTAACTTTCATTTGGAGAATGGCTGAATAAGTTATGGTACATTAATGTTGTGGAATATTATGGTGATGTAAAAAACAATCAGCAGGATGATTTTAAAAAGGCCTGGAGAGAGTTAGATGAACCAATGCTAAGTGAAATGAGCAGAACAAGGCTTCCATTATACAGGGAAACAGCAAGGTTATATGATGATCAATTCTGTTGGATTTAGGCCTTCTCACCAATGAGACAACTCAAGCCAGTTCCAATTATTTTGTGATGATGAGAGGGAGGGATTAATGGAACTGAGTGTGGATCACAACATAGCATTTTCACTTCTTTTATTGTTGGCTTGAATTTTATTTTGTTTCTTATTTTTTTTCCCTTTTGGATCTAATTCTTCTTGTGCAGTGAGATAATTATACAAATAAATATGCCTATATTGAATGTATATGTATGTTACTATGTTTAACATATATCGGATTACTTATCATCTAGGAGAGGGGGTGGGTGGAAAAGGAAGACATTGGAACAAAAGGTTTTGCAAGAATCATAGGTAAAAAAATTATACTTCCATATGATTTGAAAATAAAAAGCTTCAATTAAAAAGTTTTAACTTAATATAATCAAAATTATCCATTTTGCATTTCACAATGTTCTATAATTCTTCTTTGGCCACAAATTACTTCCTCCACAGATCTGAGAGTTAAACTATCCTTTGTTCTTCTAATTTACTTATAGTATCCCTCTTTCTGTTTAAACCATGAACCCATTTTGACCTTATCTTGGTATGGGGTGTTAGATGTGTATCATTGCCTAGTTTTTGCCACACTAATTTCCAAATTTCCCAGCAATTTTTGTCAAATAATGAGTTCTTATGCCAGAAGTTGGGGTCTTTGGGTTTATCAAACACTAAGTTACTATAGTTATTGACTATTGTGTCTATTCTTCCCTGTCTCCATAATAGCTATCTATGGTCAGCTATCTATGATCTTTTTGCTTTTTTTTGCTCATTTTTAGAGGTTGGCGTCTGCTCTTACTATAGTAGTGCAAAGTAGATATTTTTCCAACCTTCCTCTACAGATGACAGGGACTTCATTCTTCCCTGGGGCTGGTGCTGCTAGTTCCCTTCCCATATTGTGTAGGTATGACCAAGTCCCACATTTTGCTGTTGTTGGAGGCTCACTATTTACCTTCTGTAGTTGTGTTGGAGATCTCACATCTGGTCTGCTGCTCCACTGGCTTCTGAACCAGGACAGAGTAGCAAATTCTGTTTTATTTTGGTTAGTAGCCTCCCACTAGATTACTCCTGCACACGCAGGCCACTCTGTTCTGGGTTGTTGCACTCTGGTGTGTTGTGCCTACCCAGGGCTGCAACCCCCATTGAGACAAATCTTTCCTGAAGTTCTTCCAAAATATCTTCTGCTGGAAATTTGTTACACTCCAAATATTTGTGGATTTTATCACTCCAAAAAACATTCTTTCACTTCCACAACCTAGTTTGATCTGCTGTAGATCTAGGGTAAGGTAGGAAGAGCTCAAAGACCTATCAACTCTCTGCCATCTTGCTCTACCCCTTGGCAAGATCTTTAAATGCTAAATAAAGAAGCTTATACTTGATCCTCAATTTAATAGGGAACTTAAAAATATATTGAGTTGGAGAATGGGTGAAACAGGCAGACCTGCTTTTAGGAAAGTCTCCTAGCAAGCTGCTTGGAATTAGTAAAGACATGGAACAAAAAAAAATCTTAATTAGAAAGATTATTGGAATAGTGCAGTTATAAAGTAATCAAAGCAAGGTCTAGTATAGAAGCTGTGTGAATAGAGAGAAGACCTCTGCAGAAGACATGTTGGGGGGGGAGAATTTTATGATATAAAAGCATCCCTTTAGAGGAGATTAATATTTGCATATGGAGTGTGAAACTATTCTCAAAAGTCCATGACTAATATTTCAGTAATAATAACACAATTTTACTCATGGTCTCAGCTACAAGAAAACCTAACAATCACCAAATAATTTTGGAAAAGTCCTACGTTCTAAAATAAGTTGCAGTACAGAACATTGTAGGTGACAGGCACATTCACCTGGGAATTTTACCCAATAGTTTAGTTTATTTGATTACCCATAAAAATACATACTATATATTCATTCACAGTTCATCTTTTTTGGGGGGGAGTTGGGGGGAATGAGATATTGAACATCATTAAGCTTTCTAATAACTAAAGTTTCTCCAAAATGGGACATTTTTTGTCTTAAATTATTTTTGGGTCTCTTTATCAAGAAAATTTTATATCACTCTAAAGAAATATATTTTTTACACTAAATTTAATTTAGCATTTACTGGATTTCTCAGTTAGCATTAACAGCCTGTCTTCCTTGTATTTTGTAATAACAGCTTTTTTATTTCATTCTTCTGTTATCTTTTTTTTTTTTCCTTCTGGCAATTTGTCTAATGTCACTTCTCATCCTGTCAGATTTTAATAAGTTAGACTCTAATTTCAGCTTTTCCTTTTTTTAACAAAACTTGTTATAAATAGTGAAACATTAGTAAGCCATCAATAATCTTAAATCTGTCTTAGTACTAGATATTTGTGATGTTTTGGTCCATGTTTTATGTGTTGCCCTGAGTTTTAGGGGTAGAGTTTTACAAAAAGTACTTAGCACTTCAGGCATATTCCCTGAGGAGAATTTGCTACAAGAAGGAGACAAGTCTTAAATAAAATTTAAATGAAGGGATGAGTTGAAATCAACACTATTAGAAGAATTCACCCTTAGAAAAAATAATTTATTCAAGATTCAGAAACCTTTTTTCACTTATTTGTTACTAAGAGCTTGTTCTAGAGGATTGAGGTTGCAGGTATCTGGTCTCTAGATAGATAATGGATTATTGCCAGTTTTTTTTTTTCTTTTAGTAATCACTACAAAGTGATTTCCATTATGGAGTTCTTTGGCACAGAACTCCAAAGTGTTAGAATTGTTATGAAGCTCCAGAATGTTTCCTAGCCTTCTAAAATTCAGTTTTAAAAGCTTGCTAACTTAAAGAATAAATAACAAATTTTGGAAATTAAAAAAACAGATAAAAATAGAGTCTAAATGGATTGTATTCTTTGCAGATAGAGAGAATAACACTAATCACAGGTCCATTAAAGTAAGGAATTAACTATTGATGCAGATTTATGTAGAATACCACTTTCACTTATTTCTGTCAGTTTATAGTTTATGATCAAAAGACCTATGACCTTCACTCATTATGTGCCACTAAGTCTCTGTGATTCTTTGTCTTTGCTTCCTTAATACCAAACAAGGATAAACATACCCAACTTTTTTTTCTTACTGTTTTAAGATATTTAAAATATTGATTACTACATGTATTGAAAAAATTAGTCACTTATTAACTTTAAGAAATTATTGACTCAACTATTGGAACATAAAGCAGGTCTTCCATGTAACATTTGCTTTAAATTTTGATTTGATTAAGTTTTGGAAATCCATGTTTGAGTCATCATTTTTATCTTTAGGCTGAGTTTCTAAAGTTCTATCATGTCTTTACCAGGCAAGTATAAACTAACCTGCTATATTAAATGATTACTCATGTTTTTTTGGTAGGCAAAATATATATTTCAGATGAGATAGCATCTTATATGTTTAGGGTGATTTAATGCCTTAAGGATAATTTTGGGTTATTTAGGAATTATTGAATTATTTTATCTTATTTTTGAACTGGTAATAATAAATTACTATTCTTGACAAAGTAATGGTGTCAGTTTTCCATGAGTATCATGTAAATCCCAGAAGAAAAAAAACAAAAGTATATTTTGGATGTCCTCAATGGAAAGACTCAGTATATTTAAGTAGAACAAAATACTTATCAGTATCTGATGTTAATTGAATTTGATGACAGTTCTCTTTAATTCTCTTCAGTCATTTCAGGCATGTCCCATACTTCATGATTGCCAGTAGGGTTTTCTTTGCAAAGATACTAGAGTGGTTTTCCATTTCCTTTTCTAGCTCTTTTTACAGACGAGGAAACTGAGACAGAATTAAGACTTGCCCAGGGTTATCCAGGACAAACATGATCACACATGTGTATATGTATGCATACATACATGCATGTATATACACATATACCTATAAAGCATATATACATATATGTCTACATATAAGACTATTTCTGAATTAAATAAGTCTTCTAATTGTATGTGTGTGTGTGTGTGTGTGTGTGTGTGTGTGTGTGTGTGTGTGTGAAATACTGACCATAGAAATATAGGAAATATTAAAAATAAAAAATCATTTCAAATAATTATTTTTAAACCAACTTCTTATAATATTTGTGTAGGATGATTTTATTTAACCCATAGTTTGGCTGGCAAAGAGTTCATACTCTTTTATAATCCATTCTAGCAGAAATGTCTCTACCAACTTCTTGTATGCTGATAACCAGAAGGCATTGAGAGATTGTGATATAATGAGGATCATATAATCAATCTGTGGTAGCAAGCCTTATCCTAAGGTCCTCTTGAGTCTGAGATCTGCCCACTTCTCAATTTAAACCTTTAAGTATCTATAATAATAAAGAAATTTAGGGTACTGATCCACTACTTTGACTAGTCAAGTTATTAACTTTTGGGTTCCCCCCCAATTCCTCTGAAATTCTTGACTGCACTATTTTTTCTTGGTATTCTGATTATTGTCCCTCTCTCTTACAAATTACTTTTTCCTATTTTACATGTTTTCATTTGTATAATATGTTTCATTCTCCCACTCCCAGCCCTCTATCCTATCTTTAATAGTAGACTTTAAAACAGGGACTTACTCATTTGTGGCTTTGTACTCACTAGTGCACCTGATAGACATTTAATAGATGCACATTAGATCTATTTTATTTCCATTTAGGTCAAACTTATAGCTAAAACTAAGAAAATATCCTACCCTAGTCATGTGTGTGTGTGTATATATATATATATATGAATAAAATAGGACCTTGTTTAGACATTAACCCACAACCCTCGTGTATATATATATATACGTATATATATATATATATATGTATGTATATATATGTGTGTGTGTGTGTGTATATATATATATATATATATATATATATATATGTATGTATAAAATAGGACCTTGTTTAGACATTAACCCACAACCCTCGCCCTGATCTTTGTTAACATAAAAAAGTCACTACACCAAATGAATAGTTATTAAAAACACAGATTTTCCTTAAATGTTTAGAGCCTTACCTCCTTCCATTATCTTTGCATGAAAATGGAGATATGAGCATGGTACTGAGTCCTTGTGATTTCACTTTTTCTTGTATTTTTTAAAATAATTAATCTTTTTTCTTTTTCCTAGGTAGCAATTAAAAGTTTCCATTCTCCCCAACTACACTTTCACTCATGACTAACTTCTTTTATATTTGTTATAACAATTTAAACATTTCCTTTTTTGATAAAGTATCTTTTTAAAATAAAGTATATTAGTAGGAAAGATATAACTTGTTATTGATGTGACAATTCAGTGATTTAAAATCTTATTCTGTATTTACCCCTGATTTGTCAATTTTTTTTTGCTTGGTTTCCTGGACTGCATTGTTATATGGTAGACTTTAGAGAAGTTTTATTTTCTTGTAAAATGCTCATGAAATTTGTGGAGCATAATTAAATAATAACAATAATAATTTATTATGATCTTTTTGTCTTCCTAAATGGCTGGGTTAAATATTCTGAAATCAGGTTTGATTTGTCTTTGTTCAAATTATCGGTTTTTTCCTCTGTGTTCTCCATAATTCAGACAAGCACACTTTCATAAATAATATTTTTTCTTGTATGTTTTAAGAGCCTTTCTTTATTAAGTGCTGGAATTTGATGACAATATTAAAGAATACTCTTGGAAGATATGGCTTCCTGTCCTGATTGTGATAATGACTCCGAAACTTTTTAAAAACAATTTACCCTCTCAAACTTCAGTTTCCTCATATTTTAAATGATGAATTGAATGAAATATTTTCTGAAGTATTTCCGGCTCTTAAGATCTATATACATATAACTATTCAATCTGTATTTAAAATTGTCTTTCTCAAAAACTGTCTGAAGTCTGTCAGTCTGTAGTTATCTGGATTTTTTAGACTAGGAGATTATTTTGACAATAACTTAGAAATTGGTGGTCAGGCTGTCATTTTTTTTAAAGTTTAATATTAAAATTCTTAGATGATCTCAGCAAGCTTTATTGTGCTTTAGTATGATAATTGTTAAAGTTCTTAATGTCTCTAAATCTGATCTTGTCCTCCTCAGTACTTAGTAAATTCCATATTGACTTAAAAAGTCAAAATGTCTGTCTGCTTGAAGAAGATTAGAACACAAACATCAATTATTTTATTCTTTAATTTAAACTAACAGAGAGAGAATGATTGTTGGAATAGGAGGGGGAAAAAAAAAAACTTGGCAGGAAGTTGTGATGCCATTCTATAGTTAGTTGGTGATTGGGCAGAGGACATTTGGACATGGCTAATAGGCACTCTGGATTTGGAAAAGAATATTTTATTGTACACACCCTCATGGATTAAAGTGCTTTAGCATCAATCAAGCCAGGAATGAATGGAGCTATCAAAAAGTGAAATTCTGAAGTTGAAGGGAATCATTTTTTCCAGGGAAGAAAAATGGGATTTATTTGAAAGGTTTCATGTGGTTGCAGAGGCAGCTCAACAAAAAATCTTAAGATTGTTAAGAATGAACAAAACTCAGAAGCAAGACCAAATTCTTAGTATAGTTTTATACCCCTAAAATTGTCTTAGAGATACTAACTCAGAAAGAATTGAGACTAGGGCTGGGAGAGACTAAGGACAAGAGAAAAAAAGAACTTTATTGGAAGAAAAAGAAAATCAAAGAAGGACTGTTTTCTTTCCTTGCAGTAGACACAATGATAATAAATTAGATTTATGCAATTCCTGCCTTTTCTGTTTTGTTTATCAAAGAGAATGACTTTTAAATTGGAAATGACAGAACAAAAATGATCAATGGGAAGTTGATATCAAAGATTAATAAGAAGATAGCAAAAGAACACCTAGGTCATCTTTCTCTGTGCCTTACTATCCCTAATCTTGTCCATCATTTTTACTTTAGGCCTTTAGTAGTTCTCTACCCCTTGATCCTTTTGGAGTTTATTATCCCTGCAATGGCTAAATTATTGTTCCTTTCCTAACTCAACCTCTTGGTGAATCATTTTAACTCTATACCATTCTCTGTATTTGAAATTTTTGGCTCCTTGCCAGATTTTATGCACCTATCTGTGTCAAACACTGTGCTAAGTACTTATTACAAAAAGCAATTCAAAAAACAATCTTGCTCTCAAAAAGCTTATTCTACATTCCAGCTACAGTGGCATATTTGCTATCCTCATATACCATATACCATTCCCCCCACCAAATCATTTATTGTTTCCATACCACCATAGTCTTCCATCCTTACCTCTACCTCCTTACACTGCTAATAAATCTCCACAGATATTACCTTCAATTTATGCAGTATATATTTTGTCTATATGCAACTGTTTGTTTGTTGTGTCCCCTTTAAATGTGTGACCCTGTTTTAGGATTTCTGTGTATCCCCAATGTTTATCCACAGTAATCATTTATTAAATGTTAGTTGACTCCTTAAATTTTTCTAGGTATTAGTAATGGAACATAGAACTTAGATAGGTACTTGATTATTATAGTACAAATACTCAATATGGAAATGTAAAAAAATATTCCCTTATTAAAATATGGAAATAATGAATTTTCTAAATATCAAGATTTCAAAAAAGCTGACCACACAATCATGATGACCTAATTCCTTCCCTGGATCAATAGATAATTCATATATGAATAATTCTAGTTGTTGTTTTCTGACCTAATAGGGCCAGGTAGTAACATTACCTTGGTTCTCTTTAACCACACTGGAATGGTTATGCAAAGTTATGAATTTGATCTCTGTGTAAGAAGTTTAAATCCAAGGGTAATATATTTATTCCTTAAGTCATAAAGGATATAAGAAAATAGATATGATTCAACACAGACCATCACCACTACCGAGAAAAAATCTCAAAAGCAATGACCATCTTTAAGTGCCATCTTTTTAAAAAGGAAAAAAAAATAGCTTTATGTCTTTGATTCTTTTTCAGATGAAAGTACTCATGCTTAAACATAATGTCATATAAAACATATATAATTTTAGATTTCAGGGTTGTATTTTACACCTATTATACAGTCACACTGAGCCAACACCGAAATAACAATCAATCTTTCTTCTTTGAATTTTCTTTGTTCCTCAGCCAGCTGGCTTTTACTCTATGCAATTCACTAAAACTGTTCTCACTTATGTAATTGTTTACTACCTTCTGGCCAAGGTTAATATCCTATTCTCAATCATTATGTCCCTTGACCTGTGGACTGAAGGAACATCACTTACGTCATCTTTGTCCTAGATTTTTTTCCTCTTCATCAATGGTGAAAATTGTAAGATGCTTCTATCATAAAATTCTCATTACCTCTAATTACCAGTTGAGACTTTAATGAAGCATAGAATTATTTTATATAGTACATTGAAAATACTATACAATATATTAATTGGTAGATAAAATTTAAGCATAACAACTAGGTTGTTGGCAGCCTTTAAGCCTTTATTCAGTTGGTAAATTAAGTCTTTTTTGCAATTCATTGAATGCCAGTAAATTTTTTTTTGGTAAATGTTTTTATTATATTTTTTTTTCCTTAGGAGATTGAGTGGATGGATATTTAAATGTCTCTCTCTCTCTCTCTCTCTCTCTCTCTCTCTCTCTCTCTCTCTCTCTCTCTCTCTCTCTCTCTCTCTCTCTCTCTCTGTCTCTTTGTGTGTGTGTGTGTGTGTAAATATAAATGCATATTTATAATCTTGGAATTTTACCTGTTTGATATAATCAAAGACATCTAAATGGAGAAATGATAGAGCATTGAACCTGAAGTCAGGAAGACCCATTTTCAAATTTATCTTCCAATACTTAATCATGGGCCCAGTTTTAACCTTTGCTTCAGTTTCTTAATCTGTAAAACGGGTATAAAATTCGCACCTATCTCTCAGGATTGTGGTAAGGATAAAATGAAATAATATTTGTAAAGTATCCCCAGAGTTATTTTAACTTTTCTTTAATCAGTAGTTATTTAGAACATTTTTATGTAATCACTGATTACTCTGATTTATTTCTCAGAAAACTGTTCACATTTTTGATCATTTATCAATTGAGCAATGGTTTGTATTCCCCTTCACATTTATAGACGGTAAAAACGAAATCCAAATATGTCAAATGACTTGGCTACCAAAAATAATAAATCAGTCTGCCATGTAGAAAGAGTTATGAAATTTATTACTTCATTATAGTTTATAGAAACTAAAAAATGAGATTCAGTCCTGACCTAAAATCACATACTTCATGAAAAAGCTACATCCTGTATCCTCTGACATAGCAAGAAAACAATTTTGTAGGCCTAAGTCTGTTAATAGATATTGTAAAATTAATTAAGTCTTTTTCTTTCTATTGTATAAATAATGTCACATCAACTAAGGTATTTTGAATAATATGTAGTTTGTATTGATCTGTACAATTTTTTGTGTTCCTTTCTAAATGTTTTGACTTTTTTAAAAGATGTTTTGTCTAATCAATTAGTTTATAATATATTTTTGGACATATATTATCTATCTTTTTTTATTTTCCTGTAGTAATGTGTCATTAATAGGAAGGAGTTCACTAATTCTTAACTATGAGTAGAATTAATTTTAAACAGTTTTTTTAAAGTGATATAGTTTTCTTTGCACACTTTCAGCATAAGATATGATTTAAGCTTTTAAAAAATACAAAATGTTGTACTGTTTTTTAAATTTACATTTATAACAGGATGCCTTGTAGCTATTTTGTTAACAATTCAGTATTTCTGAGATTGCTGAATATTTTGAAACCATGTCAACAAACTATTATTTCTTTTGAAGAATGTTTGATGTGGGAGGACAGAGATCGGAAAGGAAGAAGTGGATCCATTGCTTTGAAGGAGTAACTGCTATCATATTTTGTGTAGCACTAAGTGATTATGACTTGGTTCTGGCTGAAGATGAAGAAATGGCAAGTATAATCATTTTTAAGAACTAAACATCAAAGTTAATAGTATTGTTATTTTACCCAATATTGTTCTAAAAGAAAATTTTTACTTTTTGATTGATGATTAAAAGATAAACATTAATAGATCTTGCTATATCTTTAGTATATCTTTTAAAAGATCTACTACAGAAGGAATATTAGTTAGATGATGTAGTTTTAACAAGTTAAATATCTTTACTGATCAAACATGATGAGCTCCTGCAAGTCAGACATATCCACAACTCCCACAGGTGGAAGAAACTCTAGTTTGTTCCTTCTATCTTCCCCCCTTTTAATTACAAGGGAACTTAAGAAGACAAAAACGATTCTGCATTTATATCTGTAAGCACGCTTTTTCATAGAGCAAAGGTCATATTTCCTATCTTTTACTTAAAAGTAGTTTAAACAATCAATATATATTAGCAACATAATGTTATATATGAAAATTTTCATTATTCATATTGAAATAACATGGGCAAAAAAAAAAAAGCCATCACATAGGTTTTTTTGGAGATAAAGAAGGATGAATTTAGGAAGTAGGTAAAAAAAAATAGGTGTGCACTAAATTTTTCACCAACATGTGGAACATTGTGAAGCTACCTACATTATAGAGGTCAAGAAAATTTGTTTTTATTTATGTGTATTTAACCTAATAAACCATATTATAATTCAAGTAAAACCTGTAAGTTGAGCATTTTCAATTCTAACACATTTTCAGTACTTTCATTTCAAATAGGTAATAAGAAGATGCTACTTTTGAGTGGCAGTAATATATCTTAACAAGAATTCCTGTTAGTCACTTAATGAAGCCCTAAATGTTAGAAACTAATAAATTTATGAAATTGTTGTTACTCTTGACATAATTACATTTATATTATTTTTGCAATAGAATCGGATGCATGAAAGTATGAAATTGTTTGACAGCATCTGCAACAACAAATGGTTTACAGATACATCTATTATTCTTTTTCTAAACAAGAAGGATCTCTTTGAAGAAAAAATTAAGAGGAGTCCTCTTACTATCTGCTATCCTGAATATTCAGGTATTTTATTTTCTTTGGGAAACCTGTCAATTGCCTTAGTCTTTATGTATAACTGAAAAGTCCCTCAGTGGAAAATCACACTTTTACATGATACTATTCTTGCAAAAACTCCTACTTTTAATCATTCAGAGAAAACCAGTATTTGTTAAGGAAAATTTTTGTATTGGATGAAAGCCCATGTCACGTAGTGAATTAAAATTTTCTTGTTAGCCTCTGAGTTGAGAAAATCTAGGTATAAATGCACTTTCTGACAAGGTTAGTTTGTTTAGCTCCAAGCTGGGTAATTAGTGACTCAGTCAGGGCCCAAATAACTATTTAGGACTATAAAATGCATAATACTTGCATATCTGCAATGGAGGAAGTTGATCATCCTCATGATTTAACCCATTACTTGGTCCGTTTTTTGGATTTTTGATCTAGACCTTTGATTTCATCACTACTATAGATCATTTTAGGTGGGGAAATTTCTTCTACCAGTGAAGTTCTACCAGCATTTATCTCCCTGAACTGTTTCCCTAGAGCACTGATTGAGAGGTTTCTGGCTTTGGACTATACAGCTAGATTGTCAAAAGGGAGTATATACATTAATTCAGGTCTTCCTTGTTCCTTCTTATCCAAAGCGAGTTTTTAAGAGTACAAATAATTTTGTTAAAGTCACAAAAAGAAAGTAATTTTTAAATGGGTATTCCCCTGGAAATTAAAGAACGTTTCAGGGACAGAGTGCTATTTTAAAAGTTATCTTAAAAAGTGAGTAAAATTTGAGTAGGTAGTAATCAAAGGTACTGGGGATATACAGCAGAAAGTGAGTAGTTGAAATATAGAACATATGATGGGGCACAGCAAAAGAGAGGTTTAGAAAGGTAGACAAATTAAATTGCTAGAAAAATTTTATATTTCATGGATTTAACTCACAAAATAACATGTATGTAATACATTGTAATGTAATAACATTACTTATTGGTGACTTATTAGTGCCTTTAGTATATAAGTTACTTATTAGTATCATAGATAGTAAAATTCGCCTTTTTCAGAAATTTATTTTCAGTTTGTACTTTACACACACACACACACACACACACACACACACACACACACTTTGGCCTTGGCCTCCTCTTCTATTTCCCCTCCAGTGAATTCAATGATAAACTCCATGCCTATAATTCCCATTTCCCTGTATCCTCTCTTATCTCTTGTCTGAGCTACATTCTCATATCAGCAGCTGCCTTTCAGACATCTCAATTTTGTTGTTTCATAGGCATCTCAGGCTTAATATGTTCAAATTAGAATTCATATTTCCTCCCATATCCTTTCTTTTCCCAATTTCCCAATTTCTTTTGAGAGCTGCCACTTAATTTTCAGCCATTTAGGCTTATAGCCTTTACTTTAATTCATTCCACATATCCAATCTGTTGCCAAACCTTATCATTTCTGCCTTTAGAACAGGTCTAGATTATATTCCCTTCTCTCTACTCATAGTCATTATTTTAATTGAGGCCCTTAACTTCTCATCCGGATTATTGTAATAGCCTTCTATTTGGTCCCCTGATTCAGCTCTTATCATTGCAACCCATGTTCTTTGCTGTTGCAAATATATAAACAGTTTTCTTTTAGTGTAGGTCTGATCATTTTATACTTTTCCACCTCTACCACATACATAAACACACTCAATAACTTCATCTTCTTGCCCTCAGTTTCTTGATCTATAAGAAAGGATGTAAATTTACCTACTGACTTCATAGAGCAATTTAGAATAAAATAGAAAGAGATGCGGGGAGGGAAAGAGGGAGAGGGAGAAGGAGAAGAAGAGAATGGGGGGGAGAGAGCCAGAGAGAACAAGTGTGTATAGATAACACTACATAAAATTCACTTAATACTAATGTGAAATAAATTTTGCTTTGTTTGTAAAAAGACATTGAAATATGTTTAAAGTCAAGTTGAATTTGGGTAGTAAAATGTTATCATGTTATAAGAATTGACAGGATTATGGTTTTTAAAAATTAGATTTTTTAGAATGATACAAAGTGATCAGAACTAATAGAATATTGTACATAGTAACAGCAACAGCAATATTGTATAATGATCAATTATGAAAGATTAGCCATAGGTTAGCATTTATAAGCAGTACACTTTTTTTTTAAATTTGGAATTTTTTATTTTTGTTCCACTATTTTTCCCTTTTAAGGTTCCAACACATATGAAGAAGCAGCAGCATATATTCAGTGTCAATTTGAAGACCTCAACAAAAGAAAGGACACAAAGGAAATATATACCCACTTCACATGTGCCACAGATACTAAGAATGTTCAGTTTGTGTTTGATGCTGTAACAGATGTCATCATAAAAAATAATCTAAAGGATTGTGGCCTCTTTTAAGATTTTTAAGTTTAATGGTAAATCAAGTTTCTTAAGCCAAATGTAATTAAATCTGGAGCTGTATACACAGGAGCCTCTCTATAGTATGACCAGTTGTAGCATGAAATTCACAAGGCAGGTCCATCAGGGACCTAAATTGAAGATTGTTCCCCTTTCTCCCTCACTGGAAATATTAGAAGGACCTTATTGTAACACTGTTAAGCCTATAACAGAGTCCTTAAGCATGGAACCTAGGACAAAGTTATAGCGAGGCTCCAGTGTATGATATTTGCATATTTGCAAATATGGAAATTATTCTGTGCATACCTATATTTATAAGTTTAACTGTTGATCTTTAGATTTGAAGAATGGCTTCACAAAAATCTAATCTGATGGTTTTCAAGGTGACAAATATAAAGTAACTTGTGCTGAATGATAGACCAGTACTGTATTTGCCAGTTTTAAACAGCTTTATTTATGTTCATGTCTTGTAAATTTTTAAGTACAGTAATATTAAGAAACATTGAAAAACTACCTTGATTGTATGTATACTTGTAATTGTAGGAATGTTATTTGTACAAATACTGAACAAAATATTTTAATAACTTGGTTTGTCCTCTAAATTTGTTGTTTTATTGAAATGCTCTTAAAAGAGGATGAATATACTTGCCTTTGGATTGATTATTTAAATAAATCTTGTACATTTTAGCTTTTTTCTTTCTTTTTAAAGGTGCATGCTGCCTTCTCTTTTAGATTTCAGTTGCAAAACTAAAATGTTATTTCCTATTTTTTGATATGTTGTAGAAAGCCTTATACTTAGTATTATACCTGATTTTTATTCATTCAACTTGTTTTCACTCTTAAATTTGCTGATTGGCATATATGCATTGCCTTACTGGTGGTGCCAAGATTAATTTTTATACATTTTAAATGAATAAGCTTTTATTTATACATAAATTGAAGTAGATGTTGAGAGCATTTTTTGTGGGCTAAAATGTGAGTGTAATAAATTTAGAGACATTCATTTGTGTATTTCCTTTGGGAAACTCCTTGTATCTAGCATACATGATAGTTTGAATAGTCTACTACTGATTCAGCAAAAGCTTTAAATTTAGCTATATAAGTAGATTCAGATTTTATTATCTTGCTATGCTGAAGTTGCCCTTTTTTCTTCTTTTAGGGTATCCATATTTCCTTCAAGTGTCTTAAGTCTGTTTTATTTCATTTTAAAATGTTTCATTTCTTTTAAATATGAAGAATTATATTTTCAAAGAATACTAATGCTTATTTGAAGTAAATAATAATTAATACTCATAAGTGTTACATAACATTGAGATGTTGCACTTTGATAAAAATTCATCACTTTCCGATTACTTAAGCTTGTCTCCCCATGTATCTGTTTAAGCCATTCCTAGCAAAATTACAAAGGGCCATCTGCTCATCCCAGATAAATTGCTACTTTAGTTTTTTGCCTGTAAGCAAGTTAATGGTGTTTAGCTCATTTCATTTTAATCTAACAGTTATTGTTCATCAGTTTGTATGTGTGTGTTCTTTAAAGTGCTTTCATGTGACTTTGCATTTATGTCAGTCTCAAGTATAAGAGCTTTTTAAAAATAATTGGAAATAATTGGAAATTACCAAAATTTTTTAACTTTGTTGGTCTAAATTCTTTATGTGCCTTTTCTGAAAAATGTTTTTCATTGAATTTATTGATGGTAGAATGGCTATATATGTTCATAGTATTAAGATGAAAATAAAATGAGATTATACTATGAAGAAATTTTCATCACAGGAATTGTGTTTGAAGGAAAAACACAAAACAAGAAAGACGTACTGGTGAGCCATTACTGGTGAGGACCTGAACTTTATTCTCTGTAATTCTGTGTAATTCTAATAAAGCCTAATAAATTTAAGATTTTTAAAATTTTACAATCCATTTTGTTGGTTCCATGTCTTACTTTGAATTCAGAATATGTTGCAGTCTTAATAGATTTTTCAAAATTATTTTTACAAATCTTTTTTTTTCTTTTATAAACTTACCCAGCCTTTTAAAGAATTTATTCATTGCTTAAACCTGCAGTTTGCTTTCTGAATTTTGTTTTTGTTTTCATTGTATAGAGCACCAGATATTTCTATAGCTTCCATTTCTCCAAGAAACATTTCATATGTCTTATATAAATCTTAATTTCCTATAGTGAAGTGAATTGAACCCACCCAGTCCCCTTCTCTCAACAAGGAATAAATCATGACTTCTACAGTCTCCTATTAAAACTCCATATCAATGTTAATATAAAAGAATAAACTATTCATTTCCCAAATGTGCTCTTCCCTGCTGTGAAAATTAGCTGGCATTTGCATTGGTGAGTTAGAACTTTATGAAGCAGACAAACTTGTTGAGAAGTTGTTCTTTTTCAGTAGGAATAAAGGAGACCCAAAATCTTATTAGCATTTTTTTTTCCTTTGAAACATTAGCCTGTTTTGAATGAAACTGGTAAATCAGCCTACACTAAATTACCAGATTTCATTTGCCATGTACTTTTCCACGTATCAGTATTATTATCAGGCATGACAAATTTATATTTTCTTGATATACATGCCTCAACTCCTCCTTTATAAAATAATTTACAAATATTCTTTATTTATTAGAGTTGTCGCAGTTTTGACTTGAGTTTACTTTCTTTGCTACCCTTATGTATTGGCATGTGACCTATTTTTCTTTTCTTTCCACATAAGACAAAAAAACTTACATTGTGAACAGGATTTAATTTTCTGAAATAAGAGATTGGATTAGGAATATAAATCAGTATAGTAATACTTATAGTTCTTGAATGGGTATAAAATGCATAAAAATGAATCCCAGAACATAAAGAAATACCTATTGTTGTGTAATCTTTAAATCTTTCCAACACATAGCATTTTAAAAATAAAGCAGCACTATATATAAAAAGACTCTTAAAAATAATTCTTGGGGGACAGAGCGATAAGTTTTGCCCATTTTCTTGGCTGAAGACCTTATATTTTACTAATAATATTAGGCATGAGCTCTTTTTCTTCCAATTCTCTTTATCTTAAGCTTCTTTCACCACCTCTTCAATGCTCTACAGCTTCCCCCTTTCCCTGACAAAGATTTTGTCAAAGCCAATCTCTACTCATGTACACTCATTCCATTTTTTCCTCCCTTCCAATCTTTTCCAGCAAATAGCAATCTTGACAATTTCTTCCCTTTCGTCTATCAAATATTCAACCTTTTTCGTCTGATGGTTCTTATTAATTTCAGAAATGTTTTTCTCCCCATCCTGAAAATAAAGAGCAAACAAAAACAACAAAACAACAATAACAAAAACTTTACTAGATTTACCATCCATTTTTTCCCTCTGTATCTTAACTTTTCTCAGCCAACCCCCTGGAAGCAGCCATCCATAATTGCTTACTAGATCTGATGCTTTCCTCCTTTCCCCCATTTTCATGTTTATTGAACTATCTACTACAACTATGACTGTTGACTAATCATTAGACAATCATTTTCTCTTTCAACCTTTATGATTTTATTGTTTTGAGTTTGTTTTTGTTTGGAGGATTTTTTGATACTTTTATAACAACTCTTTAATTCATTTTGCCTAGTATGTTATCCAGATCATTTCTAAGTTCTCTCCCTTTCCCCATACACACACACAAACACAAATATATGTATCATTGTGTAATATACATATACATATCCTCTCAACACCTACAATCTTAGTTCATGCCTGTATCATCTAATCAGCTTAGAAATAATAATGAAATTCAATGGAGCTATTTAGATATAGATGTCTCTATCTGCCTCTCAACAGTTGTGATCTTAATTTATGCCTTTATTACTTCTTGTTTGTACTTCCAAATTCCAATTGTTACCTCAAGTGTCTCCTCACACTACTGTGACCTCTTGAATAAAATAAGAATTCTTCTTATTAGTTTTTAAAAGTCCTTCAAAATATGAAGCCTCAGTGGACATGAGATTGAAATACACACACATACATATAGAAAGATATATACACATCTCTCTCTCTCTCTCTCTCTCTCTCTCTCTCTCTCTCTCTCTATATATATATATATATATATATATATATATATATATATATATATATATATATATATATATATATATATATATGCATGTACACACTACTACCACCACCACCACCACTACTACTAGGCATATGAATGGGATACTACCAAAAAGACACAGCAAAGCAAAAGTTCAAAAAGGACAGGTTTGCAACTACTTCATTAACTTTAATGTATATATGCAAAAGTTGCATAAGAAAGATTTGCAGTTGTCATATAATCCTCTTTTATTTTTATAAGGATAAATGTATGTTGATATAATAGTGAAAAGGATATAATGTATTCTTCCCAGCTGCTAGTGGTCTTCACTCCCTCCTCCTCTGTGGCATCCCTACACATACATTTGGATTTATTTAGTTTATTTTGTATCTGTTTTTATTTTTGATTTTTTTTTCTCTTTTGAAATATAGTATTTGAGAGGAAATTAGTTTTTATCATTTCCCCAATGCCTGCACAGATAAAGTATTTAATTACTATATATTGATTTCTTAAAAATAATTTGCACAGGCAAGTCACTTAATTTCTTAGAGTTTTTGTTTCAACATCTATAAAATAGGAATGATTATGCTTGAACTATTTATCTTAAGTGTATTGTGACAAAAAAGTTTTATAATTCTAAAGTACTATACATTTTCATAGAACTGATACACTAACTTGATGGACTGATTATCTGATGCATACCAAGATCTGATCCAAAGAGATGTCATCACTTTTTGTTTCTGGTATAGATGGTTAAATTATCCATTAAGGAGGTTTTGTAGTATTAAAATTAGTATGTTATTACAAAACTAATTTTTGGAGGTTCATAAATCTTTCTCTTAAAATTCTTTCCAGAATATCTTTCATGATATTAGAGGAGGTGAACATCTCTTTTTTTATACCTTGATTAATTTTGATAACTCAGATCAATGCACAAAATTATGTATGCAATTGCATTTATCACAGAATATGTCATTTTAACTTATGTGAGGAAAATAATTTGCTCATAGAGTGATTAAATCTGCATTATGTTGTGAGTCAAATATTTATCATTAAAAAAAGCAAGCATCCTGTTCTCCTTATGTCTCTTTGCAACTAAAATTATCAGCTATAAGATTTATGAAATGCTCCTTATTTCATTTTAATGTTTTGTATCACTGATGCCTCTATATGGGCATAGACTTTTATTTGGCCTTTTTTTTTTACATTTTCCTGTATTTATTTAAAACTTAAATGCAAAAATAAAATAAAAAAAGAGAGGCAGAGGAAAAAACATTATCATGTTCCCAGTACAATATCTGGGAAGATTCAAAATATGTTAACAAATTTCCATTTCAAGAAGGCATATGTAATAATTGAAAATACTGTTTCCCTAACCATCCATCTTTGTTTCTTTGTAGATTTTCTTTTCTTCTTTGTTGTAGTTTTTTTTTTTACTTTATTCATTTTTCTCCTTTCTTTCCCCATCCTACCAAGCAGACTACTGTTAAGAAGAGAGATATTTGCATGTGTGTGCATGTATATTGAATCTCTTGAAAGTAGACTTTGATGTTGGCTTTTATATTTTAAATTTCCTATTAAGTTCAGGTTTGAGACAAAACCCTGAAAATATCTCCTTTTTTATTTAATATTTTATTTAATCTTGCTGAATAAAATATTTTCACCACAATCCCAATCTTGATTGATGATAGGTAGTAACCCAGGAATTGCATTTTTATTATACCTGCTTATAAATTCGATGTAATCTTTATTCAAGCTCCAGCATATTTGAATTGCTTTGTTGTTGTCATTTGTAAAATTTTCTCTTTGATCTGAGAGTTTTTAAATATATCAATGCTATTTCTATCTGTTTTCCTTGTAAGATCTCTTAGTTGGGGATTGGTATATATATATTTTTTTCTATTTGTACTTTCCCTTCCTATGATTTCATGACAGCTTTATTTTGTTCTTGTAGTACATTTACTTTTTAAATATATATATTGCTTTATGAATCATGTTGGAAAAAAAATCAGAGCAAAGGTGAAATACCATGGGAGAGATTACAAAACAAAAAAAGAAGTGAACATAGCATGTTTTAATTTACATTCAGTATCCTTAGTTCTTTTTCTGGATGCAAATGGCATTTTCTATCCAAAAATCTATTGGGATTGTTTTGGATAACTGAACCATTGAGAAGAACCAAGCCTTTCATAGTTGATCATTGCACATTTTTGTTGTTATTGTGTAAAATGTATTCATGGTTTTACTTGTTTCACTCAGCATCAGTTCACGTACCTCTTTCCAGATCTTTCTTTAATCAACTTGTTCATCATTTCTTATAAAACAATAATATTCCATTACCTTCATGTACCACGACTTGTTTAGCCATTCCCCAACTGATGGATATCCATTCTTTTCCAATTTTTTGCTCCCATAAAAAGAGCTGCTACAAACATTCTTGCACATGTGGATCCTTTTCCCTCCTTTACAATTTTGTGGGAAACAGACCCCGTGATGGCACTGCTGAGTCAAAGGGTATGTACAGTTTTATAGACTTTTGGGCATAGTTACAAATTATTCTCCAGAAATGGCTAGATCTGTTCCAAAATTCCACCAATAATGCACTAGCGTCCCAGTTTTCCCACATCCCCTCTAACATTTGTCATTATCTTTTCCTGTCATTTTGAACAATCTGAGAAGTGTGAGGTGGTATCTAAGAGTTGTCTTAATTTGCAATTACAATCAACAGCAATTTAGAGCATTTTTTCAATTTGTCTTCAGCTAGAGATTGATTCATTGGCTCAGATTCTATTCAGAGGCTTTATTTCATATGGTTTCCAGGGAAAGTGGGAGAGCTAGAGCAGCTTTCTGACTTTGCTTTGATATCTTGGACCCCAACCCCAGACTTCCAAAATTTTTCTTTTTTTCTATGCTGTGTATGAAAGAATCAAGAGTTTGGAAAAGAATGAGAAAAAATTAGTTTGAAGAAAACAGCTGACCATGTATTAAGAACATAAAAACCTCACAATCAAATGCAAAAAGGCAGAGATAGTAAGTGCTTCATTTTCAGACCATAATATAATAAAAAATACATTCAATAAATGGCCAAGGAAAGATAAACTAAACAGCCAACTGAAAAATAATAAAACAGATAAACATTTGATTTATTTGATAAGAAAAAAGGAAAGAAAAACCAAATCACCAATATCAAAAATGAAATGGTGAATTTGCCCACAACGTAAAATAAATGAAAGTAATAACTTTACTCAACTACATGGCAGCAAGTATGACAATCTAATTGAAATGGAAAAATATTTATAAAAATATAAATTACCCAGGTTAACAGAAGAGAAAAAAAAATACAGACTAAACTTCCTAATGAATACTGATGCAAAAAAAAAAGCCTTCCTATGTTTGACATTTAGTGAGAATCCATATAAAACACACACACACACACACACATACAGACACAGACACTCTCACACAGTGGATACATCTTAGTAATTAATTTACATTAACTATCAATTTAAAAAATGAAACAATGCAACTCATTGCTGTCTCTTTCTATTCCCTTACAAATATCTATAAGAACAGTATGTCCAATATGAATTTTTATTTTCCAATTTTGCCAACTAACAGAAGCTTAATGTAAGTAAATGATAACTTTAATTACTAACATTATTTTTAAGCTTATTTTCTTTGATTTTACTTTGAACATTTTTTATTACAAGATGAAAAGCAAAGAGATTATTAGGAGAGAGCTACAAATCATATTTTATATTTTTATCAATAAAAACACAGCTTCTAAATTCTGATATTTCTCCCAAATTAAGGTTAACAACCAAATTGAGTGTTGAAAAAACATTTTTATTGGTACGGCACTTGGAAAATGTTGTATAATGTTATATATTAGCTATATATTCAATATATAGCTAATCATTTTCAGTCAATGAGAAGATAATTTGTGATCATTAAAAAGACAGTAATAAAGATAAAGGTTAGACATAAAATATTTCAAAGAACAATAATTTGATTCCCTTTCTCAGATCTAAAAGAACTGTTGACTTCTTTGTTCATGTCTTCTAGAAACAATTACTCATGATGACACAAAGAATGTGAACTTATAGGTTATTGATATTTCATTATTTATTGAAATTTGCTTTGTGGTTCATAAAGTTTCAAATTTAGAAATGTAGTCATGCAAGATTATAGCCATCCCCACTACACTCTGATTCCTGCAGTGAAATCCAAAAAAGAGTTCATCACCCCAGACCCACCTTTTAGTGAGGTAATGCACAGCAAGTATATAATCAGAATTTTGGATTTGGTTCTAAGTATGCTCTGTGGTGACAAAATTTTGGCCTACTAGTTTCAATGACCTTGTGATTAGGAGAGCCTTCTACACCTAGAAAAATGACTGAGGGAATTGAGTATCAATCACAAAATAGTATTCTCAATCTTTTATTTATTGTTTTTTGCTTGCATTTTACCTTCTTTCTCATTTTTTTCCTTTGTGATTTGATTTTTCTTATGTAGCAAGATAATTGTATAAGTGTGTATGCACATATTGAATTTAACATATATTTTTACCATATTTAACATGTATTAGATTGCTTCCTATCTAGGGGAGGGCTGGGAAGAAAGAGGGAAAGTTGGAACAGGGTTTTGCAAGGGTTAATGTTGAAAAATTATTGATGTATTTCTTTTGAAAGTTAAAAAGCTTTAATAAATAAACAAACAAATAAAAGATGTAAGCAGTTTAACCTTTAAGAAATTGTCCTACTTACCACTGTTTTATTGTCAGTAGCATTTTCTTTTGAGTACCTCCCAACCTACTACATTCTTCTTACTAATGATCCCTTGATACAGACTTTTTGCATCCCTCTGGCTTTCTATATTCATCTCTACACTGTGTAGTTTTACTCCTATAAAAATCCATTCTCCAAATATTGACATTGTCCCATCTAACTTCTTCAGAATAAAGACTTTTTATATTATAAAATATTTAATTAAGGTGCTTTTTTTACTTTCTTGTTGAATCCTAGAAGAAGAGAATAATTCCCCAACAACTGTAAGGCAAGTGTCAGAAAAAAAAAAAGAAAGAAAGAAAATAGAAGCTACTGATCATTTAAAAATGGAATTTTCCTTTATGCTCTAGTGTTTTTAATAGGAATGGGTGTTGGATTTTGTCAAATGCTTTTTCTGCATCTATTGAGATAATTATATATGATTTTTGTTAGCTTGGTTATTGATAGAGTCAATTATGCTGATAGTTTTCCTAATATTGAACCAGACCTGCATTCTTGGTTTAAATCCTACTTGGTCATGGTATATTATCCTGAGAATAATTTGCAGTAATCTCTTTGATAGTATTTTATTTAGGATTTTTGCATCAATATTCATTAGGAAATTGGTCCATAATTTTATTTCTCTCTTTTGAGCCTACCTGGTTTAAGTATCAGCACCATATCTGTGTCATAAAAGGAATTTGGTAAGGTTCCTTCTTTCGTTGTTTCTCCAAATAGTTTCCATATTATTGGAATTGCCATTTAAATATTTGGTAGGATTCAAATGTAAATCCATCTGGCCCTGGAGATTTTTTTCTTAAGGAGCTGATTAATAACTTGTTCAATTTTTTTTCTAAAATGGAACTATTTAAATAATTTATTTTCTCCTCTGTTCATCTGAGCAATCTATATTTTTGTAAGAATTCATCCATTTCACTCATATTTTCAAATTTATTATCATACCATTGGGCAAAATAGCAACTAATTTTTGCTCTAATTTCCTCTTCATTAGTGGAATGTTCACCCTTTTCATTTTTGAGACTAATGAAGGTATATATATTTTGTTAGTTTTTTTTTCATAAAACCAACTCTTAGTTTAGTTTATTAGTTTAAAGGCTTTTTGTCTTTCAATTTTATTAATCTCCTCTTTTTTCAGAATTTCAAATTCTGTTTTTAATTTGGTTTTTTTTCCTAGCTTTTTTAGTTGCAATCCCAATTCATTAATCTTCTTTTTCTCTATTTTATGCAAGTGAACATCCAGGGATATAAAACTGTCCCCTAAGAACTGCTTTGGCTGCCTCCCATAAATTTTGATATGTTGTCTCATTATTGTCATTCTTTTGGATGAAATTATCAATCGTGTCTATCATTTATTGTTTCACCCACTAATTCTTTAGGATAAGATTATTTAGTTTCCAATTAATTTTGGCCTCTTTTTCCTGGACCTTTATTACATGTAGTTTTTTATTCCATCATGAATTGAAAAGGTGCATTTACAATTTCTGCTTCTCTGCATTTGATTTTGACTTTTTAAATGACCTAATACATGGTCAATTTTTGTATAAGTTCTATGTAGCACTAAGAAAAAAAAGTGTAGTCCTTTCTTTCTCCTTTCAATTTTCTCCAAAGATCTTTCATACCTAAGTTTTCTAACATTCTATACCTTGTTAACTTCTTTTTTATTTATTTTGTGATTTGATTATCTAGTTCTGAGAGAGCAAGGGTGAGATACCCCATTAGTATTGTTTTGCTGTCTAATTTTTCAGGTCTCTAACTTCACCTCTATGAATTCGGATGTTATATCATTTGGTTCATATATGTTCAGTATTGATATTACTCCACTATCTTCATTGATATTACTTCATTATCCTTTATCAAAATGTAGTTTCCTTCCTCGTCTCTTTTAATTAATTTTATTTTTGTTTTTGTTTGATCTAAGATCAGGATAGCTATCTCTGTTTTATTTTTTTTTTGTTTGTTTCATTTTTTTTTGTTTTTTTTTTGTTTTTACTTCAGCTGAAACATATTAGATTCTGCTCCAGCCTTTTGCCTTTATTCTGTATGTATCACTCTCCTTTAAATGTGTCTTCTACAAAACTTATTGTATGATTCAGGCTTTAATCTAGTCTGCTATTGCTTACATTTTATGTGAGAGTTCAATTCACAGTTAAAATCACTAACTCTGTATTTCCCATCATGTTATGTTCTCCATATTGTACTTTTCTCTTTCCTTTTCCCCTTTGCTTCCTTAAACAGTATTTTGCTTTTGATTACCTTACTCACATATTCCTCCCCTTCTACTATCCCTTTCTCTTTCTTATCCCTTTCCTTTTCTACATTTGTTCTCTCTTTCATTGGTCTCCTCTTTACCTTCCCCCTTTTCCCTTCTACTTCTGTTCTCCTTTCTAATATCTTCCTCCTTTTCTTTCCTCTTTCCCATCCTACTTCTCTATAGGGTGAAACAAGTTGATCTGTGAAGCTAAATGTGTTTGATATTCTCTCTTTGAGCAAAATCTGATGAATGTAACATTCACACAATGTTCTTCACCCTCCCAACTTTCTCTCAATTGTAATAGTTCTTTTTTGCCTTTTCATGAGATGTATTTTACCCAATTTTACCTCCATTTTCTTCTTTTTCCACTACAATTTCCTTTCCACCTCTAGTTTCTTTTTTATATCATCACAATGAAATTAAATTATACTTGCGTCCTCTAAGTATACCCATAACAGATATACAGTTCTCAAGAGTTAAACATATCCTCTTCTTATATGGGGATTTAGACTTTTTTTTTTAATTTTGAAAGAAACAGCTATTTTTTTTTTCTTTCCTGTTTACATCTTTGTGCTTCTCTTGAGTAATGTATTTGAAGATCAAATTTTATATTCATCTCTGGTCTTTTCATCAGAAGTAAATGACATTCATCATTTTCATTGAATGTACATCTTTTTCCCTGAAAGATAATGCTTAAATTTACCAGATATTTGATTCTTGGCTGCAATCCAAGTTGTTTGCTTTTTGAATATCACATTCCAGGCCCTTTAATCCTTTAAAGTAAAAGCTGCTAGGTCATGTGTAATCCTGATTGTAGCTCCTCAATATTTGAATTTTTTTTCTGCATACTTGCAATCTTTTCTCCTTAATATGATAATTCTGAAATTTAGCTAAGATATTAATTTGGAGTTTTAATTTGGTGTCTCTTTCAGGAGGTGATTGGTAGATTCTTTCAAAGGCTATTTTATCCTCTGGTTCTAAGACATAAGGACAGTTTACCTTGAAGATTTCCTAAAAATGATGTCTAGGCTCTTTTTGTCATTATGGTTTTCAGGGGATCCAATTCTTCTTAGATTGTCTATTTTCCAATCGATTTTCCAAATTCTGAATCAATCTATTCCAGTGAGGTATTTTTCATTTTTTTCCCATTTTTCCTTTTGGTTTTATTTGACTGATTCTTGATGTCTCATTGAGTCATTAAGTTCTATTTTTTTCTATTTTAATTTTTACTGAATCATTTTCTTCAGTTAGATTTTTTAATCTTCTTTTGCATTTGGCCAATTGAATGTTTGAATGAGTTGTTTTGTTCACTGTTTTTTTTTCCTATTTTGCAAATTCTGTTTTTCAATGAGTTTTTTTTTTTTCCAAATCTATTTTCTAAGGAATTATATGCCTTTTCTATTTCACAAAACCTATTTTGTAAGGAGTTATATGCTTGGCTCCTCATTTGCAAATATTAAAACTGCAATATATATTTTAGATATTATATGATTCTGAATTTAGGATTGCAAGAAAGGGCTTTACCTCTAAGGCCATCATATCCAATATTATGATTATTTGTTCATTTCTTATATAAACACCTTGCAAAAATGGCCTGTGTTTTGTTCATCTTTCTGCCCCCAACTGTGTCTTGCACACTAAGTGATTTAAATATTGGTACTGTCTTGTACTTCATAATTCTTAGACTGATACTGATATCTGAGTGAAATATATTCTCTGTCACATTTTCTTTGTAAATGTCAGGATGCAAAGACAAAAACACCCCTATCCTTAAAGAATTTTCATTTTGCTTATCTACTTATATTCTGCCTCAGCCATTTACTGAAGTGTGATACTTTCCAAAATCTTATATTTATAGTGGAAGGGGGAATAACTTATTTTAACTATTTTACCTTAATGCTTTTATTTTGAGGCATTTATCCTATTTCAAAGTTCAAAACTTTGCAATTCTATTATTTAAATTAGCAAACTTTATTCAAATCCCAAGTTTCATTTAATAGTTGGCTGATAATAAAACTATATTTAATTAATTGTAGCTTATGACAGGATATAATTGCTTAGTCTGGCTCATAGATATTTTTCCCTTGAAAAGTAAGTTTTTGCTTTGTTATTTAAAACTTCTAGGTAAGGTAATACTGGAGTTTGGTTTCAAATGTTGAACAAATAAATTGAATGCTAAAATTGTATAAATTAACTTCATTTTCCATAAGTAAAATATGTACAATCATTTGGGTTGATTTACTACAACAACATAGTTCAGATTCTGTCTTGTTTTGAATTATATAACTTGGGACATGCCATTTAAATTTTCAGTCTCAGTTTTCTCATTTGCAAAGAGGATATTATATTTTTATAGACCTACCAAATGAGTCTTGTAAAGATGAAATAAAATATTGAATTGGAAAATTATTTATAAATTATAAACTCCATATTAAGTGTTCAAGGATATAAAGAAAGGACAAACAGAAAAGTTCTAATTCTAGCCCTGATAAATATTGACCATCTGACCCAAGACAAAGTGCTACCTTGCTATGCTTCTTCCATATTGGTATTATGGAAGTGAATTTTTGAACCTACATAATATAAGATGTCAGAGGTCAGAGACTTTACCCCAGCACCCTGCATCCCCTAGAGATGTCTTTACCCTTGTGGTCCTGTCTCTGATTGATTTTTTTCTTCTTGACTCACAGAGCTACCCTATGACCCTTACAAACTGGAGGTTGATGGAGAGAGAACCTATGAAAGTTCCATCTCCACTGGCTTCAAGATTACAGGAGGTACATGCAACAAAAGTATTAAAAGGAGCAAAGCTCTCTACTTGCTGAAATGTTCTGAGCCCAGGATTAATATATAAATATATATATATATATATATATATATATATATATATGTTTTTCTATATATTTGAAGCGAGTCATTTATTTAAGAAACTATAATATTTTCTTCCCAATTTTCTTTTTATTTTCTGTTTTCCTTCTAATCTTGGTTACATTAGTTTTATTTATACAAAATATTTTTAACTTAATGAAATCAAAATATCCATTTTATACCTCATGTTGTCCTCTTTCTATTCTTCATTCATAAATATTTCTCCTTCTATCCCAAAATCTGATAGGTACTATGGTCTATTTTTTGCAATTTTCTTATGATATCTCCCTTTATATGTAGATCATGCATCCATTTTGACTGTATCTTGGTAAATGGCATAAGATATTGCTCTATACTGAATTTCTACCAGACTGCTTTCCAGTTTTCTCAATTTTTTTTCCCCAAATAGCATACTCTTATCCTCAAAGCCTAAATTTTACATTTGTCAAACACAACTTTACTATAATTATTTGCTATTGTAAGTTTTGTCTACTATGCTCCACTGATATAACTTTCTATTTCTTAACCAGTAGCAGATGTTTCGATAATTACTGTTTTGTATAATGTATTTAAAATCTGCTATTATTAAACCTTCTTCCTTTACATTTTTCATTAATTTCTATGAAATTTATCTTTTTTCTTTTCTAAATAAAATTTATTGTTGTTTTTTTTCTTAAATCAGTAATTTTGGGGGGTCATTTAATTGTAGTGGCATTGAATAAGTAAATAAATTTAGGTATAATTGTCATTTTATTACACCAATTTTGCATACCCATGAGCAGTTAATATTTCTCTAATTATTTCAATCTGAGTTTGTCATGAAAATGTTCTGTAATTTATTCTTATAATTCTAGGGTTTATCATGGCAGGTGTACTGCATGGTTATTTTTAAAATGGTATATGTCTTGCTATCTCTTCTTTTAGTTTTTCGGTGGTGATATACAGAAATATTGATGATTTATGTGGATTTATTTTATATCATGCTACTTTGATAAGATTATTAATTGCTTAAATAATTTTAGTTGAATTTTGTAGAGGGATGCAGATAGTGGGGGAACTCTGAGTGAGGTATAAGACCCTTCAGCCCAGAGAAAACCTGCTAAAAATATCTGGTTTGGCTCCCCAATTTCTCTATGGAATTTCTCACCTCCCTCCCTGAGAAGTCAGAGAGTACATGACCACCTGTGTTTTACTTGAGGCAAGAATGCTTACAGCAGGGTGCTTACTCAGAGTGATTAATAAGATAACGGTTCTCTAGTTCACATACAATATATATAATGTATATATGTATATAATGTATGTGTGTGTATATATATACACACACACACACACACACACACACACACACACACACACACACACACATATATATATATATATATATATATATATATATATATATATATATATATATATATAATATGATGATATAACTACTCTCCAGTTTGATATAATGATGTAATCACTCTAGTTGGCATATACTTAGTGTGATATAATGATGTAATCAGGCTGAGGTATTTAAGGGTTGAGAGGACTGGAGATGAAAGCTCAATCTCAGACTCAGACTCAGACAGGGACACAGAGGAGACACAGAAGATGGAGAAAGAAACAGAGATCCTCATGGTGGTTTTCCTGCCTTCACCACTTCTCCACCAAACACCAAGGCTTGTCCAGAGATTCACCAGAGAGCTAGTCTGGATGTTACAGAATCTCTAGAATTTTCCAAGTGTATCATCATATTGTATGCAAAACTTTATAATTTTATTACCTAATTGTCCATTCCAATTCCTTCCATTTATTTTTCTTCTCATTGCTATTGTTACATTTTATTATGTTATCGAATGATATTGAAAATAATACACATTCTTGTGTCATTCCTCATCTTATTGGAAAGGCATATAGCTTAGAGCCTTAGACTCTTTGTGAATAATGCTTGCTCCTGGTTTTATGTTGTTCTTACCATTTTAAGTAAAAATCCATTTATACCTATGCTTTCCAGTGTTTTTAAAATAGTATTGACTGTTGTATTTTGTGAAAAAAAATTTTTTCTGTGACTATTTATATGATCATATAGTTTTTATTACTTTTGTCCTTCCTTCTTTCCTTCTTCCTTCTTCCTTCCTTCCTCTTTCCTTCCTTCCTTCCTTCCTTCTTTCCTTCCTTCCTTCCTTCTTTCCTTCCTTCCTTCCTTCCTTCCTTCCTTCTTCCTTCCTTCCTTCCTTCCTTCCTTCCTTCCTTCCTTCCTTCCTTCCTTCCTTCCTCCCTTCCTCCTTCCTTCCTTCCTTCCTTCCTTCCTTCCTTCCTTCCTTCCTTCCTTCCTTCCTTCCTTCCTTCCTTCCTTCCTTCCTTCCTTCCTTCCTTCCTTCCTTCCTTCCTTCTTTCCTTCCTTCCTTCCTTCCTTCCTTCCTTCCTTCCTTCCTTCCTTCCTTCTTCCTTCCTTCCTTGCTTTCTTTCTTGCTTTTTCTCTTCTTTTCTTCCTGTTTTCTTTCTCAAAGCAAGTACTGATCTAGTGATCTCTGATTCAGTACCAGGCACTGATGACTTTCAAACCTCTCAGTCAGACCAGAGCTGAATGGAAATTTTGATTTTCAAATACAGGACTCTGGAGAAGCCCAAGGAGATAATCAGGAATGTGACATAATAAGGAACTAAAAAAGGTTTATTTCTTTACATTCCTACATGGTAGGATGATACTTGCAACTCATTAGAACTTTCTCATTTATATGGCAGTTTGAAGTTGTATATATGGACAGAGGGCACAGATGTGAGTTGAATATGAAGAGGTAATATCTAAAAAAAAAGATGAAATTACAAGGTGAGAAAGAAATGTATTAGGAGAAAGGGGAAGCGAGAAATAGAATGGTTTAAATTATTTGCCATAAAAAGAAGCAAGAAAAACATTTTATAATTGAGGGGAAGTGAATCAGTGAACCTTACTCTCATTAGAATTGGTTCAAAACATACTCAATATGGGCATAGAAATCTCTCTTGATCTGCAGGAAAGAAGGAAGGAAATAGGGTATGGGAAAAGGAGAGGCTTATAAATGAGGACATATTGGGGAAGGGAGTGATCATAAATAAAGCACTTTTGTGAAGGACAGGGTGAAAGCAGATAGAGAATAGAATAAATTGGGAATACAATTAGAAATAGGAATTGTAAAACAGATTTTGAAGCAAGTTTCTCAGACGACCTCATTTCTCAAACATAGAAGGAACTGAGTTAAATTTATTTTAAAAAATAAGAACCATGCCACAATTGATAAGTGATGCAAAGTTATGATGTATTCATAAAGGGTTTATGTATAAATTCATGTACATCCTTTGACCTAACAATAACACTACTAGGCTTGAATACCAAAAGAGATTTTTAAAAAGGAAAAAAAGACATATATTCTCAGGGCAAAAAAAGTTGGAAATTGAGGGGATGTCCATCACATGGGAAATTGCGGTATGTGATTGTGATGGAATATTATTTTTTCTGTAGGAATTGATGAGAAAGATATTCTCAGAAAAACCTGGAAAGTCCTCCATGAATTCAAGCAAATTGAAATGTACTATGTACTAGCTGAATGATCAATTGTAAATGACTTTGTTATTGTCAGAAGTAAAATGATCCACAATTACTCAGAAAAATCCTACGCATAGCCAGAGAAGGAACTAATTGTGTCTGAATACATATTCAAGTATAGTTGCTAGCACTAGTGCTCTCTCAGGGTCTTGCTCTATGTCTCTCTGTGTGTCTCTTCTTCCTTTCCCCTCCCCTCCTCTCCACTCCATTCCCCACACTTCTCCTCTCCTCTGCTCTCCTCCGCTCTCCTCTCCTCTGCTCTCCCCTCCTCTCCTCTCCTCTCCTCTGCTCTCCCCTCCTCTCCTCTGCTCTCCTCTGCTCTCCTCTCCTCTCCTCTGCTCTCCTCTCCTCTTCCCTTCTTTTCTTTTTCTTGAGGGTTGTTTTTTGTTGTTGATGTCTATCTGTTTTTTTAGAACAGGTGATCTATGTTTTCTTTCACAACATTTTTATGGAAACATTTTGCATAACTTCACATGTGGCTTATTAATGGGATTATACTAATTAAGAATAAGGAAGAGAATCTGAAACTCAAATGTTTAAAAAAATGTAAAAATGTTTTAAATGTAATTGGGAGACATATATAATGCGTTTTTAAAAATGATCAGCCAAGAGCAATGTGTATGAAGTGTTTTAACAATATCATTTAAAAAGAGTTTCTCTGATTCATTGCCTCTTAACAAGATTACATTTTTTGAGCCAGATCATCTGCATTATAAGTTTTTGATTCTTAGGAAGGATATGTCTCCCTTTCCATATCATAGACTGACTGGACTTTTCCTGCAAATTCAATCCAATCCTCAAAATAACTTCTATCTATGAATGCCTTCCACATCTTGGTTCCCCAACACTATTATTCACTTAGGCCTTTTTTTTCTTTCTTTTTTTTTCTTCACACCAATGTCAAGTTTTAATGAAAACTTTGGAATGCCTTTTTCTTTAGCTTTGGAAACTTTGTTCATGTTCAAAAATTTTAAAGTAAAATCAGTTTTATTGAGTCTTCAAGCCTATCATTTTGCTATCCCTCTTTCTCAATCTGTTTCTGCTCCCTGTCTGTCTCTAGCATGTAAGCTCTTTCCAGTGAGGCAGACTGCAGCTCACCTGTACCTTACAGTTTTAGAGTTAACTTCAATACTGAAAATTAAGTGGATTTTCATGAATATTAAAAATGATATTTGTCGGAGTTAGGACTGGAATTTAGGCCTTCTAAACTTAAAGGCTAGTCCAATATTCAGTAGGCTATGTTTCTTCAAATAATTGATTTCTTCTTAAAATTTATTTTTACTGGTACAGTTGAATTCTAATGTTTTACAGTTCATTCTCAAATGAATCCAGATGCACTTTGATTCAAATCATGTCACCTGAATCATTACAACTATACAAAAAGGCCTATTATCTTTAAAGAAATTGATTTATGAGATATCACTCATGTATTCCAAAACCTGCGTTCTACTGTATTATTAATGATATTCATTACACGGCTACTTTTGGAACAAAAATTTATAGATGTTCATTTTCAGTTCTGGCCTATTAACTGAAAAGAACAGCTTGTATTTCCAAATTCCAATTCCTCAATTTAATTTGAAATGAACAAGATCTGTATCTTTAAATTGAATGCAGGCAATAGGTGTGGACTCATCAGGATTTTACTGGAACATTTCTAAGCCCTGGTTTACAAACCTATTTTCTCCCCAGTGTTCTTTAGCCATATCACAAAATTTGTTTTTATGTACTTCAATTTCCCCAGCCAAATTTCTGTCTTCCTCCATACCTCCCACAGGACTATACTGAGCACAATGATGTATTAAGAAAAATTACAAACTTAAAGCAACTCTCTGAAATTGTGGAGGAGGACAGGAATTTTATTTTCTGCAGGACATAAATGGGAGTAGATACCAAATAGCTCAAGCTTTTAAATTGTTTTGGTGTACAAATAAATAATATGCTGCAGTCATAATTTAGCAGATGTGATTTAGGATATTTAAAAATCCTATGTCATTCAGATATTTGGTAAACCCAAAAATTAAAAGTAAGGGGAAAATACTGTATGTTTGATAATAACTGCTGGGGAAATTAGAAACAGTTCAGTAGAAATTGAATTTAGACCAGCATCTAACATTAGTTACTAAAATGAACTTTAAATTAATATTTGATATAATAAACATTTCATTTTTAAAAATACAGAGAGAGAAGTGTGAAAAAGGCACTTTTTTCATGGCTAGGAGAAGAATTTTTAAATAATTAGCATCCAGAAGATCATAAAACACCAATAGGCAATTAGATATTCATAAAATTTCAGATATTTTACTTGAATAAAGTCAATGAAGATAGAATAAGAAAATTTTCAAGTAAGAAAAATATATGCACCAATAAAAATTTGATAACTAAGATATATACCTCTTTTTTTGTGCTCAGGCATGTAGTAGGAATTGAGGTAAATAAAAGTAAGCTTTCTTCATTAAGAGATTTCAGACTCCTTGTTATTGACTGACTAAACCATTCCCCTTTGTTGGGTCATAGGTACAACATTATTTGTGACTAATATTTACTTGAGTCTTCCCCAAAATGTTATACTAAAAAGGTAGTCAGTATCATATGTGAATCAATTGTGGAATAGGCAATAATTCTTATACACAAAGTGGATATTAAACATAAGACATTTACAAGTTCAAAGGATATGAACAGACAATTTTCAGATGATGAAATTAAAACTATTTCCACTCATATGAAAGAGTGTTCCAAATCACTATTGATCAGAGAAATGCAAATTAAGACAACTCTGAGGTATCATTACACACCTGTCAGATTGGCTAAGATGACAGGAACAAATAACGATGAATGTTGGAGGGGCTGTGGGAAAACTGGGACACTGATGCATTGTTGGTGGAGTTGTAAAAGAATCCAACCATTCTGGAGAGCAATCTGGAATTATGCCCAAAAAGTTATCAAAATGTGCATACCCTTTGACCCAGCCATACTACTACTGGGCTTATACCCCAAGGAACTACTAGAGAAGGGAAAGGGTCCTGTATGTGCCAAAATGTTTGTGGCAGCCCTTTTCATAGTGGCTAGAAGCTGGAAGATGAATGGATGTCCATCAATTGGAGAATGGTTGGGTAAACTATGGTATATGAATGTTATGGAATATTATTGTTCTATAAGAAATGACCAACAGGAGAAATACAGAGAGGCTTGGAGAGACTTACATCAACTGATGCTGAGTGAAACGAGCAGAACCAGAAGATCATTATACACTTCAACAATGATACTGTACGAGGATGTATGCTGATGGAAGTGGATTTCTTCAACATAGAGAAGAGCTAATCCAATTCCAATTGATTAATGATGGACAGAACCAGCTACATCCAGAAAAGGAACACTGGGAAATGAATGTAAACTGTTATTTTTACCTTCTGAATCCAATTCTTCCTGTGCAACAAAAAATTCGGTTCTACACACATATATTGTATCTAAATTATACTGTAATATATTTAACATATATAAGACTGCTTGCCATCTGGGGGAGGGGGTTGGGGGAAGAAGGGAAAAAATCTGAATAGAAGTAAGTGCAAGGGATAATGTTGTAAAAAATTACCCATGCATATGTACTGTCAAAAAATGTTATAATTATAAAATAAAAAAAAGACATTTACAAGTTTTGTACATATATAAGTTTGAGCTTAAAACAAGTTTCAGTAATGTAACATAACTGTTGTTGCAATTTGCTAGTAGAATGACATTCAAACTTCATTAGAATATAAAGTATTGTTTAAGGTATTTGAGTAGACCTTCTATATATTGATTTTTCTTTCCTAAAACTTTACTCCATCCTTTAATCTTCTTTGAATTTTGTACATAGCCACTTGAAAAATCAACGACTCTGCTGCAACCAACTATTCATTGTGCTGCTACAGCCTGCTGGATCTTTCAGATTAACAAATGTATTTTCTAGCATGGACATTGATTATAAAATGGAATGGACAACCAAAGATTCAGTCAAATGTATAGTGTGCCTAACTGGGTCCTTGCTCCATATCTTGAGGTTAGGGGAAATAATATTGCTCTTATTGCTGCATTGGAAATCTAAACAAATACCACACTAGTCTCCATATGTGGGATTTGCAGCCCAAAAGATCATCAGGAAGCTTTCACTTATTTTTGACGGATACAGCAATCCATATTCCCATTGCTGGACAAATTAGCATTTGCCATACCATAATAAAATGCTTTGTACTCTTACCCCATTAGAAAAGGAGCATCCAAAAATTTTCTTATCTCTCAAACACTCAGTAAGTAACCATATTTTTGTAGTATCTAGGTATTTCTAAGGTACCTCTTGACTCACAATCTCTGTAAAGGCTACTCACTCATACAAATGTATAGGACCAAGGGCCAATCTCCAATAGAAAAATGATCAAAGAGAGAGGTAAAAAACCTCTCAAACAGAGAGGTTTTTTAAAAAATGTTAATTATTTATTTTATTAAAGCATTTTGTTTACAAAACATATACATGGGTAATTTTTCAGCACTGACCTTTGCAAAACCTTCTGTTCTAAATTTTCCCCTCCTTCTCCCCAACTCCTCCCCTATATGGCAGATAGTCCAATACATCTTAAATATGTTAACATATATGTTAAATCCAACATATGTATACATATTTATACGGTTATCTTGCTGCACAAGAAAAATCGGCTCCAAAAGAAAAAAAAAATTTAGGAAAAAAAAAAAAAACAAAATGAAAGCAACAACAACAAAAAGAGTGAAATGGCTATGTTGTGGTCCACACTCAGTTCCCACAGTCCTCTCTCTGCATCAATATTCATTATGGAGATTGGTGTATAATTTTCTTTCTGTTTTTGTCTTATCTGATTTAGGTATCAGTACCATGTCTGTGTCATAAGAGGAATTTGGTAGGATTCCTTCCTTCCCTATTTTTTTTCAAATAGTTTATATAGTATTGGAGTTAATTTTCTTTAAATTTTTGGTAGAATTCATATGTAAATATATTTGGTCCTGGGGAATTTTTCCTTAGGCAGTTTTTTAATAGCTTGTTCTATTTTTTTTTTTTTCTAAAATGGAACTACTTAAGTAATTTATTTCCTCTTCTGTTAATATGGGTAATCTATATTTTTGTAGGTCTTTGTCCATTTCACTTAGGTTATCAAATTTATTGGCATAAAGTTGACCAAAGTAGCTCCTAATTATTGCTCTAATTTCTTCTTTATTGGTGGAAAGTTCTCCCATTTCATTTTTGAGACTTTCCTTTTCTTTAATCAAATTAAGTAAAAGTTTATCTATTTTGTTGTTTTTTTCATAAACAACTCAGTTTTATTTATTACTTCATTTTACTTTACTTTCAATTTTATTAATCTCTCCTTTTTATTTTTAGAATTTCAAGTTTAGTATTTGATTGGGATTTTTTAATTGGCTCTTTTTCTAGCTTTTGTAGTTGCAAGCCCAATTCATTAGTCTTCTCATTCTCTATTTTATGCAAGTAAGCATCTAGATATATAAAACTTCCCCTTAGTACCACTTTGGATATATCCCATATATTTTGGTATGTTATATTATTATTGGAATTTTCTTGATGAAATTATTGATTGTGTCTGTGATTTTTTTTTGTTTTACCCACTCCTTTACAATCAGATTATTTAGTTTGCAATGTACTTTTGGTCTATTTTTCCCTGGCTCTTTATTATATGATCTTTGTATTGCATCTTGCCTGAAAAAAATGATGCATTTAGTATTTCTGCCTTTCTGCATTTGATATTGATGTTTTTATGCTCTAATAAATGACCAATTTTTGTATATGTTCCATTATTCACCAAGAAAAATAAAGTATATTTCTTTCTGTCTCTATTCAATTTTTTTAAAGATCTATCATATTCAACTTTTCTAAAATTCTATTTGCCTCCTTAACTTCTTTCTTATTTCTTTTGTGGTTCGATTTTTTTTTTTGTTCCAGGAGAGCAAGGTTGAGATTCCCCACTAGTATAGTTTCACTGTCTATTTATTCTTATAGCTCTCTTAACTTCTCCTTTAGGAATTTCCATGCTATACCACTTGATACATACATATTTAGTATTGATATTGCTTCATTATCTATGGTACCCTTTAGTAAGATGTAGTTTCCTTCCTTATTTCTTATTAGACCAATTTTTTCTTTTGCTTGATCTGAGATCAGGATGTCTTCTATTGCTTTTCTTACTTCACATGAAGCATAATAGATTGTGCATCAGTCTTTTACCTTTACTCTGTATGTGTTACTCTGCTTTAATTATGTTTTTTTGTAAACAGCATATTGTAGGATTCTGGATTTTAATCCAGTCTGCTATCCCCTTATGTTTTATGTGAGATTTCACCCCATTTACATTTATGGTTAAAACTACTGACTCTATATTTCCCATCATCTTATTAACCCCAAATTTTACTTTTATTTCCTTTTCCCTTTTTGCTCCTCCCCAGTATTTTACTTATGTGCACCATTTGCCTCAAGCAGCTTTCCCCTTTAGAGTCTCTCCCCTTTATTATACTTTTCCCCTACTATATTGTTTCCCCTTCTATTTAGTATGCCCCTTCCTTTTTCCCCTCCCAGTTTTCTATGAAGTGAGAGAAGTTTCTTGGTGAAAGTAAATATGACTAATATTTTTTTTCTTTGAGCCAAATCTGATGAGACTAAAATTTACACAACATTCATCACCTTCCCTTCTTTCCATCAATTATAACAGGTTTTCTTTCCCTCTTCCTAAGACACAATTTCCCTCATTTTACCTCCACTTTTACTTTTTTCCAATAGCTTCCCCTTTCCACCTCTAGTTTTTTTTTTTATGTCATAACTGTAAAATCAAATTATACATGTACACTCTATGTATAACCATAGCAGAACTGCAGAACTACGGTTTTCAAGAGTTCTTTTCTTTTTACCATTATATGCTCCTCTTGAGTTCTATATTTGGAAGTCTTTTTTTTTTTTTTTTTTAGCACTGGTATTTTCTTCACAAATAAATAGGATTCATCTGTTTCATTGAAGGTCCATTTCCTTCCATGGAATAAAATGCTCATTTTAGCAAGGTAGTTTATTTTTGGCTGCATTCCAAGTTCCTTTGCCTTTTTGAATATCAGATTCCAGGTACTTTGATCCTTTAAGTTGGAAGCTTCTAGGTCTTGGGTAATCCTTATTGTGGTTCTTCAGTATTTGAATTTTTTTCTGGATCTTTGTAATATATATTTTTCCTTGCTCTGATAGTTCTAAAGTTTAGCCATGATATTCCTTGGAGTTTTAATTTTGGGGTCTCTTTCAGTAGGTGGCTGGTGAATTCTTTCAATGCCTATTTTACCTTCTGATTCTATGATATCTGGGGCAATTCTCTTTGAACTGAAAAATAATGTCTAGACTCTTTGTCTCATCATGCTTTTCAGAAAGTCCAATAACTTATATTTTCTGTCCTAGATTTATTTTCTAGTTCAGTTATTTTCCCAAGTATTTTTTTTGCATTTTTATTTTTAATTTTTTTTTTATATTTTTTTCATTTTTAAAAATTTTGTTTGACTGATTTTTTATTTTTCATTGAGTCATTTATTTCTATTTATTCAGTTCTGATTTTTAGTGAATTAGTTTCATGATTTACTTTTTTTTTTTAAACTTATTTTTGTCTTTGTCCAATTGAATTTTTAAATGAGTTCTTTTGTTGTATGGATTTTTTTTTCCATTTCACAAATTCTGTTTTTCAGGAAGTTGTTTTCTTTTTTCACTTTGTCAAATCTATTTTTAAAGAGGTACATGGGGCCAAGATGGCAGAGAGAACACATACATTTATCTAAACTCTTTCTTGCCCTCAGAATATTTTTTTCATGATATGGCCTTGGAATTAGTGCTTGACTGAAAAAAATCCACAAATATATTACCAACAGAATTATTGAAATTCACCAGAAAAGGTCTGTTTTTGCTCACAGGCAGGAACAGTTAGACCAGGCACAGACTGCAGGCAAGCAGCGAGAGCACAGAAGACAGCTCACACTGAGCAGACTGGAGGGGGACAAGGTGTGGCCTCAGCCATTAGAAAATTTGGGGGAAGAACGTTACCCAGTGTGAGCTTCTTTGCTCTGACAACAAGCCAGTAGATCAATAGAGAAGTTATAAACATTGGGGGTAAAGACTTCAATTCCCAAAACATTAGGTCTCTTGGAACCTGACCATACCCATCCAACACCAAGAGTGATTCAGCATGCTCTCAGAGTCTCAGAGAGTGGCCACTGTACAGGCACCATAGCCATTGCTGGTCCACTGCTGCTTCATTGTTACCTCCTATAGTCTGTAGAGGAAGCTTAGTAATACAATACTGCCCAAAAAGCAGACTGCATTTACTTTTTTTTCTTTGTTTTTTCTTTGACTCTTTTTTGTCAAAATGAGCAAAAAATTAAAGTGAGCTCTAACTATTGATAGCTTCTATATGGATAGAGAGCAGACTTCAAACCCCAAAAAGACTAAAAACATTGTCTCCAGATGAAGCTCCAAAGGGGGATATGATCTGATTCACACCACACAAGACTCTCATAGAAGAAATTAAAAAGGCTCTTACAAGAGAGCTAGAAGAAAGATGGGGAAAGGAAAGGGAAGCTTGGCAAGAGGATCTGGATAAGTCATTCCATTCATTTAAACACAGAGTGGATAAAGAAATAAAATCCCCCAAAAACAGAATTGGTGAATTAGAAAAGGTAAAAAATTCCAAGGAAAATAGAATTAATGAATTGGGAAAATAACTCTCTAAAAAATAAAACTGGTGAAATGGGAAAAAAAACCCATAGAACAAAACAACTCACTTAAAAACTCCATTGGACAATTACAAAAAGAAATAAAAAAGTAAATGAAGAAAATAATTCATTAAAAATCAGAATTGAACAAATGGAAATGAATGACTCAAGGAGGCACCAAGAATCAGTCAAGCAAAGCCAAAAAAATGAAATAATGGAAAAAATGTTAAACACCTATTTGGGAAAACAACAGACTTGGAAAATGGATCTAGGAGAGATAATCTAAGGTTATTGGACTTTCTGAAAATTATGATGAAAAAAAGAGCCTAGACATTATTTTCCAGGAAATCATCAAAGAGAAGTGACCAAATGTTATAGAAACAGAGGGTGAAATACACATTGAAAGAATTCATTGTTCACCTACTAAAAGAGACCCCAAAATCAAAACTCCAAGAAATATTGTGGCTAATTCCAGAAGTATCAGACTAAGGAAAAAATACAGGGAGCTAGAAAAAAATCAAATATAGGGGAGCCCCAATATGTATTACTCTGGATCTAGCAGCCTCCACATTAAAGGATTGAAGGGCTTGGGATCTAATATTCTGAAATGCTAAGCAACTTGGTATGGAGTCAAGAATAATTTACCCAGCCGAAATTACCTTGTTTTTTTTCAGAAAAGAAGATGGACATTCAATAAAATAGGTGAATTTCATATATTTCTGATGAAAAAAACAGAACTAAACAAAGTTTGATTTCTAAATATAGACCTCAAGAGAAACATTAAGAGGTAAAAAGAAATCTTGGGAACTATATTTCTGTTATAAATATACATAAAGAACACATGAATAATTTGGTGTTACAGTTATAATATAAAAAAAGAAAATAAAGGTGGAAAGGAAATTGTACCAGAAAAAGGGTAAAGTGGTGGGGTACTTCATCTCACGAAGAGGCAAAGGAAATCTATTATATTTGAGGGAAAGAAGGAAGAGGGATGAACATAGTGTGTATTTTACTCTCATCAGAAATGACTTAAAGAGAAAAATATTAGACATATTCAATTTACAGAGAAACTTCTCCCACCTCATTGAAAACTGGGAGGGGAAAAGTGAAAAGGGAGGGTAAGCTAGGGGGAAGGGAATACAGAAATAGTGAGGAAAAGGAATAAGAAAAGGAGAGGAACTCTAAGATGGGGAGAGGGATCCTCAAAAGGGAGGGCTATGAGAGGCAAGTGGTACTCACAAATTTAATACTGGGGAAGGGGGTAATGGAGAAGGAGAGGAGAAAAGATTAGCAGGGGTTCACAAGATGGCAAGAAATACAGAATTAATAATTTTAACCAAGGAAATGACAATTATGAGACATCATACCAAAATATGTGAGATGCAGCCAGAGTGGTAATAAGGTGAAATTTTATCTCTGTAGAGGGCTACTTGCATAAAATAGAGAAAGAGAAGGTCAATTAATTGGGCTTGCAACAAAAAAAGCCAAAAAAGGAACAAATTAAGAAACCCCAGTAAAATACTAAACTTGAAATTCTAAAAATAAAAGGAAAGATTAATAAAATTGAAAGTTTAAGAAAAACTATTGAATTAATAAATAAAACTAAGAGTTGGTTTTATGAAAAAACCAAAAAATAGATAAACCCTTAATAATTTTGATTAAAAAAAAAGGAAAGAAGAAAATCAAATTGTTAGTCTTAAAAATGAAAAGAGAGAACTCACCACTAATGAAGAGGAAATTAGATGAATAATTAGGAGTTACCTTGCCCAACTTTATGCCAATAAATTCAATAACATAAATGAAATGGAAGAATACCTTCAAAAATATACCTTGCATGGATAAACAGAGGAAAAAGTAAATTGATTAAACAGTCCCATTTTAGAAAAAACAAATAGAACAACCTATTAATCAACTGCCTAAGAAAAAAATCCCCATGACAGATGGATTTACATGTGAATTCTACCAAACATTTAAAGAACAATTCACTCCAATGGTATATAAACTATTTGAAAAAATAGGGATTGAAGGAGTCCTACCAAATTCCTTTTATGGCACAGACATGGTACTGATACCTAAACCAGGTATGTTGAAAACAGGAAAGAAAATTATAGACAAATCTACATAATGAATATTGATGCAAAAATCTTAAATAAAATATTAGCAAAAAGACTACAGAAAATCATCCCCAGGATAATACACCATGACCAAGTAAGATTTATACCAGTAATGCAGGGCTAGTTCAATATTAGGAAAACTATTAGCATAATTTACTATATCAATAATAAAATTCACAAAAAAACATATGATCATCTCAATAGATGCAGAAAAAGCATTTTATAAAACCCAACATCCATTCCTAGTAAAAACACTTGAGAGTAGAAAAATAAATGGACTTTTCCTTAAAATAGTCAGGAGCATCTATTTAAAACAATCAATAAACATCACATATAATGGGGATAAACTGGAACCATTCCCAATAAGATCAGCTGTGAAACTACATTGCCCACTGTCGCCATTACTATTCAATAGTTTTAGAAATACTAACATTAGCAATAAAAGTTGAGAAAGGAATTAAAGTAAGTAATGAGGAAACCAAATGATCACTCTTTGCTGATGATATGATGGTATTCTTAGAGAATCCCAGAGATTCAACTGAAAAGCTGTTAGAAATAATCCATAACTTTAGCAAAGTTGCAGGATACAAAATAAATCCACAAAAGTCCTCAGCTTTTTTATAAATCACCAACCAAATCCAACAGCAAGAGATACAAAGAGAAATTCCATTCAAAATAACTGTCGATAGCATAAAATATTTGGGAATGTATCTGCCAAAAGAAAGTCAGGAATTATATGATCAAAATTACAAAACACTTTCCAAACAAATAAAGTCAGATTTAAACAATTGGCAAAACATTAAGTGCTCTTGGATAGGCCAAGTGAACATAATAAAGATGACATACTACCTAAACCAATCTATTTATTTAGTGTTATGTCAAACACACTTCCAAGAAACTATTTTAATGATGTATAAAAATAACAACAAAATTCATTTGGAAGAAAAAAAGTTAAGAATTTCAAGGAAACTAATGAAAAAAAAAATCAAATGAAGGTGCCTTAGCTGTACCTGATCTAAATTATATAATAAAGCAGCAGTCATCAAAACTATTTGATATTGGCTAAGAAATAGACTAGTTGATCATTGGAATAGCTTAAGTTCACAGGACAAAATAGTCAATAACCATAGCAATCTAATGTTTGACAAACCCAAAGATCCCAACTATTTGACAAAAACTGCTTGGAAAACTGGACATTAGTATGGCAGAAACTAGGCATGGACCCACACTTAACTCCATATACCATGATAAGATCTTAATTAGTCCATGATTTAGGCATAAAGAATGAGATCATAAATAAATTAGAGGAACATAGGATAGTTTACCTCTCAGACTTGTGGAGGAGGAAGGAATTTGTGACCAAAGAAGAACTAGAGATCATTATTGATCACAAAATAGAAAATTTTGATCATATTAAAGTAAAAAGCTTTTGTACAAACAAAACTAATGCAAACAAGATTACAAGGAATGCAATAAATTGGGAAAGCATTTTACAGTTAAAGGTTCTGATAAAGTCCTCATTTCCAAAATATATAGTGAATTGCCTCTAATTTATAAGAAATCAAGTCATTCTCCAATTGATAAAAGGTCAAAGGATGTGAACAAACAATTTTCACATGATGAAATAGAAACTATTTCTACTCATATGAAAGTGTTCCAACTCATTATTGATCAGAGAAATGTAAATTAAGACAATTCTGACATACCACTACACACCTGTCAGATTGGCTAAAATGATAGGAAAAGATAGTGACAAATGTTGGAGGGAATGTGGGAAAATTGAGACACTGATGCATTGTTGGTAGAGTTGTGAATGGATTCAACCATTTTGGAGAGCAATTTGGAATGATGCTCAAAAGTTATCAAACTGTGCATACCTTTTGATCCATCAGTGTTACTACTGGGCTTATAATGTTTGTAGCAGACCTTTTTGTAGAGGCTAAAAACTGAAAATGAATGGATGCTCATAAATTGGAGAATGATTTGGTAAATTGTGGTATATGAATGCTATGGAATATTATTTTTCTGTAAGAAATGACAAGTAGGATGAATACAGAGAGGGTTGGAGAGATTTACATGAACTGATGCTAAGTGGAATGAACAGAACCAGTAGATAATTATACACTTCAACAGCAATATTATATGAGGATGTACCCTGATGAAAGTGGATATCTTCTGCAAAGAGAAGGTCCAATTCAGTTCCAATTTATCAGTGATGGACAGAATCAGTTACACCCAGAGAAGGAACACTGGAAAATAAATGTGGACGACTTGCATTTTTGTTTTTCTTCCTAAGTTATTTTTACCTTCTGAATCCAATTTTTCTTGTGCAAAAAGAGAATTGTATGTATCTGCATACTTATATTGTATCTAAGATATACTTTAATATGTTTAACATGTATGAGACTGCCTGCCATCTAGGGGAGGGGATAGAGGGAGGAAAGGGAAAAATTGGAACAGAAGTGAGTGCAAGGGACAATGTTGTAAAAATTACCCATGCATATGGTCTATTAAGAAAAAGCTATAATTAAAAAAAAAATTGTATGCTTTTTCCATTTTACTATTTTGTATTGAATTTTCTTCAGATAATTTCTTTCTTCCCTTTTCCAAACCCTCTGGTAAAGTTCCCATTTCCTTTCTCCATTTTTCTTCCAGCTCTCTTTTAAGATCTTTTATAATTTCTTCTAGGAGAGCCTTGTGTGATGAAGAGCAATTTATATTACTTTTGGGGGCTTCATCTGGAGATGGTCTTTTAGTCAACTGAGATTTTGAAATCTGTTCTCTTTCCCCATAAAATCTATCTATGTCCAGAGTTCTTTGCTCTTTGCTTTTTAATTCATTTTTTTTTTCAAAAAGTTGAGATCTACTTTTAGGGCAAGGAAGATTGTCCAAGTTTCTTCTAAGTAGTAGAGGCTTTTCTGGATCTGTGCTGGTATGCTTAGTCAGTATTTACTGACTTCTGATGCTGGTGGGCATGGTCAGGTCCCATGAAATTCTGTCATTTCATAGTTCTCTATTTATCTTTTGTGTTTGTATTGGGTGTTTTATAACTTCTCTGCTGATCCACTGGCTTGAAGCCAGGGCAAAGTAGCCAACACTGCTGGAGATTCCACCTCATAGATTCTCTGGGACACATTACCCAGGGATTCTCTGCTGCCTACACTTCTTGGTGTTTGTGCTCAGCCTGCTTGCAGTTGGCCTTCCTTCTTTCATGCTGATTGAAACAGACCTTTTCTGGTGATTTTTCAAATTACCTTCTGCTGGAAATTTGTTACACTATCAATATTTTTTGGATTCTGACAGTCCAGAGCTAATTCAGAGGCTGGATTTTGTTATTAGTGTATGGGAGTGGGAGGAGGTCAGAAGGAAACCTGTATCTTCTCCAACATCTTGACTCTGTCCCTGAACAGATAGTTTTTTAAAAGAAATAGAAACAAAAGTAAGAGAAATGAAAAAGCAACAATTCTTAGCTTTCATTTAGCTGCTTGCAATTTGGCAAAGAGAACACAAATGGTATAACGCTCTTTGGATCAAGAAGGGATAAAATTTTATTGATTAGCCAAAACAGTCGAACCATGAGTCTGGAAGCTTTGAATGGCTGAAAAAATTCATATTTCCTAGTTCAGAAGTTCAGGATTTTAGCATTTAAGATTTTCTCTTTCTCTCCTTCCCCTACTACTGAGTGGCAATCAGGTGAGGTTGGAAGATGCTGAGAACATATGAGAGATGCCATCTATAGAGAGAGCTAAAGAGTCAGCAGTAGAGTTGGTAAACTAGTGCCTGTAACCACAGGAGTTAAGAAGTAATCAAAAACAATTTTAAGATTGCCAGACTATGATATTATAAACATTGCAAAGTTTACAAGAGTACAGGTCAGAAGCTGAGCAGCTTAACACATCCCAGTTAAGCCCAGTTCATCCAGATGATACATGAGCTTTCATAGAGATATTCTTCTTTCTGTAAGAAGACTGACTGGTATACAACTACACCAAAGCAGATCTTCATGAAGGCTCCAGAACATTAAAAATAAATACTTTTCAGAACCTCATGTGAAAGTTCAAACACTTCAATAATGTCTGAGCCTTTGTGACCTCATTTGAGAATTGTTTGGCAAAGATACTGGAGCAGTTTGGCATTTCTTTCTTTAGCTCATTTTACAGATAGGGACCAGAAACAAACAGGAATAAGTGATTTGTTCAGAATCAAACAGCTAATAAGTAGCTGAAACCATCTTTGAAATCAGGAATTTGAGTCTCTTAATTCAAGCTTGGTACTCTATCCCCTATACCATCCTTGTAGTTGTTACCAATGCTAAGTACTTTTGTTGAGAGTAGAATAAGTTGCTTGACATGTAGCAACCTTTATCTTTTTCAACTCATATAAGTTCAGTTGAGGGGCAGGTCTAGTAAAATACATTTATAATATATGGAAACCCTGACTCCAGGATTATTAAAATCAGTCAGTCACACTACATGGAAACCAATACTACCTGCCCAACAAATTTAGATGTGTAATCTAATTAAATTTATAAGAGAATGATGACAGTTGTCCACTGGGGATCCCATACTTTGAGAACAAGTGTTTCATGGGAATATAGTCCCTAAGAAGATATTACTCTAATGCATGCATGTATATTGATAATCCCGTTGGAAATAGATATGATAATATCTAATTAAATATAATGATCAAACAACCCAAAACATAGAAACATAGAAATTGTTCCTATTGCTTAATTTCTTGTAGAATTATCTTGATTTCTTTTAGACTAAGTATTCTTTACTATTTTTGGTGTCATGGACCCCTTTAGCAGCTTGGTGAAGTCTATGCAGATCTTTCTATGTTAAGATTCTTAAATGTACAAAGTTAAATATATTCATTACATTGAAATATAGCTCATAAAGTTTATTTTTAAACAGTTCACAGACTGTACCTTATAGGTCCATTTATGGTAGGGAATTTGTGGAGTTTTACTGTGTAACCATTTCAGTAAATCAGGGAAATATTTACTCTATAGCTCCAGCTCAGTGTTTTCTCAATATGCCCAAATACTATCTTGCAAAATAAATTGCCTTAAAAATCCATAAATGCTCTAAATTTTCTAATGCAATTCTGGCTTTATGTTGAAATGGTTTCATGTTAAACACTTTGTCAAATGAACTGAACCCTTTATGTCTTGTCAAGGACAGAGTTGTCTCCTCCTTATAGATATTGTGGTCAGGCTTCTAATAGAGAAGCCATCTTAAAATGCAAATGTTCTTGCCAGTAACCACACTTTTTCCAAATCGATTCCACCTGTGATTTAGGTTTTGCAAGAATGATATTGTAGTGGTGTTTGTTTTTCTGGAACTTACCCTCAGAGGTTTGGGCAGAATACGTAATAGTTATAATTCTTTTTTTGTATGAGATTTGGGATTTGTTTAGTGGGAGAAACCCTCAGTGAGGAAATTCACCCAATATATTTCTAATGGGCAATAAATGCGATTATCATCAAGGAGCTCACATTCTATCAGCAATTCCTCTCCGACATCCCCAACTAGGGAATTGAAAATTTAATTGATATGCCTATAGTCAGAAAGCAAGTATGAGTCAGAGACTGGATTTGAACTCAGATCTTCTGGATACTGAGAACAACTCTCTAGCCACTACATCATACTTATTCTTTCTATTAACATTTATATAATTCCATTTATATATTCCATTATATATAATATATAAATATGCATCCCATTATATGTAATATATACATTCTATCATATGAAATTAATTGAATATGTATTCTGTTATATATGTGTGTGTAATTATAAACATTTGTATATAATAGATATTACATTTACAGATTTCTTTCCAATTTACAAGATATTTTCTTTATAGTTACCTTATGGGGAGGGGAATGGGAGAGCATAAACATTTACTGAGCATCTACTATGTGCTAGGGAAATAAGTAGTAGTAGCTTGTCATCCTTACTGCATAGAAGTTTATACTGAGATATAAGGAATTTAAGTGATTTGTTCAAGGTCATGGTGATGGTAAAGGTCTATTGCTATAAGCATCAATGCCTCTTCTGTGAATAAAATTAATGTTATAAAAAGAAGATAATATAGGGCATTCATACATACACTAATATGAAGTCAGAACTTGAACCTCCCAGAATTCCACTTTAAACCTATTCTTCCTTTCTATGTATCATATAGTTTCAGAGAGATATGATATCATATATCCAGACATACATGATGTCATATAGTCAGTCCTAAGGCATTTCCTGGATCTGTTTGACTTGAGAAGAGTTAAAGGAGAAAATGCAATAGTAATGTATTTTAAATTATGAATGTATACAGTTATTTTAATAGTTAATATTGTAAATTCTAAGAAAAGATGCTCTAACTTAATGTAATTCTAAATACTTTTTTGGTCTATTTGAGAAATGCTTCCTCTTAGAAGATCTGAAAATAGGTAATTTATCTGTACTACATGGCCATTTAGTTCTAAGGGCAAGATTAGTTTTGGAAGTTAATATAAGTAAGACAATAATCATAATGTTAAAGCTTCCTTTTGGAGAAAATTTATAGTAATTTTAAGTTGAAAGTAGTGATTATTTCATTAGACATTTTTACATACTTTGCAACTATTGCTTAGAAGCAAGAAAGATTATTTGCAATGTTATAAATTCTAACAGAACTGGAAATGAAGGAAATGACATTATAGATAGCTGTGTAAATAAAAAGGAGGGGTAAAGTGCTACGATGATATTATAAAACCCAAAGCCAAGGTGATTTCAGAGTTTGAAATGATAAATATTTTATTGTTTCACATCAAATTTCAATAATTATTCCAGCAAAGTGATATATCAAGTTACTTTCTGTGGGCTAGTAAGAATATATAACTACAAAGAAATTACTATGCAGAGAACTCCATGATTTTCTAGCTTTTGTCATAGTTACAAAGATTTTAGTGATTTTTCATGGCAGATAGAAATAGAGAAAAATAGATGTGCTTAATATCATATTTCAAAGTCACTGAAAATTATTTCAAGATTCAGATTTAAATAAAATGTGCTCAAGTAACTTTAAGTAGAGACTAGTAAGAATAACCTAATTATAAAAATAATTCATTATTATATGTATTTCAATGTCTCAACTATACAACTATATTTAGAGAGTGAGATGCTGCACACAAATATTTTAGAAATAAATGATATTTGCTCTTATAAGCACTTAAATACAGAATGTTAAATGTGGAAGATATGTTAGAAATCATCTAATATAACACTCATTTTTTCAGATGAAAATTAATTTGAGGGAAGAAAAGTGACTTAGCAGTAGATAGATGGCTGAGTGGATAGCTGGACTTGGAGTCACAAAGATCTCAGTTCAAATTATCTACCACATATTTACTAGCTATGTAATCATGGGCAAGTCATTAACCTGTTTATCTCAGTTTCTTTATCATTAAAGTGAAAATAACAATACTTATCTCATAGAGATGTTATGAGAAGTTGATGAAAAGGTATTTGGAAAATAATTGGCAAACTTTAAATATAAACCATCATTATTATTTAAAATAATAGGACTAGTTGGTAATAATAATGGGAGTATAATCCTAACTTCTTGAGTTTTGGTTATATGTTTTTTTTTTTCTCCCCGTGTATTATGCTACCAGATCATTTAAATAGATGTTTTTCTAATATGCACTTTTTCTCAAACTACTTTTCTCAAGCTAATTACTTTTGCTAAATTTTTCTTTAAGTTAAAAGTGATAACCTAAAATTTAATCGCTTTGCTCTCTCTCTCTCTCTCTCTCTCTCTCTCTCTCTCTCTCTCTCTCTCTCTCTCTCTCTCTCTCTCTCTCTCTCTCTCTCTATATATATATATATATATATATATATATATATATATATATATATATATATATATATACATATATATATATATCAGGTGAATGCAGAAGAAATAGCAAAATCTGTAGTTGTGTTTGAGCAGTTTAGTGATTTCTATAAAATATTGCTAGTGTTTAAATGTAAGTACTCTTACTATAGAACCAATACTCTTTCAATTATATGATTTACTTTGAATATGAACCAGATGATGGAGTGTGTATTTTTATTATATTAAATTAGTTAAGTTCAAAGAAAATCATTCTTACATAGTTGGAAACCAGGTGATTAATATTTACCCAGGTGATAGTAAGTCCTCACTAAAACTACCTATTTAAAATAGTGAGTGAGTACAACATATACTGAGGGAGGTGAGTTTCTAAACCAATAAAATTATTGATTTTTGCAACATATAAGTATCCAGTAATATTGCTGATATGCTCTGATTTTAGTAGAAGGGTGGGAACAGTGGATAAAACAAAATACAGTTTTCAGGTTACAGGTCCTCTATGATTATGTTGTGTTACTTTTAATAAAAGACATAATCTAAACTGGGGTAGAAGAGAGAAATCTTTGACTCTGGAATACTCAGTTATATCAGCAGAGTACAAAAATGATCTATATATTTAGATCCTTCCTAAGATGCAGAAGGCCTGAGTCAGTTTTCATGGTGGAGAGTATAGGAAGAAGAAATTCTAATTTTAGTCATTAGTCAGAAGGCTATTTTAGTATCGATCTGTCCTTATGTATGTGTTCAGTGAAATTGATTTTCCAAATGTGTATTTTTATAAAGCCATAAGGTAACATTAAGTTAGTTTCCAAATCCTGTTGATATTTCCTTGAAATGTTTACCATAGCCATTCTATTCTAGATATTAATCACCTGACAGTTTACTATAACCTACTTGTATCAGGCCTCCCTAATTCCAGTCTTTCTTCCACTTGTTCTATTATGTATAACAATATCAGATTAATCTTCTTTAACAACCATTTTGACAATGACCTTTACTTGTCTTATTCCTGAGCATAATGGATTAGGTTGGAGAAACCTTAATGGTCATCTTGTCCAAACCTTTCATTTTGTAAAAGAAGAAACTTCGGCTCACAGAAATTATCTGCTCAAGATAGTTAATTTGAAGAACAAGTATTTTTTTACCTTATCCCTGACTCTGAATTAAATGTTCTTTAGTCTATAAAACTGTCATCCTCAGTCTAAACCTATTTGGCTATTAATTTCATAGTGTGAATCCCCAAAATCTATATCTTTACTAATAATCTATAACAAATATCCTTTAGGAACATTGGTCCATTCACCTTTTTACTAATATACTATGCTTATAGTTATGTCTTTGGGTTTCTTCCTCTCGTATTGTTTTTCATTTTCTTAGAAATTATCCTAAGTTCATTTTATTTGGCTCCACTTTCTATTTCTGAGATTCTTTGCATAATTAGGCTGATCTTTAGAAATTAGATGTGGTCTATTGCTGGTATTTTATTGGGAGCTTTTCTAGAATGGAAGATTCTATAGAGTTTACATGCCAATGGCTTAGTTCTGAGAACCCAGGATTGTTTACACATTCACAATGAGAAATGGGAATAGATCTTTTGGTCAGTAATTGAGTTAATTCTACTTAACTATAGGAATGAAAAAAAAATGCTCTGTTGTACTAAAAATCATTCAAAGCAAATTATGAGAGCACATGGCATTATTTGCCTTGTCAATTTGCCTTTCCCTTGGGGGAAGAAAAAAAACCACACCTTACCCCCTTATTAAACATATATATATATATATGTGTGTGTGTGTGTGTGTGTGTGTGTGTGTGTATATGTATATATATATATATGTATATATGTATATATGCATCTGTCCTGTCATCAAGTAATTTTCCTAAATATTATAAAGGCCTAGTAAAATGAAATAATATTTAGTAATGACAACTTATATTTCTTTCACTATGAGACTATAACTCCAAGTCAGGAGTGGATTATTTTCTTATAATCATCCAATATTAAATTCTTATTTTATACATAATATATGGTATTTCCTTTATTTAAATAAGTTAGCAACATTTGCTTTCTTATTTTTTTAATCTAGAAATTATCAAGCAAAAAAGTCAATATATTTTATTACATGGCATACTTAGAAATGTGGTATATAAATATTTATGGAGATTTTTTAAATATGGATTTTTGTTTTGCTTTACTTAATAAAAATAACTAAAGCAATTTACAGATTTTGACTAAAATAGTTTTAAAATGAATTAGATTTTGAGATAACTCTTTTTATTTTATAAAAAAGGAAAACCAAGAGCTCAAAAAAATTATTTAAAATTTGCTTTCTTATTTGGCATATTAGTAGTATGCTATTGTTCCTCCATCCTCATCCGTAGAGCAAAATAATTTTCTTATGAATAATTTATGACCAATTACCCATTTTCCAATTAATTAGTATTTTTATTAATACTAAAAAAAATTCTGCTATTTATTCAAGCTTTAATATTTAATATTTATTATATTACCAAATATATCTAACTAACTTTATGGACTAAAAAAGAATAGAAAAATAAACTAATGGGTTAAATAATATCATTGTCATCTTGAAATTATAAAAACAGTTGATTCTTTTATCAATCTGTCTAAACAGATGGACCCTGAAGGCCAATGGCTTGGCTTTGTTGGACCATGACCATTATGGATGTCTTTGTCCTTTTCTTGTCATTGACACATTACCGATTATGAGGGAAAAAATGCTTTAGGATAATTGAAAGTTGAGTTTTTTCTGATCCTTAAAATATGTTGGAATTGGGGCAGCTAGTTGGTGCAGTGGATAGAGCACTATCCCTGAAATCAGGAGGACCTGAGTTCGAATCTGGCATTAGAAATTTAACTCTTCCTAACTGTGTGATGCTGGGTAAGTCACTGAACCCCAGTTGCCTCAGCAAAAAACAAACAAACAAACAAAAAAACTGTTGTAATTCACATTTTTATTAGTAGCATTTTTAAAAGCTTTATTGATATGTTTTATTTTTACATTACTAATATTAACTGATTACCCTATATCATAATATATAAGAAGTCTCTAATAACAATAAAAACAACAAAGTTAATTAAAAGTAATAAATTGTTCATTTTATCTGAAAGTGCATGCAAATTTGTTTTAAAAAAAAAGTAGAAATTTATTCTGCTATCTTCTACCCCTGCTTCACTGAGGAAAGGGGAAGAGAGAAAATAAGAACAAATTCATTCTAACAATATTTTTTATTTTCCAAATCAAGAACATTTCCTCACTGGTTATACACAAAAAAGATGCCTTTTCTATTTTGATTCTAACTCTATAGCCCTTCTCTTAGGAAGTTACTAATACTTTTTTCATAATCAGTCTTCTGAGATGTGATATGGTAATTATGTTATCATTGTCTTACTGCCTTCAATGTTGTTTGTCTTTACAGTGTTCTTGTTATTAAATAAATTTATCTCTTGTTCTATTCATTTAATTTTTCATCAGTCAAGAAGTACTTAATATTGTTTATTTTTATAAAACTGAAATTGTGGCATGAATTGTTTTCTTGTGTTATGCTTATTAGATGGCAGAGAGGATAAAGTATTGGACTTAGTGTCAGAATTCAAATCCATTCTCAGACATGTATTTGTGTGTGATCAGAGCAAGTAACTTGAAAAACATATTCAATTTTTGACTCTGAAAGTTTTTAAGATATCTTTTGTCTTAATTTAAGTATTTTTGTTTCTATTCACTATTTTATTGAAGTTTTTGATGTTATTGACTAGGGGAAATGATTTATTTTTTAAAAACATTCTAAATTGTTAGTGACTATGTAAATAAAAAATGAATTAACTCTGACATTCTACTTTTTACTCATTAAATTAACAAAGTTAATACCATATGATAAAACTGAAAGTTATCTAAGTTATGATAAAATATGTATGCTATTATATTATTACAAACTATGAAATTGTCTAACTTAAAAAAAAATTAAACAACAACAAAGAAAAAGGTGAAAATAATATACTTCAATTCATATTCATTCTCCATAGTTCTCTGTCTGGATGCAGATAGCATTTTCCATCTCAAGTCTTTTGGAATTGCCTTGAATCATTGCATTGTTCAGAAGATCCAAGTTCATCACAGCTGATCATCATATAATCTTATTGTTTCTGTGTACAATGTCCTCTTGGTTCTGCTTGCTTCATTCAGCATCAATTCATATAAGTCTTTCCAGGATTTTCTGAAACCAGCCTGCTTATCATTTCTTATAAAACAATGATACTCCATTACATTCAATTACACACATTACCATAATTTATGCAGCCAACTGACAGGCATCTACTCAATTCTCAGTTCCTTGACACAAAAAAGGGGCTAAAACCATTTTTGCATATGTATTTTGGAAATAATATATTCTTTATTTGTGTGAAGCCATTTTAATTTTTGAAACTCCTAACTTTGTTTTCTCTTTCTCCTTTTAAATCAAATTGGCTAAATTTATTTTATTCTTTTTTCTTTGTCTAGAATTAGATATTTCTTTATCTACAGTGTTTCTTTCCTATTTTTAATTTTGTTAATATTCTTTGATTTTTACTATTTCTATTTTGGTGTGTAAGTGATATTTTTAATATTTTTTAATATTTTAGTTACATTCTGAATGAATTGATTTGTTATTTCTTTTAGTTGTGAGAATTAACAAGTATATATAGAGACAGAAATTTCACTTAAGTATTGATTTATTTGCATTGTCTTCATTGTTCTTTCATTATTGTAATTACATTTAATAAAATAATCTGTCATTTTTAGAATTTATTCTTTGATCCACAAGTTCATTTGAATTAAGTTATTTGATCTATTTAATTATTTAGTTTATTTTTTCATCAAAACTATAATATAATCTTGTTTTTTTTTTCAAATATACATATATATTTATGTGATCTATAAGGGGAAGCTGAGGTCTTTCTGCTTCTCTGTATTTTGAGGTTTTTATGTTTTAAGGCAAAATCAATATGAAATTGCATTCATAGCTTAAAAATAGGTTTGCATTTCTATTGCTATTTATTAATTACTATAGTTCTATCACATTTTATTTTTTCTGGAATATTATTCAAATCCTTAATTTATTTCTTATTTATGTTTTAGTTAGAGAATTATCCAGGACTGAATAGCTAAAGTGAGGTTCCCTTCTAATATAGTTATTGTTTATTTCTCCTTATAATTAATTTAGTTATTCCTTTAATTATTTAGAAACTATTCTAGTCAGTGTTCACATGTTAAATATCAAATTGAATTCATTGTATATTTTACCTTTCAACAAAATGTAGTTTCTTTTTTTATCTCTTTTAACTAAATCTGTTTTTATAGTAATCTTAACAGGAATCATCATGGCTAAACCTGCATTTAAAAAACAAACAAACAAACAAAATACGTCAGCAAATAATAATTGATTTTGGCCCAACCTCTTATTTTAACTCTGTGTGAATCTTTATAAATCAGTGAATTTCTCATAAGCAAAATATTACATCAATAAGAAGAACTCACCCATAAATGGAAGAGATCAGTAGAATGAAGTAGAGAATAAATTCCATCATTCATTCAACCAGTTATTTACCACCAGCCTAGTATATGATATTAGCCTAGGTGCTCATCAATGTAAACATGATTTAAATATATATACATATATATAGGTATATGTATATATACCTATATATATATATTATTGTATTTATTATTTCCTATGACTTACCCATAGCACAAAATGATATTAACTATTGACTGATATTAACACTATAACACTATATTTATTAGAGATTAATGATTAGAGATTCAGTTACTTTAATTTATAAAATATTTGGACAATATATAATTGTTTTCAATTATTGAATGAAATTTAAAATTAGTGACATAAAGGAATATATTTTTCTTTAAATATTCAAATTTTTAACCTAGAAGCAAAATATACTTTAGTCTCTTTAGAAAGAATAATGATGGAATAATGAAAAATAATTTATTAGGTGATAATTACTAGCCATTGTGTGAAATAATTGGCATACAGATATAAAAGCAAGATAATACCTGTCCTCAGTAAACTTACATTTGAACTGAGAGACAATACAATAATGGATAATCACATATGTAATTGGCTTGAGAAGTCACATCCTTAAGAAAAGCAATAGAAATATTTTTTTGAAGAAAGGCTGGGATTTGGAAAGCTAATATTAATCTTTCATGCAGGAAGTAAAAAACAATGTAAACTATGGAAAGCATAGTTATATCTAAAAAATGATTAGAGATATAGACTTTCCAGCAATTTAGACAGCAGAGCCTTAGGGTGGAAGTTCCCAAACAGTAGTTTCAGTTTCCTCTTTTATTTATGAGGGAAAAATGCAAGAAAGAGAAGTGGTTGAAATCAAGCTTTTCTGTAGGGGAAAAAAAAAAACCCAGACTAAAAATAATATTGCATTAGATATGCTTTTTACTTAGAAATCAATTCATAACAAAGAGTTCTCAAATTTTCAGATTTTTTTATAAATGTATATATTTTCTTTAAACATAGTATACAGTTCTAAGTAAATTCAATGCAATTCTCTCCAAAACATGAAATATATTTAAATGGATAGTTAGAACATTTATTTAGCACTTATTTTGTTTCAGACACTGATCTAAGCAGCCAGTATAGAAAGAAAAATAAACCAGATACCCCTTGCCCGCAAAGACCTTACATTCTGATAGAGATGGTAGTGTTTGAAATGGAGAAGGTCCAATAGTGAAGTTCTAGTGGGAAAATTTCAGGAAATTGTTGGACAAGCTATTGAAGACCTACCTAGCACCTATTTGAAAGACTAATTGATTAATTCAAGCCAGACAAAATATTTGCTATGTACAAATTACTGTCATGACCCAGAGTCACCAAGATACTATGAAAAATAGTTCCTTCAGAGGAGGGGAGGGGCAGAACCAAGATGACTGAGACCACACACATGTTCCTGTCTGACCTTCTCAACACCCCTCACACTAATTATGAAATCTAGCCTCTGAAATAGCTGTAGCGCAGCAGAACCCAAAAATATTGGGAGTGCAACAAATTATCAGCAGAAGATAATTTCAAAGATCACCAGCAAAGGTCTATTTCAATTGGAAATGGGAGGGAGTCAGCCAATGCAACCAGCTGAATACAAACACCAGCGCAAACAGCAGAGTCTCAGGGTGCTGACATCTCTGTGTGGCAGTGCAGACTCTGCATGACAAAGAATCTATGGGAGGTACCAGAACAGAAAAGGTCTGTTTCAATTGGAAACAGGTGGGAGGCAGCATAACACAAGCAGCTGACCACAAACACCAGAGAAGAGTCCCAGGGCATTGCTGACTCCACAGGATGATGCAGACCCAGTGTTTCAGGGAATCTACAGGAATCTACAGCAGTGTCGGCCATTCTTCCATGGTTGCAAGCCAATAGATCAACAGAGAAGTTATAAAATATCCAACACAAATAGAAAAGATCTATAGTGAACCACAAAACACCATAATCTCATGGTATCTGGCCATACCCACCCAGCATGGGGAGTGAATCAGCATTGACCCAGAACAGCTTTGGCAGCTTAACAAACCTCCCCTGTCCTAAAGGCAGACCTTAACTTAAAAAGATGAGTATTTTTTTTTTTTTTTACTGATGATAGACAACTTTTATGGCAAAAGAGAAGAACAGATTTCAAACCCTGAGGAGACTACAGCCAGATTGTCTCCAGATGAAGTCGCAAAAGACAATATAACCTGGTCCCCATCACACAAGGTTCTTTTAGAAGAAATTAAAAGGATCTTGAAAGAGAGCTAGAAAAAAAAATAGGGAAAGGAAATGAAAAAAAATTTAATATGTTTGGAAAAGACAACACAGAAAGTATCTGAAGAAAATTCACTACAAAATAGACTTAGTGAAATGAAAAAAACATATAATTCATTAAAAGATAGATTTGATAAAATGGAAAAAGAAATCAAATCCCAGAAAACAGAATTTCTGAAAAAGAAAAAGAAAAACATTCCTTACAAAATCACAATTTGTGAAATAGAAAAGGAAAATAACTCCTTAAAAAACAGAATTTGTGAAATGGAAAAAAAATCCATAAAACATAACAAATTCATTTAAAAATTAAATTGGACAAATACAAAAAGAAGTAAAAAAAAGTAAATGAAGAAAATAATTCACTAAAAATAAGAAGTGGAGGGAAATGGATGACTCCATGAGACAACAAGAATTAGTCAAGCAAAACAAACAAACAAACAAACAAAAACAAACAAAAAAAAAAAAAAAGAAAGAAAGAAAAAGAAAAGAAAAGAAAAGAAAAAAATAGAAAAAAAATGTAAAATACCGACTTGGGAAAACAACACATCTGGAAAATAGATATAGGTGAGATAATGTAAAGATTATTATACTCCCTGAAATACATAATGAAAAAAGAACTGCTCGGATGTCATGTAAACAGAAGGTAACATGACTGTTGAAAAACACCTACTGAAAGACACCCCAAAATTAAAATCCCAAGGAATATTGTGGCTAAATTTCAGCACTATCAGATCAAGGAAAAATATTACAGGCAGCCAGAAAGAAACAATTCAAATACCGAGGAGCCATAATAAGGATTACACAGGATCTAGCAGCTTCCACTTTAAAGAATTGAAGGGCCTGGAATCTGATATTCCAAAAGGCAAAGGAACTTGGAATGCAGCCAAGAGTAAATTACCCTGCTAAACCAAGCATTTTCTTTCAGGGAAGAAGATGAACACTCAATGAACCTGTTGAATTCCATTTATTTTTTTATGAAAAGACCAGAGCTACACACACACACACACACACACACACACACACACACACACACACACAATTGACTTTCAAATATAGAATTCAAGAGAAGCATAAAAAAGTCAAAAGAAAAAAAATATTCCTGAGAACTGTATTTCTATTATGGGTATACATTGACAGTACATGTATAAATCTAATTTTACTGTTATAAAAAAGACACTAAAAATGGAAAGGAAATTGTAACAGAAAAAAAAAAGGGGGAAATGGAGGTAAGATGAGGAAAATTACATCTCAGGAAGAGGAAAAGAAAACATAGTATAATTGAGGGAAAGAAAGGAGAGTGATGGGTATTATGTGAATCTTAGCCTCACCAGATTTGACCCAAAGAAACAGTATTATATACATATATACATATGTATATATAGTAACATTGCTGGATCAAAGGGTATGCACAGTTTGATAACTTTTTTGAACATAGTTCCAAATCATTCTCCAGAATGGCTGGATGTATTCACAATTCCACCAACAATGTATCAGTTTTCCCACATCCCTTCCAACATTCTGCATTATCTTTCCCTGTCATTCTAGCCAATCTGACAAGTATGTAGTGGTATCACAGAGTTGTCTTAATTTGCATTTCTCTGATTAATGACTTGGAGCATCTTTTCATATGGCTAGAAATAGACAAGAAACATATTTAAAGCAGAATGATATCAGAATAAAGGTAAAAGGCTGGAGCAGAATCTATTATGCTTGAGAAAAAGTTTAAAAAAAAAACAGGGGTAGCCATCCTGATCTCAGAAGAAGCAAAAGTAAAAACTGATCTAATTAAAAGAGATGAGGAAAAAAATTATATCTTGCTAAAGGATACCATAGCAATATCAATATTATCAATGAAGCAATATCAATATTAAACAAATATGCACCAAGTGGTATAGTAACTAAATAGAAGTTAAGAGAGTTGCAAGAAGAAACAGACAATAAAATTATATTAGTGGGAGATCTCAACCTTGCTTTCTCAGAACTAAAAAAATCAAACCACAAAATAAATAAGAAAGAAGTTAAAGAAGTAAATAAAATACTACAAAAACTTGATATGACAGATCTTTGGAGTCAATTGAAAGGAGACAAAGGAGTACACTTTCTTTTCGGCAGTTCATGGAACCTATATAAAAATTGACCATATATTAGGACATAAAGACTTCAAAATCAAATGCAGAAAGACAGAAATAGTAAATGCATTTTTTTCAGATAATGATGCCATAAAATTTATATTTAATAAAGTGCCAGGTAAAATAGACCAAAATTAATTGGAAACTAAATAATCTTATCCTAAAGAAAGAATGTGTGAAACAGCAAATCATAGAAACAATCAATAATTTCATCCAAAAGAATGATAATAATGAGACAATATACCAAATTTTATGAGATTCAGCCAAAGTTGTAATAGAGGGAAATTCTATATCTCTAGATGCTTACTTGCATAAAATATAGAAAGAAAAGATCAATAAATTGGGCTTGAAACTAAAAAAAGCTAGAAAAAGAACTAATTTTAAAAACTCAAATCAAATACCAAACTGGAAAATCTAAAAATAAAAGAAGAGATCTATAAAATTGAAACTAAAAAAAACAAACAAACAAACAAACAAAAACAAACCTATTGAATTAATAAATAAAACTAAGAATTGGTTTTATGAAAAAAAAAAAAAAACAAATAGATAAACCTTTAGTTAATTTGATTAGAAAAAGTAAAGAGGAAAGTAAAATTGTTAGTCTCAAAAATAAAAAGGGATAACTATCCACCAATGAAGAGGAAACTAGAGCAATAATTAAGAGTGACTTTGCCCAAATTTATGCCAATAAATTTGATCATTTGGTAACTTAAATGAAAGGATGAATACCTTTAAAATATAGCTTGCCCAGATTAACAGAGGAAGAAGTAAATTGGTTAAACATTCCCATTTTAGAAGAAGCAGAACAAGCTACTAATGAATTCCCTAATAAAAAATCCCCAGAACTAGATGGATTTACATGTAAATTGTAGCAAACATTTAAAGAACAGTTAAGTCCAATACTATATAAACTATTTGAAAAAAATAAGGAATGGAGGACTCCTACCAAATTCCTTTTATGTCACAGACATGGTACTGATACCTCAACCAGGTAGGAAGAAAACAGAGAAAGAAAACTATAGACCAATCTCCCCAGTGGATATTGATGCAAAAATCTTATAGAAAATATTAGTAAAGCCTAGGCAATAAGAGCCGAGAAAGAGATTCAAGGAATTAGAGTAGGAAATGAGGAAATAAAACTATCACTCTTTGCTTTTGATGGTATACTTAGAGAACCCCAAAGACTCTGCTAAAAAGCTATTAGAAATAATTCAGAATTTTAGCAAAGTGGCAGGATACAAAATAAATCCACATAAATCCTCAGCATTTTTATATATCACCAACAAAATGCAACAGCAAGAGATAGAAAGAGAAATTCCATTCCAAACAAATGTTGAGAGTATAAAGTATTTGGGAATCCATCTACCAAAGAATAGTCAGGAATTATATGAGAAAAATTACAAAACACTCGCCACAAAAATAAAGTCAGATTTAAATAATTGGAAAGGCATTCAGTGCTCTTGGATAGGCCGAGCGAATATAATAAAGATGACAATACTCCCCAAACTAATCTATTTATTTAGTGCTATACAAATCAGACTCCCAAGAAACTATTTTAATGACCTAGATAAAATAACAACAAAATTCATATGGAAGAATAAAAGGTTGAGAATTGCAAGGGAACTAATGAAAAAAAAGTCAGAGGAAGGTGGTCTAGGTATAACTGATCTAAAGCTATATTATATAGCAGCAGTCACTAAAACCATTTGGTACTGGCTAAGAAATAGACCGGTAGATCAGTGGAACAGATTAGATACAAAGGACAAAAAAGGGTACATCTATAGCAATCTAATCCTTGACAAACCCAAAGATACCAACATTAGGGACAAAAATTCATTATTTGGAAAAAACTGTTGGGAAAACTGGAAATTAGTATGGCAGAAATTAGATATGGATCCACACTTAACACCATATACCAAGATAAGATCAAAATGGGTCCATAATTTAGGCATAAAGAGTGAGATAATAAATAGATTAGAGAAACAGAAAATAGTCTACCTCTCAGACCTGTGGAGGAGGAAGGAATTTATGACCAGAGGAGAATTAGAGATTATTATTGATCACAAAATAGAAGATTTTGATTACATCAAACTAAAAAGTTTCTGTACAAACAATACTAATGCAAACAAGATTAGAAGGGAAGTAACAAACTGGGAAAATATTTTTAAAAGTAAAGGTTCTGACAAAGGTCTCATTTCCAAAATATATAGAGAACTGACCCTAATTTATAAGAAATCAAACCATTCTCCAATTGATAAATGGTCAAAGGATATGAACAGACAATTCTCAGATGATGAAATTGAAACTATTTCCACTCATATGAAAGAGTGTTCCAAATCACTACTGATCAGAGAAATGCAAATTAAGACAATTCTGAGATACCACTACACACCTGTCAGATTAGCTAAGATGACAGGAACAAATAATGATGAATGTTGGAGGGGATGTGGGAAAACTGGGACACTGATACATTGTTGGTGGAGTTATGAAAGAATCCAGCCATTCTGGAGAGCAATTTGGAACTATGCCCCAAAAGTTATCAAACTGTGCATACCCTTTGACCCAGCATTGCTGTTATTGGGATTATATCCCAAAGAAATACTAAAGAGCGGAAAGGGACCTGTATGTGCCAAAATGTTTGTGGCAGCTCTTTTTGTTGTAGCTAGAAACTGAAAGTTGAATGGATGCCCATCAATTGGAGAATGGTTGGATAAATTATGGTATATGAAGGTTATGGAATATTATTGCTCTGTAAGAAATGACCAGCAGGAGGAATACAGAGAGGCTTGGAGAGACTTATATCAACTGATGCTAAGTGAAATGAACAGAACCAGAAAATTGTTGTACACTTCAATGCTGTATGAAGAGGTATTCTGATGGAAGTGGATATCTTCAACATAAAGAAGATCCAACTCACTTCCAGTTGGTCAATGATGGACAGAAATAACTACACCCAGAGAAGGAACACTGGGAAGTGAATGTAAATTGTTAGTACTACTGTCTATCTACCCAGGTTACTTATACCTTCGGAAGCTAATACTTAATGTGCAACAAGAAAATGGTATTTACACACATATATTGTATCTAGGTTATATTGTAACACATGTAAAATGTATGGGATTACCTGTCATTGGGGGTAGGGAATGGAGGGAGGGAGGGGATTATTTGGAAAAATGAATACAATAGATAATATTATTTAAAAAAATAAATTAAAAAAAAAGAAAATATTAGCAAAAAGATTACAGATAATCATCTCCAGGTTAATATACCACAACCAAGTGGGATTTATACCAGAAATTCAGGGCTGAAAAACTATTAGCATAATTGACTATATCAATAAACAAATTAACAAAAGCCATATGATTATCTCAACAGATGTAAAAAAAGAATTTAATAAAGTCCAACTCTCATTCCTATTAAAAATACTAGATAGTATAGGGATAAGTGGACTTTTCCTTAAGATAGTCAGTAGTATGTATTTAAAACCATCAGCAAGCATCATATGTAATGTAGATAAATTAGAACCATTCTCAGTAAGATCACGGGTGATACAAAGTTGCTTACTATCACCATTGCTATTCAATTTAGCCTTGGCAATAAGAGAAAAACAGATTAAAGGAATTAGAGTAGGTAATGAGGAAACCAAATTATCACTTTTTGTAGATAATATGAGGGTATACTTAGAGAACCCCAGAGAATCAACTTAAAAGATATTAGAAATAATCCACCTTAGCAAAGTTGCAAGATACAAAATAAATCCCCATAAATCATCAGCATTTTTATACAGCACCAACAAAATCTAACAGCAAGAGATACAAAGAGAAATTCCATTTAAATTAACTGTCCATAAAATAAAATATTTAGGAATCTATCTGCCACAGGAAAATCAGGAACTATATGGGCAAAGCTACAAAACACTTTCCACACAAATAAAATCAGATCTAAGCAATTGGGGAAAAAAAATCAAATGCTCATGGGTAGGTTGAGCAAATATAATAAAGATGACAATACTCCCTAAACTAATCTATTTATTTAATATTATATCAATCAAACTCCCAAAAAACCCAGAAAAACAGAAACTGTTTTTTTTTATTTTTTTGTGTGTTTTCATGTTCTATTAGAGTGCTTTATATAAAACAAGTGTAGGAAAAATGAGCATTGACTCATCTTGCTTGGTTTAATTAATTTTGCTTTGTTAGGAAGTGCTAGGTCACCCCGCCATGACGCATCTATGGACATTAGTTCCCTACATTTCTCTACCAAGACCATCTCTGATCCTATTTAAACTTGACCAAGCCTCTTGTCTCTCCATTTTTGGGTGGATGATGTATGAGGCCTCAGAGCAGGTAGGGAATAGCAAAGGAAATCTGGACCCTTTGCAGAGGTTTGACTTCAGGCCATCAGGATGTATGTGCATTGGTGTGGTCTTGCCCCTAAGTTTGTTTGTTGCCCTGTGGATTAGTGAAGAAGAATAATGCATTCCTGGATTGCTATGTTTGTGGAGAAGTGGGTTGGCTCATGGACTTTTCACCTGCTCCCTGTAAGTATAGGCAGTCTCAAATATAATGAAATCTTAGATTAGAACTGTTGTCTAGCTTATTTGAGCTGCTTCTGGTGGAAACAGACTCAGCTTGTTCCTTCTTTCCTAGAGCCTGTTTGAAAGGGAGGTGGCATCCAGTGGCACAGTTGGCTAGGTGGATGGCCAGTTTGTTAGGGGAACCAGGAGTATTGTTTGTCCCATTCTTTTCCAAATGAATTCCCTTTTGCAATGACCCAAAATAACTCTCCTTTTTCCACCACCCCACCCCCATCTTCAAAGTAAGCAGAGATGCAAGATTAGCTTTTGGCAAGAACCTTCTAAATTTGGCATCCTCCAGCCAATTTGGTGTTCTTTAAATTCATTAGTACTACACAGTTTTTCTTGCCCCACCTAGTTTTGACTCTGGGCTTAAGGACATCCATAATAAAATATTTAGAACATAGTAAGTCCTTGATATGTGTTTGAATGACAAATTGCTCCTGCCTCTTACATAGTTATATGATCTCTTTCCTTAGTCTATTCAAAATCTAACAGAACATACAATTGACAATCTATCTGCACAAAAGCACACAAATGTCTTATAATGTTATAATTTTATAATTTGAAGGACACTTAAATATCATCTGGTTTACTCCTGTTATTTTGTAGATAGGGAAATTGAGAACCACAAAAAGTGATAAACTTGTCTATGTTATAACTAACCTTTGTTGAAGAACTGAGAATGTAAAACTAACATTTCCTGACTCCCATTCCAATATTCTTTCCATTAACCCATACAAACAACAAAATTAATGTCTTTATACTAGTTTGAAACAAATGTTTGATACATATTTGTTAGGAAGATCCAGTTTGCAAGTGAACAAAGTATCTTATTCTCTTTCCTCTTATACTCCTCTACTTTGTTTACCAATATCTCAGAACATATGAGAATTTTTAAAAGTAACTTTTCTCTTTTTCACTTTCTCAAGCAGATAGCAAAATGTCAGGGACTTTTGCATAGAATAACAACAGAAGATAAAATTACATTTTTTGGTCTTCTTCATGGAGTAATTTAGCAACAAAGAAATCCCAAGTGACCCAATCTGGCTACCAACATTTCAGTGAGTAGTCTTAAAAGACTTGTTGAATGGTGCTACATCCATTAATAAAAGAACAAAAATGTTCTTCCACTGAAGGTGTGTAAACATTTTTTGTTATGTTAAACATGCTAGGTTTGGCCCAGAACTTGCCTTTTGGGGATTAATATTTATATTAAACTACTAATCTCATACAGAGATAAGAGACCAATATTATGTGCCAATAATACACGCAAAAAGACCACATGATTTGTATTTATACTTGAAGCTTCACAAGTTTCATTAATACAAAAAAATTCATGTACCCACTTTGGCCTCAGTCTCCTAACCCTTATTAGCACTTACTTATCTGGCTTCTAGGTATAACATGGAGGGGCAATGGCTGCTAATAAAATTACTCAGAAGCCTTTGTCTCTTGTGTTCCACTCATATCAATCAGCCAGTTAGTGTAATTTAGCTTTTACATAGGAATATTTACTGAGAAAAACATAGCAACGAGAAAAATTACAGGAATATTTCTGAAACTAAGGACATATTTTCTCTCCTTTTGAGAACACAGAGTTTTTGGAGAAAGTGGTCTCAACTTTTAAGTACAAGATAGTGAGATAAATGTGTAAAGAATATAGGGAGCTGAGGAGGCATTTTGCTCCTTATGATCCAGGGGCTCCTTTTTTTCCCCTCTCTGAGTCACTACCAAATTTATTTCAGTCATTTGTGTGTCTGCTCTGGCTCTTGTAGAAAACAGTATCTCAGTTTATATGTCACGGAAGAAGTTTGGCTGTTGTACTGGCTCCTCTTTGTAAATACCTGTGACTTTTATGAGTTAAATGATTTTGTCTACCTATTCCAGGTGAAAAGGGTACTACTAATGGTTCTTCCAATCTTAGGAAGTTCACAAATTTGAACTTCTAAAAACCTGATCATATCCATCCTTTGGTACTCATTCTTTTAAGACCAAAGGAGGATAAATATAAAACAAATAAAGATGTCATTCATAGATACATGACAGCTAGGTGGGGAATAGAGCTAGACAGGATTACAGAAGCTCACAACAATCATCCTTTTTTGAAAGACATAAGAGAAGAGAAAGAAATATGATCCACTTTCACATACAGGCGCAACCTCTCCTGTGCTCACTAAACTTCTATCTGTTATATTGAAATTAGGAAGGGAATACCACATATACTCTGAAGTGGGAGGGGGCTCTCTCCATCATGCATGTGTCAGATGATTGTGGGGGTGGAAGAGATAAAACAAGAAAGGAAGTATGCTCATTTTAAAAAAATAAATCTTGCATAGAAAAATTTTTAAAAATTGATTTGTTTGGAACTGAACTACTATAAGTAATAGTTCCCTCAGTGAGATCCCAAATCTTGGCAGTCAGGATATATTATGCAGAGAAAAGAGAAGAATATATGACATATATTCTGTTCTTTCCTTAAGAGGAAATACTCATTTTTCTACTTACAAGCAAACTTTTTGCCAAGTGAATACTAGTGGCAAATCTTTACTGTAACTCAAGCACACAATAAATAGTCTTTTGAAAGGCAGAAATTAAAGTTATCATCTCAGAGCAGTGACTGGCTTGAACTTTCAGTGTGCTCAATCATTGATGGTACTGACAGAAAAGAAAACTTCAACTGAGCAAGCATTTGGAACCAATATGTTTTCATTGTAGAAAAAAATCACAAGGGAACTTAGTCAAATGGGAATAAAGTTACACTGAGAGCACAGAAAAACCATGTATTACTCAGGAAACCCATCAGTTAAACAAAAATGTATGTTTGAACTATGAGTGAAATGGGCACCATACAATATTGAAAAAAAAAAAAAAAAAAAAAAAAGAATTACTATCTTCAGATCTCTGTTTCTCTCCATAAAAGACAGGGCTAAAATTTCTTCCTATGCATTCATCAAAAAGTCAAATGTGATATTTAACCTGCAATGTATAATTTGTTGCCTTTGGGAGGAAGTGAGGACGAAAAAGAGGGAGAAGAAATTGGAATACAAAGTTTTGCAAAGGTGAATGTTGAGAACTCTCTTTGCATGTATTTGAAAAAATAAAATACTATTAAGATTAAAAAAAACCCATGTAAAATGTGAATGAAAAGCAAATCATTCTAATTTGATATAGTCTGTAGTGTAGTAAAACCAATCTTAAAAATAAGCAGTATATCTGATATACATAAAAATATTAAAATAAGCATGTTAATTTGAAAAGTTCCAAGAAGCTCCTACTCTTGGAAATGTTAGTTTGAAATTTTGTTGTTAGTTTCATTTCTTTATTTGTATGACTTGGCTTTTCTTAAATCATAGCTATTCCATGGCAGAAAATATCTTGCTTATGCTTAGATATTTACCAATGTAACCTCAGTTTAAGCCTGGAACATTTTTCAAAGACTTCTAATTGGTATAACAAACAACTTGATATTGTATGCATGTGCCACGCACATGTGCTCGCGCGAGCACACACACACATACACACACTCTCTCTTCCAGATTTTCTTTAGGATCAATTTGAGTGAAGAAAATAGAAATATTATTTTTGCAGATATTTAAGAGAGAAAGCAGTGCCTTAAAATGCCCCTGCTTTGGATCCCTACAGAATTTGAAGAAATTCCCCTTCACTATCAGGACCTCCTTGAGAATTGTCTGGTATGTCCCTATTGGTTTAACTTTTCTGATTTCTGTTTGCCATCTCTTTATAGACATTGTTTAATTCAGTATTGAAAACATGCAATCCTCTTTTATGAAACTAGCACTTGGTGTGAAGGAATATCCAGCCTGTGAATGTAAGGCTGAGTTTGAACTTCCAAATAATGATCCTAGACCAGCAGTAGTCAAAAGTGAAGATGGTATAATTCTATTTATTTAATCTTCCCAATAAAGAATAGAACATCGAGATTCTTGACCCTTTCTTCTATTCCTATTTAGGTAGAATCTTTTTTGGAGAATGATGGACAAAATCTTGCCACAGCTCCCTATAAATTACTTTTAGATACTAGTACTTTTAGGTAAATAAACAGTAACATTTATTTCATACATGGTAGTATTAATGAACTTGAATCTATATTTTTCAATAGTGAGTTGTGGTAGAGAGGAAAAAGATCTTGAGGTTCTTAAAAGAGAGGAGAAAGACTTCTCCTCTCAAAGATTTATTTCACTTGTGTGGGAACTCCCAACAAGGAAACTCCTTCTACTTTTGTTTTTACCTTTCTTTTATTTTGTATGTACTGATTTATATATGTTGTCTCCTAAATTGGAGTATAAACTCCTGAGAGTATAAATTACTTTTGCTCTTTGTTTTATTATCCTAGCATTAGTACAAAGTAAGTATTTAATAAATACTTGTTTAATTATTGCAGACTATGATCAGTCAATAAAATAACATACATTCATTCATTATAGATTCAAAAAATAAAATGAAGTTCCCTTCAAAGAGCTTATATTCCTTTAACAGCTATTACATAACATCAAATATTAGAAACTTAATGTGAGAGATTAAGCTTTTGTGAAGGTCTCAAAGTCTGTATGTATCAGAAGCAGGACTTGAATCTGAGTTTTATTTGAGTGAGGCAAGTTCTCCAGTCCTTAAGACATATGGACTATCTGGTCCTTAAAAAATATTTTATAGCATTTCCTTTTTCCTCATTTCTCTTCTTGACCTCTCTCATTATTAGAATCTTTCTTTTTTTTCTAACATTCCCAGGAAACTAACCAGAACAGGGAAAATAATAGGCATGTCAAATTGGTAAAAAACAAAACAAACAAACAAACAAACAAAACACTAGAATTTAGCCTCAGGGCTGCCATTAAGTAATTCATGCTCTTGAATAACTTAATATCTCTTAGTGTTGGTTTTCTCATCTATACCATAAAAGTGTAGTGATCTAGATTGGTTTTCTTCAAAATGTGGAAAGGGTCATGACCTTAAGGAGCATGTAATTCTCCAAAATGAGTTGAATCCCACCTTCTTCAGGGAAAATCAATCATAGGGCTTGTCTCAAACACATTCACACTTACCTACTCATATCCTCACATCACTGTCCTCTACTTATCTTTACCTCCAAACTCTGTCCTTCTGTCTACCCTAGAGTTCTCAATCTTATACCTTTTGAGCCAAGCATGAATTCATAGAGTGCTGTAAAATCTCAGCACCCAAAAAGAGCAGCTGCCTATATGTAACTGGGAAAATATCATCTTTTCATAGGACTTCGTGATTTTGATAGACAATTCTTAGAGAATGGGTTCTGTAGTGGGGAAAGTAACTTGTGAATTTTACCTTTCCCATTTCAATGTTGGATGACACAGTGAGTCACAATGGATAAGCAGATATGGATGGACTATGTGGTCTTCATCAAAGTTATGATTTTATTATCTTTCCTACCAAATCCATAATATTCTATACTTTTCTGTTATTTTTAAAGGATCCTCTATTCTTCTAGCCATCTGGATTCTTACAACATGGTAGTCACTTTTGATTCCTCACTGTTTTTCACCCACATAACTAATCAGTTACCAAATCTTATTCATTCCATTCCCACATCTCTCACATCTGATCCCTTTTCTCTATTCAGACTTAGTTGCAGCAACATATAGCAACCACCAGGTGAGGCATTAACCATCTATCTCTTGAATTATTAAAATAGTCTCTTAATTGTCCATCCTGTCCAAACCACTTTTCAAAAAGCTGTCAGCATCATTTTCCTCAAGTGCAGGTCTGATTATTTCATCCCTCCTCTCAATACACTCTTAGTGACTCTATATAGCCTCTAGGATAAAATGCTATTTAATCTTTATATCATCCTTTTAAAATTTATTTTTACATAAATGTTAAAATATTAATGATTATTTTCAGAATAGTACATGTTTAAATTTTATTAACATATATATATAATGAAGATATTTAATTGGAAAATATTTGACAAAACAAATTAAAGTACAATAGAATATAGATGTTAATGTGTAGTTTTCTAAGTTAATATGTAGCAGAAGTATTTTGTCCCTGTTAGAGTTTGACATCTCTAGAATAGAAGAATTCTAAACATTCTTTCTTCTTTAACAAAAAAAGAGCACTTAATCCTCTATTCAACATTTTATGTAAATCAGGATACCTGATATTTTTCTTCCAAGTGCATACAACATCTTGAATTTTTACAGAGATGGGGGGATTCTGTCTCACAAATTGACCCATTCCTCCTGTGAATAGTTCTAATTATTTGAAAATAATTCTTTTTGTTGACCCAAAATTCATATCTGTGTAACTTTTACCAACTGGTTTTACTTGTTGCTTAATAGATAAGCAAGAGTGCAACTATTAGAACCTCATTCAGGGACTCTCCAACAGATGATATTATATCTACAGAAGTAGTAAGATGGGGATTTTCATCAAAAGAGTCTCAACAGGAAGAAGAGAATTTTAGAAAACACAAGATCCCATTGTTACTTCTTAATTTTCAAAAGTCATTTTATTAACAGTATTATAGCACATGGCTCTTCTCTAGCCAGATGTTTCCCCTGTGTATGAAAAGCATTGCCCCTTTCATATGTGTGTATTTTATTTGTTGAAAGGGAAAGAAAACAGATATTCATGTAAACAAAAAAACTTCAAACAATTATAAGTAGAAAAGAGCCCTTTGGATAACTATACTGAGAAGACCTGTTTTAAAGCAATTCAGAGTTAAAGGCTTGACTGATGTGATTAGGATAATTTTTAATGTTTAGGATAGTTTTTAATATTTAAGATTTTATTGTTGTGAAGACTGCATCAAAGAACAGTATTGGAATTATTTAATTACTTTAGAATAACAATTTCGTGTTATATATGGTAGATCCTGTAATGGGCCAGAACTCTGGGGAAATATATTTGAAGCAAGGATTCCTACAAGAAGGTGTTAACTCAGGGGAACTGATAATACAATGGTTATCTAGTTTAGCATGGTGGTTAATAATTGGATTATCTGTGGCTCCCTCTCTCTTTTGTTTTTGGAGGAGCATCTTGATGTCTCTGTTTCTCCTCTCTACTATTGCCTGTCCTTGAGGATTAAAAGACATGCCAGTTGTGTGTAAAATCTTATACTCTTCACAAAAGTGTACAAAACATTTAGAAGTATCTGCAGGTCCATGGGGGCTCTCAAAAGTAATGGTATATTTTGTCACCCCAACTTGGGGGCTTTAGAAAGCAGGACATTACATTTGGATGTGCAGACTGCTGATTGCCTGACTGACTGAGACTGCTGATGCAGACTGGGAGACTGAAGGAGACAATAAAAACTTTGACTTTATTCTTGACTATTCTTGTGGTGATTATTCTTCTAAAATCAAGGTCTATTTGGAGGACCTCCAGAGAGCTAGTCAGAACATTAGAAGATCCAAGGATTTGGGGTTTCTCAATATGAAATAGAAATGAGTGACTTTATATTAGGAGGCATTGCTTTGAAACAGAAGAGCCAGACATTGGCACAGAAACCAGATGACAATATAAGGCATGAGCAACTGAAGAAGTTATGTGTATCTTTAATGGAAGTAATACATCAAGAATCTCTTAGGTTGTTTTATCAGAAAAATGTATTTAAGGTTTTTGCATGGTTATAAGGTCTTATCATTATTGTTGCTGTTGATATGGCGTAAGGTTTTATGACACTTTATGACACAAGTCTGAGACTGAAATCTCACCAACTTTTATAGTTTGAAAATTACTTTCATATATGACTAGAATGGAAAAATTTTCAAGTCTACTTACATTAAAAAGGAAGTTTTGTTTGAATTTTTTAGTTGTGTTAAAGCTGCATTTTAAGTTGGTAGCAAAATATCTAAGCTTGCAGTACTAACAATTATGAGAACTTAATTAATAAAAAGGTAACAGAATGGTGTAATGGATAGAGTACAAGGCTTAGAGTAAGGAAAATTTAAGTTAAAATCCAGCCTCAGATACTTACTAGGACTGTGAGCCTGGAAAGTCACTTAAATTCTTTTTGCCTCAGTTTCTCATCTATAAAATATGGACACACGGAGAACAAAATAGTAAACCAGTCCAATATTTGTCCCAAAAATCTCCATGAATCTGTAGTCCAAAGGATCACAAAGAATTGGTCATGACTGAAGAACAATGATTTTCTACACACATAAATGGAAATGATTAATTCCTTAGTATAGTCTCAGAGAAGAATAAGTTGTGCCAGTATGGATTTAATGTGATATGAGTTGTTGAAATCAACAATCATATTGACAAAATTACAGATTCATTTTCAATTCAGTTAAATTCAATAAACACTATCTTAAGTGACTAATGTATGCTAGGTTGAGTATACGAATTAAAAAAGAGACAGTCCATGAACCTATCGAGGCTTACAATCTAGTGAGGGAAGACAAAAAGAAAGCTGGAAAACCAGATTGGGGAGGACAAGTATATTTCTTTTTTCTGGAGTTAAAATGAATACAGTCAAAGTTACAGATAGAGAATAGGATAAACCGTAGATGTGAAATTTCCAGACTCTACAATGGAAATCTTTGAAAAAAGTTTAGTACCCTTCACATGAGCCCTTAAGAGTGGAAAGAAGGATGAGAAAGATGGTACCCAAGGTTTGCATTAGCAACATAGCAATGAGATTTGAAATGACATATTAACCAAGAAGGAAAATTTTGTACCATGGATTTCCTTGGAAATTAAGCAATTTGTCTAAAGTTACACAGCTAATTAATGGAAGAGTTTATATTGAAGCTGTCTTATTGTTGAGTTATTGCTCAGTCACATTCAAATCTTTGTGATTTTCTTGGGGTTTTCTTGGGGATAGTAATAGTTTGCCATTTCCTTCTTCAACTCATGCTACAGATGTGGAAATGAGTCAAATAGTGTTAAATGACTTGCCTAGGGTTGCACAGCTAGTAAGTGTCTGAAAGCAGATTATTTAAAATTATATCCTCTAATAGATATCATAAAACAATATATTTGTTGAAATTTCAACCATCTCTTTATATGTTCTCACTCCAAAATAAATGAGGGAGAATGTAAAAAGGAGAGTTATCTAATATCTTGAACTTTGTTAGAACCTACCCACCCTTTGCAATAAAAATAAATCTTAGAAAGCATTGCCTAAAATGTTTGTGGAAGTTCTTTTCATAATGGCAAGAAACTGGAAACAGTTGGAAAGTGGTTGATTAAGTTAAGGTATCTGAATGTTATGAAATATTATTTTCTAAAAGAAACAGTCAGGAGGATGATTTTAGAGAAGCCTGGAGAAACTTACATGAACTGATGCTAAGTGAAATGAGCAAAACCAGGAGATCATTGTACATGAAACAAAAATATTATAGGATGATTAATTCTGATGAACGTGACTTTTTCCAACAATGAGGTGATTGATGCAAGTTCCAATGATCTTGTGATATAGAGAGCCATCTACACCCAGAGAGAGGACTGTGGAAACTGAATGTGGATCATGACATAACATTCTTACTGTTTTTGTTGTTTGTTTGCATTTTGTTTTCTTAATCATTTTCTTTCCTTTTTGATCTGATTTTTCTTGTGCAACAAGAAAATTGTATAAATATTTACACGTATATATATAACATATATTTTAACATGTGTAACATATATTGGATTGCTTGTCATCTAGGGGAGGGGGAGGGGAGAAGGGGGAGAATATTGAAACACAAAACTATGCAAGAATCAATATTGAAAAATTATCTGTGCATATGTTTTGAAAATAAAAAGCTTTAAGAAAAAAGAAAGTATTGCCCGTATGTTGTAAGGAACAGTAATGAATTTGAAGTAGAAAAGGATGACAAAATCAATTAGAATCATTTCATCATTTTTTTCCTTCTTTTTTTTTTTTTTTTTTTCATTTGAGCTTTCTCTTACTCTGTAAGAGAGTCACCAAGAGTGAAATGCAGTAATTTGCATTTATAAGAGAGAGTAGGAGATAATACAAAAAGAAATGGAAATTGGTGTTTGGATTAGGGATTTCCTTTCCTTTAAAATTTGTATTGTGGAGTTTAAATACTTTTTGCACAGGGGAAAAAATATGATAGTGATATAGAGAGGAGCAGATGTTCTGCTTCTGGTGCCTCATTTTTAATTGATTTTATTCTCACAGTGACTATATGGCAAATAAGGAAGGGGAAAATAGGGGTAAGGATTATATGAATTTTTTTTTTGGTATGGGGAACTCTTAGATTAGGAAAGTCCCTCTACTAAAGCAAATTTGCTTTTTTTCTTTGCAACTGATGGTTTTATCAATTGCCTAGAAGACTCAGAATTTAGTTGACTTAAATATCACAGATTGAACTTGAACTCATTTATTCTATGCTAAAAACATATGGTAAACACAAAATAGATGTGATATTTCATGTAGATCCTATGTTAATATATAAAGGGTAAGTCATGTGCAATGCCTATGATGCCTATCAATAACTAATTTTTTTCCAAAAATAAGTTTATAGACTGACAACATAATGCATGATCTTTATTTATCTATATGTATGTATATATATATATATATGTATATATTGATAGCATAAATTGATAGTATAAATGACTTTCCAGTTACTTACAGATAATTTCAAATGATGAATAAAATATTTCCTATATTTTTCAGGGTTAGAAGAGAAGCTATTGTATTCTAAATTTCAAACCAGAAAATCTACTGCTGAGAATTTTAGTTGTTTAATATAAATGATTCTCCTTAAAACAGCATTTATAGTTATTTTTTAAAAGACCCACTGTTTTCATTGTCCTATTGTAGACATACAAAGAAGAAATTGAGACCTTGCAAAAATATTGTGCAGTGCTACTATTTTAAAATATACTTCTGCAGCATATTTGTACCCTGTTAAGTTTGGTTATCAAGGGAACTGGCCCAGTTTGGATTTGCTTCCTATAAACTTGTAGTGTGCAAACAGCTGAAGATCTTGAATCACCTGCAGCTGCTGACAAGCTCAAGGGCAAATATAAGAAGTAACTTCTGCAGACAATTGGGAAGACTTTTCAGCCAACCTGCATTAGAAGCAAAACTTTTTCAAGGACAAGAAAGAAATATGCATATCCTTCATACTTTAACATTCTTGCTTCCTGGTCCCCTCTTCTGTTCCTTAAAAACATGCACATTGACCCAGATTTCTGGGATCTTCGTCAAAATATAAAGGTGAATGCTTTGTGAGTCAAAGAAACAGTCAAATAATTGCCAGGAAAAGAGGAAGGTAAATATGGAGTGAGGAATATAGGACTTTATCTCCCATAACTGGTCTTTTACTTTTTATCTTTACTTGACACACTTTATGGAGCACTCAACATAACATTGATAAGCAAAAACTCAGTGAAACCCATAGATATGCTTAATTTACTTTGCCATTTGCCAATTCTGGAGACTTTAGCTTTTAGTAATAAAGAGGGGACCCTGAAACTCTAAAAATCCTTAAAGGAGAAAATCTCCTTCAACTCTGCCTAAGTGAGGCATGAAACTCATTCAATGAGTTTTGGGACTGAGCCAACCTCACCTAAATTACAAGGATGAAACTATTTGTCCCTCAGGGCAGGGTCCCTCACTAAGGTAGAGTTGAAGGAGATTTTCTCCTTTAAGGATTTTTAGTTTTGGGGTCCCCTCTTCAGTAAGACTGACAAAATTAGGAAGTAAGCAAAGCTTGTAATTCAGTAATTTATCCCTCCCTCCCATTCCTATTTCTTTGCCTTTCCTTTCTTTCAGATATCTTCCTTTTTCCACTTTGCCTTATTGCTCTTTCCCTTCTCTCCTATCAAAGCTTCCCTTCAGGAGAGCATCTGATATTAGTCCCTGTCTTTTAATGTGAATTTAAGTCAATCCTTCAGATGTTTCTGGGGTATACATATGTATATGTATACACACACACACACATACACACACACACACATAGCCTTTGCACTAACTGTGAAAAGGAATGAGATCCCATTCAAGAAATTTTAGGCATTAACGAAGTTTAGGAGAAAACATTTGACGGGCAGAAACTCTTTCCCAATACCATTTGTTGTGCCACAATTTCCTTTTATTGTCCTGCCTCAATTTCCCTAATTGTCCTGCCTCAATTTCCCTAAATTGTTCTGCCTCAGTTTCCCTGAATTGTTCTGCCTCAAATCCCTTAGTTGCAATCCCCCCTTCCATTTTATTAAGACTGATATAACTCAGGGCTACTTACTCTAAGGTTATAAATTGTCAATGTATAAACTCAAGATAAGGGGGAGTTCAGACTTCCTGTCTCCTAACTCCTCCTAAATTATCAAGAATTCATGGTCCTACCCCCACCCTGTCAGAACCAGATTGATTGTCTCTCAGTGCTCTGATTCTGTCCCTGCCTTGGGCCTGTAGGTGAGCCACATGTATATATACTTCGAGGGAAGCACACATTAGCTTCTGGATGCTTTGGACAACAGTCCTGGGAGCAGCATGTCCCCAGCACAACCTCTCTCTTTTAAATAAATTATTAAAACTCTCTAATCTCTATCTTGCCTCAATTTCCCCAGAATTATATATTAAGCGGAATCAAACAAAAGGTTGTCTCTGCTTGTAAATATCGTTTAGATTTTTTTCTCCATTCCAGACAGTACAAAAAAAAAAAAAATAGGGTTCAAAGAAGAAGATAGTAAAAGATATGAGATTATACTGCAACAATTCTGAAGGGAATAGACTAAAGCCAGTTGTTTGTTTTTCACTTAGGATCAAAGAATTCAAAGAATTATAGGACCTTAGAAATCATCTAAGTATAATATATATTATTTTCAGAGGAGCAAACTGAGACCAATGAGGTTGTCACTTTCACAGGTTACTCTGCTTCTAAGCAGTAGTTTAGACGTGGGTTCCCTAACTCCCAATTCTGAAATATTATATCACATGGTTAGTCTTTTATTAACCTTTGCTTTTCTCTCATTTACCTGACCTTTATAACTACTCTTTTTGCTAAACTTTCTTTTCTATGAAAGACAAATAAATAGAATTAACATAAATATATTTGCTATTGTATCCATTACTCTAAGTATGGAGTAGGGTTGAGACCAGGGAAGGATGCTATTACAGGAGATAAACAAAACAACTTATAATTAAATATGGAAATTGTGGGCAAGTAGGTGTTAGGATAATGGTAAGGAGAGTTAGTTACTTTTTATGCCCTCTATCTTCTCATCCTTCTCTGTTCATTACTGCTCTTTCTTACCTCTTCCCTTCAGACTTAACTTTCTGGTTAACTCCTCTGGGTCCTGGCTTGTTTTTTCATACTCCAACATAAACTATCAAGCTCATTTGTTAGCATTCAATTAGATCTATGTTATTTCCTGCTTTGGGGAAGTTTTGATTTTTACAGAATCACAGCATAATAGGCTTTGAACTTGGAAGGGAATTATGAAGTTATGCAGTACAATCCCATCCTTTTGTAGATGAGGAAATAGGTTCACAAATAATAGCCAATTAGCTTAAGGTTTTCTAAGTAAGTGATTTATGTTTCTGAACTCGTGATCTTTGCTAGAACTCCTTCTAACTACATTATTGGCTATATAAGTTAACAGATACAATTTAAGACCTTTTAGTTTTCGTGTGTGTGTGTGTGTGTGTGACTAGTTCTTAGCACAACATTATTAGCTGTTGCCTGACTGACTAGACACAAAATACTTATCTTCAATTAAGAATTCTCTCTCAACTATGATAACACATTATTAGGCTCATTAAGTGTTTCTCTGGGGGGAGAAATGAGGGAGAATGGAAATCCTGTAGGTTATATATTTTTAATGATCTAAAAATTAAAATGACACAGGCCTACATTGCTTTACTTAAAATGCATCATCAAAGAGATTTTAAGTTCTCAGAAGTATCTTGCTCAAGCCATAGTGTGTGGCCCTTATACAGGGTATTACAAAGTCTTTGTGAAATTTTAAGCTACAAAATTTCAAAACTATAACTTTTGGAATAGCATACTTTTTACTTGTCCAGTGAACCCACAGCTAGATTTTTGATCAATCCATGTGGAGGCAAAATTAACTCAAAATTTTCACTCTCTTACAATAATCCTGGTTGAGGAGATCACTATACACCTCAACAACAATACTGTATGAAGACATATTCTAATTGAAATGGATATCTTCAACATAAAGAAGATCCAATTCAGTTACAGTTGATCAATGATGGACAGAAACAGCTACAACCAGAGAAGGAACACTGGAAATTGAGTGTAAAATGTTTGCACTATTGTATTTCTACACAGGGTTACTTATACCTTTGGAATCCAATTCTTACCGTGCAACAAGAAATTTGGTTTTACACACATATATTGTATTAAGGAAATACTGTAACACATTTAATATGTATGGGATTGCCTGTCATCTAGGGGAGGGAATAGAGGGAGGGAGGGGAAAATTTGGAAAAGTGAATACAAGGGATAATCTTGTAAAAAAAAATTGCCCATGCATATATACTGTCAAAAAATTATAATTATAAAATTAATAAAAAAAAATAATAATCCTGGTTGGCTGGAGGTAGATGTGGATATGGAAAGGGATTAAAGAGCTTAACTCAAGAGGGCTATTAACATCTTGGCTCAGAAGATAGATAAGATCTAATTATATGAAGATAATAGGCAAGGCATTTTATGTTAATAAAATGACCAGAAAAAAAGGTAGATAAATAGAAAAGTATAGAATGCTAAATACTATGATTTGATTAAATATAAAGCAATATGTGAGTAGTAACAGATAAGGCTTAAAAGACATGTTAATGTCAAATGGCAGAAGGCTTAAAAGGCAAATTTATGGAATTTAACTTGATTTGACAGATTTTAAATTAAAAAAATTTTTTTGTAAATCAAAAAGTGAGGTATTATATGTTATGCACCAGGAAGATTAATCTGGCAGAAATATGTAAAATACATTTGGGAAAAGAGAAAGAGATTGGAGGGAGGGATAACAGGTAGGAGACTATTGCAATAGTACAATCAAGAGTTAATAAGGGCTCCAAACTTGTTGATGGCTATAAGAGTAGAAAAGAATAGGTGAATAGTAAAGATATAAAACCCATGTCTGTTACTATTTGACATAAAATAATTAAATTCTATGAAATTCTACTGAAATTTACATATATTAGAATATATTAGTTTTGATAAAAACTATTCATCTTTTTTTATATTTAAAGGATGTACTATTCACCTTTCACAAATTGGAAAGAAAATGCTTGCCTCAAAACTTTGATAGAGGAATATATATATATATATATATATATATTATATGTATTATATATATATATTATATAATATATATTATATGTATTATAATATATATATAATATATTTATATATATTATTATATATAATATATATATAATATATAATATATAATATATATTATATGTATTATATATATATTATATATATTATATGTATTATATATATATATATATTATATATTATATATATGTATTATATATGTATTATATATATATGTATATATATATACACATACATTTTTTAATGAGAAGACATTGTGTTATTTCCGGGGTTAGCTTTCTGGAGATCTTAGGACCATCCTTCATTTCAGCAGAGTAATCAACACAAGAATATCAAGGGATAAAATCCAAAAGTCTTTATTGTCTCCTTTAAAGTATGTCTCCTAGCCTGGGGCCCAACCAGCTTTCTGGAGGGCCTTCATATGGGCCTTGGTTTCAGTGGAGAAATTAAGGAGGACAGGCCAGCCACTTTAATAGTGGGAGGTGGAATGTCTCTCTCCCAGTTTTTGTTGGCTCTTATATACTCTATTACAAGTACTTCATTATGGATGTCAATCTTATAGAACTATATTAAGTACTAAGTACATGTAAAACTAGACAACCATATCTAGTTAACATGTTGTTATAGGACTAAATCGATTATACTAAGCCTTAAGTATATTTCTCCAAAGTTCCTGCTCTTTACAACATTGGACTTGGCTGTTTTTCTGTATTTTTTAGAAATGAAAATTACATTCTATTTTATTTTATTTTTTTATTATTAATTTTATAATTATAACATTTTGACAGTACATATGTATAGGTAATTTTTTACAACATCATCCCTTGTCCTCCCTTCTGTTCTGAATTTTTCCCCTCCTTCCCTCTACCCCCTCCCCTAGATGGCAGGCATTCCCATACATAATAAATATGTTATAGTATCCTAGGTACAATATATATGTGCAAAACCTAATTTTGTTTTTGTTGTTGTTGCAAAGGAAGAATTGGATTTGGAAGGTAAAAATAACCTGGGGAGAAAAACAAAAAATGCTAACAGTTTACGCTCATTTCTCAGTGTTCCTTCTCTGGGTGTAGCTGATTCTGTCCATCATTGATCAATTGGAATTGGATTAGCTCTTCTCTATGTTGAAGATATCCACTTCCATCAGAATACATCCTCATATAGTATTGTTGTTGAAGTGTATAATGATCTCCTAGTTCTGCTCATTTCTCTCAGCATCAGTTGATGTAAGTCTCTCCAAGCCTCTCTGTATCCATCCTGTCAGTCATTTCTTACAGAACAATAATATTCCATAACATTCATATACCATAATTTACCCAACCATTCTCCAATTGATGGACATCCATTCATCTTCCAGCTTCTAGCCACTATGAAAAGGGCTGCCACAAACATTTTGGCACATACACGTTCCTATCCCTTCTTTAGTATTTCCTTGGGATATAAATCCAGTAGTAGTATGGCTGGGTCAAAGGGTATGCACAGTTTGATAACTTTTTGGGCATAATTCCAGATTGCTCTCCAGAATGGTTGGATTCTTTCACAACTCCACCAACAATGCATCAGTATCCCAGTTTTCCCACATCCCTTCCACATTCATCATCAGAGGTACTGTTCTGATGTTACTTGTTAAGAACATTCACTATCTATGGCTTACTGAGTGAATTAGGCATTGGTTATATCTTTAAAAAAAATAGAGCTTGTTTTATTTAAAGTATTCTATGTTCATTAAAGCCATTATCAGTAATTAATAAATGATTATTTTATGGATTATACAGATATATTTTAATTTCTTGGCCCATTATTTTATAAAAAGGAGATATCTGCCAATATTCTCTATTTAACATCTATCAATATTTTCAGTTATGCTCTTATCCATAGCATACTGATAAGTTTCCATTTAGGGAAATAAATGACTATAAACAGGAGACTAATTAATCAGTCTATTATTTTCCTCTGTTCTACAAGTAGGTTTGCTTATGTTAGCACATCTAATTCAAATAATAGGGCTAAGTCTTCTTGGTAAGCACAGCTACTACTTAACTATGCATTAGTTTAGATCAAGAGATTTCCTGAGGTCAGAACCTTCCACCTTCAACTATTTTGGAGATTATTGAAGTTTAGTCACAACTAGCAGAACTGAATTACATAGCAGGAATATTAAAATTTAGACCATTTTCTATCTAGTGAATAGATTAAAAGCTGAAATTATCTCTGTAGAGTCTGTGCCATAAAACTAGCTGGTAATTTTTGGAAAAGAAAGCATTGAAAAACAAAGAAACAAAATAAACCCCAGTATTTTTTATTGACAGGTTTTATTTGTATTTAAGGATTTTATTAATGTCTTTTGTTCTTTTTAAATATATAACACCCCTTTCTTCATATACCATAGTTTCCCTCAAACTCTTCTTTCTCACAAGTACCAGTATCCCACAAGTATCATAGAAAAATTAGGCAAAATTGGCCAAAAACCATGATTGCATCTGATCTCATAAAAGATTCTATTTTCTATAGATCCACCAGCTCTTTACCAACAAGAGAGCATTATCAACAACTCCATCAGTCACTAAGTTATTATATTCCAGAAATCGTGTAAGTTGCTTCGAGATAGAAGACAAAAATCAAACCATCCCTTTCCACAAACAAATTAGATTCTACTATAGGAGATGTTTCTATACCTTGCTGATTTAATTGACAGATAAAATGTCTTTTGGAAATTACTTAATGTCCTGGTTCTGATACTAAACCATTATATTTAAGTGGGAATTTTATCAGGTATTATAATCATTTTTGTCTTGTTCAGAAAATGTAATTTCAAATTAGTCATGACACATTCCTTCTTGCAAATATCTTTATCAGCTACATTGTTTTCCTATTGGATTACACAGCTGGTAATATTAGAGTGATATTGTAAGAAGTTTTGCAATCATTGTTTTAAAAAATGTAGTTCATGTGTCTCAAGAGACAGAATGATTTATTTCTTTTCTCTTTTGCAAAGCTAAACCTAAAAAGGAAAGAATATTTTTTAAGCTGAAAAATAATCATTGATGTTAAAATAGCACTTTGCATAAACTATCTCATTTATGCCATACAAGAGAGGAGTCAGCATGGTACATGGATAAGAGCACCAGCTAGTTTTATGGCACAGACTCTAGAAAGATAATTTCAACTTTTAGTCTATTCACTAGATACTCTGGAATCTGATAACCTGGATTCAAATTCTGATTTTCATATTTACTGACTGTGACTTCATATAAGAATTCTCCTTGGTTATGGGTTGTCAAAGTACTCTGAAATATTGATATCTTTCCTGTTTAAATCTCTGTTGACTCTATGTGTATGTCTAATTTTTTCAACAAATTCCAATGCATTTAGTCATGTGATTTTATCTATGGGTTTAATCAACTCACTTTTCTCACTTAATTCATACATTTGATTAACTAAGTGAAAATTGCTTTTACCTAGTGTACACATCTTATTGATTCTTACTCAAAAAAGTCTTTCTGACCTATTAAAAATAGAAGGCAGAGAACAATTTAATAGTTCTATTAATTTAGGTTGGGAATGAATGAAACATCTCCCAAGCATTAGAAATTGTGGATAGGCATTGCATCACTTTTGTGGTTGCATCACAATCATTTCTTTGGAAAAAAAATACATGCTATTTTCATAAAGCTACAAATTATGTAGTCTCTTTTTCATGCTCCCACTTCTTTTGTACTTTTTAAAGAATATAATTAATTTCCCTGAGAAAAAGAACTTTTTTTTTCATGAATCATTGTATAGAAAATTTTATTTGAAACATACATTTATGATCAATCATATCCTTTTAATTTATAATTTAATAAGAAGAAACAATAATTGAAAAAAAAATTTGAATTAAACCTTTGCTCACTTAAGTCCAGACAATGTTTTCATTAATTACATGATTAACATTTCTTGAATTTGAACTTTAAAGGAATAAATGTATGTGTTTTTGTCTATAAGTGAGAAAACACATTTTCAACTTAAATTCTTTTGTTTTCCTCATCAAAATGATGAGACTACACTTCCCTCTGGGGTATTTAACAATTGATTGGTGTAGTCTTATTATTTAGACAAATTAGTTTCAGGCTGCTAGGGATTGAAATTGTGGAACTGAAGCAAATACCCTGCCAGCCCAACAAGAAGCCTGCCAGAGAACATGATCAAGGTTGTTCTATAAATAGTGCATCTTTTTCCTGTGTAACTTTGAACAAGAGCTGAAAAATGGATCTTTAGAGAGCATGGGCTTTGAGCAGAAGAAAATCTAGCCACATCTTTGACCAAGTCATTAATAACTAATGACATGAACTAGTGAAAATGACCACTTCTCTGCCAGGAAGAATAGGTAGAGGGAGATATGAGATCTGTCTAGGGTTGGTATCTAATGTTGATTCTGATTTCTCAGGAGAGAATATGACAGGAGGATAATCTTTTAAAATGTGAAATCACACAATTAAGCTCTATGGAACATTGCAGATCATCAAAGAAAACGGTGTCCTTTAAAAAAACGAAGAAAATGAGACTGAGAGAAATCAAGTAATTTATATGCTATTTTATGGTAGAACTAGGATTCAAATACCGATCTTCCATTCAGGAATCTAAAACGCTTTCCATCATACCCTGATTCTTGATTCAGTGAGAGGCAAAGGAATCCCTGGTAAAATTATACTAACATATTTCCAGAAACTCTAAATTCGACCTATTACCAAAGAGAAGTCCATCTAGTTGGCAGTAAAGGTCACTGCAGTCTTAGAGTGGTTTATATATGTTAAGTGACTTGTTTAAGGTTACATAGCAAATATCAAAAATGAGATTTGAATTCAGGTTCTCTAACACCAAAGTCAGGTGTCTTTTTCAATTCACCATGCTGATATACAACTTGTATTTTCATTCCAAGAAGAATCAATCAGAATAATAAGAAATTCTTGTTTGAAAGAAATCAAGAAATAGATAGATATGATATAACCTAAAACAAGTAAAATTGGTTTATACTTTAAAAGAAAACCTGTAAGATAAAATTAATACACTAAATAATTGAATATTTAGCAGAGGAGAAAAATTAAAGTTGTTTCATTCAAAGGGCCTATGGGTAAATACAATATTCAACTTATAAACTGTTAAAAAGAAGACTAAATAATGCTTCAATAATGCAATGAAAAACTAATAAAATAAATAGTAATTTTTACATGGCTAGGGCTGAGAACTATTACTCTTTAAATAAAAAAAACTTTTTTATTAATAGATATAAATAAAGGAAGCAGACAGTATCAGTGGGCAAAAGAATTCAAGAAGTAAATTTTGTAAGGGGAAAATCAAAATAAAAAAATAGCATATATCCCATTCCCCAATTACCAAATATTATTGACTGTGAAATATCATGAATTCAGTCTTCTTGAACAATGAGAGAAGAACCAAGACTACAGGGTCTAGGAGAAATATGATCAAGACACAAGAGCAGAATTAGATGGAAGCCTATCCTCTTGCATTTGGGATGGTGGGAGAATAGGGATAAAATATTTTTGGGGTAAATCTCAAAAAGGAAGGATGGGGCTTTGGTTCCCTCAGCAGTAAGGAGATGCCAAGGTAGAAAAGGGAGGAAAAAGAGTAGCAGATAGAGGTGAAATTGAAGGAAGAGGAAGAGAAAGAAGAGAAGGAGATATAGGAGGAAGAAGAAAAGTAAGTAGAATAGGAGGAGGAAGGAAATAAGGGAAAAAAACAGGAAAAGAAGGAAATTGAGGAAGAGAAAAGGAGAAGAAAAAAGGAAAAAAAAAGATGAAGATGATGATGGCTGTGGTTTATAGAGTGACTAATAGGTGCTCTGACAACAACCCTGGGAAATAAGGATTATTATTGCCCCATTTTATACATAACTGAGGTAGAAGTTTTGATACTTGCCCAGGGTCACATACCTAGTAAGTGTCTGAGGTCAGATTTGAATTTAGGTCTTCCTGACACCAAGACTTTTGCTCCATCTACTGTGCTATTTGAATGGCAACTTTTCATGTATAGGACTTCTTTTGAAAGAATCATTATGATGTGTAAGGAAGTCCTTCACAGAGAGAGACTGAGGAGCATGCTAGATGTTCTGTAATTGATTATGGTCAATGAACCATGCATTGAAAATGAGGCTCTTTGATTATGGAGGTCAAAAAAAAAAGACTTTCAGCTTTGTGCTTTTTCAGTGTTGTGCTTTGCCTCATAAATCTTAGAGGAGCTGAACAACTTGTGAAAAAAATTGGACCATATTATGAGTTTGAAAGACACAAAAGGCTCCTTGGCATTCTCTTGTTCTAGAGTTTGGATATGCAGATAACAGCATGAATACATATCAGGACTTATCTTGGGAAGTCATCTTTGGGACCATAATGCAGCAAAAGTGATCATTTGGAGGGGTGGTGTCTTTGAATTTGGTAAACCTGTTATGTTATGTGGGATCTGAACTTAGATATGAGTCTCAGATCTCTACCTTTGTTATACCAAGGTAGCATAGGGAAGTAGTCTCCTGAGGTATTGGGCAAAGGTTTATTTTTGCCATATCTTAGAAGAAATATTTATTTTAAAAGCTACCCAATATCAAATAAATAAATACAACTGGGCATTTCAATGGGTTATTAAAAATGGAGGGGATTCATAGCATCTTATTGGTAATGTGTCTTTTGCCAATTAGACATTTAGCAACATATGAGGTATTGGTTATATAGCTAGCTCTCTAAAGCAAATTCAGATCACATAGTGTTCAAAAGAATTATAATTACTCAAATATGACTTTAATTCTCTCTTTTCAAACATCTAACAATGCTGTTATGCACCTTCCTCTAGCTTAAAAGAAGTGCTGCTTTTTTTCTTCTTTATAATAGTAGATATCACCATACCTTTTCTTCATAGTTGTTAACTTATCTCTCCAGCACTGAAATATGTATCTACTGGGTACTATACTGTACTCTATTGGCTCCTTCAAAAGTAAATTTAATAATATCTTAAAGGGAAGAAAAGTAAGCAATGAAATGGAATAAAATCAACATTTCTTGTGAAGTTATAAATTAATATTACTGAAATTTAGATAATGTATTGAATCTAGTACCATGGATATATTTGAGCTGGGAAAGGGAAAAACAAAGCAAATCACAAATAGAAAATGACAACAAAAGTACACTCAAAGAATTTGGTATCCTGCAAAGTACTGGAGTAATAAGAAATCATTGAGACGAAATTATAGTCAAATTGACATAAACCAGTAGCTCTCAAACTTTTGTGCTCAATATCCCTTTATATTATAAAAAATGTTGTGGATCTGCCTAAAGGTTCTTTTTGTTTATGAGAATTATATTTATAGATGTTTGCTATATTAAAAATAAAAAAACTAATTAGAAATTAAAATTAATTAGAAATAAAAATAGAAATTATAAATAAAAACTAACATTGAATTTGTTACATCTTCTGAAGAGATTTCAGGGACTCCCAAGAATTTCTGGACACACTTTGAAAACCACTGATATAAAAAAAACAAATTACAGAGATAAAACAGTAATTGTGTATTTAATGGGAGAGAAAAAAAACTTGTTAATTATAAACTCAAATTTGAATGTAGATTAAATTCTAGATAAAAATTCACAAAGACCAACAAGAAACATATTTAAAATATATTGACATAGTGCAAATAAAGGAAAGGAAATCTGTCTTACATCAATTGTTTTAAAAAGCATGAATGTAAATGATGAGTTCAGATAAAATAATAGCAACATTAGAGAAAGTCAAAAGAGAAAAAAAGGAATATTACACTACACTTGAAGGTGGGGTGGGCAATGAAATGATGACACTATTAAATATATATGGCTAAAATGGCATGTCTAAATTTTCAAAATTAAATTGCAAAAATACATTTTAATAATAAAATCAGTATAATTGACTATAATGGTATTCTATTAGAGTTATATAAATATATTAGAAAGAAAAATAAGACATTTATATTTGAACAAATTATTGGAAAATTGGATTTGACTGACCTAAGATGACTTTTGCTTGGAACTGCCTATTTCTCAGCATCCAAAAATATAATATTTAAAAATAAACTAGTTACATGTTAGAATATAAAATACACATAAAGCATTTAAAAATGTAGAATGGTTAAACACATTGTTGTATATTGCAATGGAATAAAGTCATCATTAATAATTGAAATATGAATAAAAGATAAAAATCCATGTGGAGACTAAGTAACACCATTCTGAATTAAAATATAATGAACCAATTAGAGAAACAATAGCTAATTTTACAAAAGAGAAATACAAAAAGGAGACCACATACTCTAACTTATGGCACACTCATATTCCTTTGAGTAAAATTTATACCACTGAAAATTACTATCAATGAAATAGAAAAAAGAGAATCAATTTACTAAGTATATAAGTAAGAAAACCTACAAATTAGCAACTCTAAAATAAGTATTAACAAAGTAATTTCAAATATTACAGAGGGAGAAAAATTTGGAACATAAAACAGATAGAACATAGAAGAGATAAAAGTATTAGTTTTGTAAAGACTAATAAAATAAATGAATCAGTAGGTTACATGGAAAAAAAAGAGCCGAAAGTCAAGTTATTGAAATAAAAGAAATTAAAAATTGATTTCACAATAAAGACAAAAAAACTATTGGAAATTATTGTATATATCAATGATATTAATTTGATGAATTCATACAAAAATTTCTCATATTCATAAAATAACAAATAGAAAGCACAATCTTAGAAAAATAAATCAAGAATATCATAAATGAGTTGCCTAAGGGAGGAAAAACTCTAGACCAGATGGATTTACAAGTGCATTCTCACAAACATTTAAAGCACAAGCAATCCCTCTGAGATTAAAAAGATTCTCAAAAATTGGGCAGAAAATAGTTTAAGAAACTTCTGTAATGAAACAAATTTGGCTTTCCAAAATATAAAGCAAATAATTTACTCTATGGAAGTTGAATTCATACCAAGGATATAATTGTTGCTCAACATAGAAAAAAATAAGCTTGATAATATGAGTAAATATAATAAAAGAGTGTGTTATTTTAAGTAGATGCATAAAAATTGACTTTACCAAAAATGCAATACTCAATGTTAAAAAAAATGAACAAAATAGAAGGCCTTCCTTTAATATGATAAAATTCTTATACCAAAGGCAAAGAATATCATTTGTAATTGAATAGCACTAGAAATTTCATGAATACAAAGAGAAGGAAAATATGTATATCTCATCTTCCCACTATTATTTGACATTATTTTAGAAATGTTAGTAATAGTAATGAGAGAAAAATGTATAAATATGCACAAATATGAGACATTTTCTTCAAATTAATAAATTATGTGATAATGGATTTATATACTATGATGATCAGTGAAGAAACTAATTGAGAAAATCATTAACATTAATAAATTAGTAGTATTCAAAATTCAAAAAAAAAAAGTAGTAAGTCCTTCAAAAATCATTTCTCTACAGTACAAAAATCAAGAAGAAATATATTTCATTAGAATATTTTAAGTATATATATATATATAATAGAAGGTTAATCTATCAGCAACTATATGAGATAGATTTGAATAACACTGCAAAACACCCTTGCAAAAATTGAGGGAGAAAAATATAAGTGAAAAAAGGTTAAGTTCTCATTTTAGGTGGTACCAGAATAATAAATATGATAATCTTATCTAAATTGAATTTTACTTCCTGTACTTAACCACCAAATTATCAAGTTGATAACTTATAAAAGCAATAATAAGAGTTATTGGGAGGAATAGCAGAGCTAAAAATGTCAAGAAAAATAATAAACAGAAAAGGAAACAATATATAATAGCATGATTAGATCTCAAAGTCTACAATAAAACAAACAAAAAGTTTTTTGAAAATAAAATTAATAAAGATAAAAGGGCTGTCAAATGTAAAGAAAACTTTGCATCAAACATCTGGTAATTATGTTTATTTGGGCAGAATTTAGAATTGTAAATTTTACACTTGTAGGTAGTTCCCATTGAGGAACTCCATCAACCAATGCAGATCTTTAGCTGCTCTGTGACTTGTAATCAGTCTTGTAGAAAGTAATTGACTAAAAGAATAAAGTACTTTCCCCAGGATGTATCATAAGCTTTTTTCTTGTTGTTCCACCATCTCTAATTTTTTGTGACCCTATTTGGGGTTTTCTTAGCATAAATATGAAGTAGTTTGTCCTTTCCTTCTTCAGCTCATTTTACAAATGAGGAAACTCAGATGAATGTTTACATGATTTACTCAAGGTCACATAGCCAGTCAGATTTGAACTCTTGGACATGAATCTTCTTCCCTTCAGACTTAGCTTTCTTTCCATTGAGGCAATTAGCTAACCCATATTATAATTAGTTTTAACTACATTACATAATCACATAAATAAACTAGTTAATTTAATAAAATAAGTCAAATACATTGAAATTACTTATTTACATGCCTTGTTAAGTAAAAATGATTATACACATGAGTATTTTTGCCTCTATTGTAAACTTATGTAATTGTAGATTCATATGCAAAGACATAGACAGACTCAATTTTAGCTTAATTTTTTCAAGCTAGAAGAAACATGTCTAAAACATAAATTCACTTTAAAAATAATCTTTATAACAAAAAAGGTGTCAAATTTTTGCTAGTGTCATGTTAACTACTTAAGGAATGTTGAAATGTCATGGCAAAGATCAGCTATAATTATTCCCTTTACATATTAATTTCACCTAGTCAATCTAATAAATATTGAATACAGTAATCACTTTAATCCCAATGATGGATCCTGACTCAAACACTCTAGGGTGAAACTCCCACACATACCCATAGTAATTACATTTCTATCTAGATTGTAGGTGTTTTACTTCCTTATTGAGTAGGCACAATTATTCACCTATTTGAAAGAATCTCAAAAGATTTTAAAATAAAAGTGTGATAAGGAATTTTCCTCTTTCACTTTAGTTGGACACACAGAAATAATGTAAAAGTGTGGAAAAATTATTTAATATTTATCATTAGTCACTTGTGTAGTAATAATGAGAGGTGATAGAGAAAAATTTTTATATGTATTATATGTATGAGTGTTGTACCTAATATATAAATACATATATATGTGTATATTTATATATCTATATGTATATGTATATATATATGTATATGTATATATATATATATATATATATTTATTTATGAAGAGAGACAGAGAGAGGAGAGTTGCATTTAGTAAAACCATCAAGGAAGGAAAGACATATGTTCTGGTACCAGATACCAGAATGTAGAAAGGTGTTTTCTGTTAGGATTACTAGGTGAGAACTCAGGTTGTCTGGATAGTGACAAGGTGAGAATTCAGGTTGGACAATTACAAGGTGAGAACTCAGGTTGACTTGATGGAAGGAGCAGGCTCATTGGCTGAGGTGGTTCTTCCCAGAAGCCCTTGCATTATCCCACGTCCATTCTCTGGGAGAATAAAAGAGAGGACTCCCAGAGATAGAAGAAGACTCTGCATTGCATCAGGCTTGACGGGGCTCCCTGCAGGAAGGGAAGTCACTTCTCTGGACAAGAGTTAACAGCAACTACCTGGAGACAACGGTTCGTTACAGGAAGAAGAATCTGTCGGAAAGATTTGAGTAGACACAGCAGATCTCTTCCCAGAGAGAGATCCAGCAGCTTCTGGAGACGACAGCTTGCTACAGTTTTCTTTAATTTTTTTTTTTAGGACTGAGTTCAGTATCATAATTAGATAGTTTTCAGGGCTTTGTGTTTTATTTTATTGTTGTTATTGCTATTCTTTCCATTTCCATTTAAATTTAATAGAAATTTAGTGCTCTCTCCACTGGGAAACTCTCTCTCTCTCTCTCTCTCTCTCTGTATATATATATATATATATATATATATATATATATATATAGATAGATAGATAGATAGATCTATATCTATATATCTATATGTATATACACATGCATATGTATATGTATATATATATGTATATATGTATGTATGTCAGTTTTCTAGACTATAACATGTGCTTATAGAAAATATATCAGTATTTTTTTTTCCATGCAGAATAATGGAAATTTTTTTTTCCATGCAGAATAATGGAAATGGTAGTGGTGGTACTAAAATGTTTACCACATGGACAATTTAAACTATCTCAATGAAACTTATATTGGCTCTGCATGGATCACGAGATATTCCTAAAATAGAAAATAAAATATTTTGAAATAATTAAAGTTGCTGAGAAGATGAAGTTCTCTGAAAGACAGATTTTATTTTGACTGATGCACATTATTGTGCCTTTGTGGAACAAAAAAAGAAACCATTTCTTAAAGGTGACTTTCATGCCTTATGTGACTCGCACACTTTATGACTCTATTCCTTAGTGAGTCCAAAATGATAGTTCATTTTTTCCCTTCATAGCACAAAGGGGAAGCTTAATGGGAAATATCTACTTAATTATAGCACTCTTGAGTCCAGGTTATTTTAATGATCACAGAGAACAAAAGGAACATGGAATTACATCAGAGTGTCACAGATTTAGAGCCGGAAAGAAACTTAAAGGCCATCAAGTTTAATCCATTTATCTTACAGATGAGGATACTGAGACCCAGATATAGGAAGTGGCTTATTAAAGGTAAAAGTGATGACAGGAAGGATTTGAATCTAGATAGGTTGTCTGTTGGATAGAATGCCAGACCTGGAGTAAGAAAAACTCACCTTCCTGAATACAAATCCGACCTCAAGACAATTACTAAATATATGATCACACCAAGTCACTTAAGCATGTTTGCCTCAGTTTCTTCATCTATAAAGCTGGAGAATGAAATGGCAAACCACTCCTGTATCTTTGCCAAAAAACAAAACCAAAAAGTAACCCATCAAAATGAGGTCATGAGGAGTTGAGCACACCTGAACAACAATTCAACAAATGCTGATTTGCCTTAATGTCTTGCAATAAGGAGCAGGTAGAAAAAATAATATATATCCTTATGTTATAGTTTATGTTTTAAAGAAATAGATGATGAAATCCAAACTGGAGAATGTGAAAAATAAGAAAAGCAAAAAAGAGAAACATTTAGATATTCAAATGAAAGGATCTTTTGATTATCTGGACTAATAGAATGATTTTTTTTTAATATTTAAGCAATGGGTAAAATAATTTATACTGATATTTGCCATTGTGTGTTTATTCTGAAGGCAAATTGTAAACATATTTGAGGTTGTTAAAATGAATTTGCATGTGTAATAATTCAAATGATCCTAGGACTATGAAACTAGAGCTAGAAGGAATTTTAGAGGCTAAATAGTTCAAGTCCTTAATTTTACAAATGAGGAAACTGAGGGGTGAGGAATATAACTTTTAAATTCCCTTCAAGTTTTAAATCTGTACCATTCATGACCAATATCAATTGCTGACCAAATAACTCCAATGGGCATTGGAGGTGAGACTAAGGGCCCCTTCACTGTACTTGTTGAATGCAGGTCCTGGTTCCATTTTTCCTCCCATAGGTTATCATCCAGAAAAACAACTCTTGTGGAGAAGACACCAGCCAATCCTAGCAAGTGACTATCACTTGTGCCCTATGGGACAGGAAAACCTGACTAGCTGAAGCATGAAGACATCCTAAAGAAGAGAAGAGATAGCAAAAACCAGGAAAGTATAGTTATCAAATATTGACCATTACCTTCTCTCAGACCCAAATGGAGATGCCCTGAATTAAAGAACCTTGGGCTTGGTAGTCACTTATGTCATTGATTCTGTTTCTACCTCAGGTTGGTTACCACCATCTTGGGAAGCAGTCCTTATAGAGATGCATCCTGGCCAGTTGCTTCTGGGGATACTCCCACCATACTATTGAAGATGCAGAAGGGGAAGTCCTTGCTACAAAAGGCTTTTGCATTATTGTTTAAGATAATGATTTTATCAATGAAAATGGCATTAAAGGAGATACATCATTACCATAGTCGTTGACAGTACATCCTAAGGATTATAGTTCTTTTTACCTGACATGTAGCTAAATCATTCTATATGTTTTATTTCTCCCTGTTAGAATGTGAGTTCATTGACAGAAGATATTGCCTTTATATGTGTATCCTCAGTGCTTTGCACAAAACATTTCACATAATAAATACTTAATAAATGTTTTTTTTTTCTCCTCCAACTGTCCATTCATATTCGATAGACATACTTTGAAATAATTTCCCAATAGTCTGAGGTAGTGTCCTAAATTGATCCCCTTTTCTAGGCTTGGGACACTGAGAGACTATTTCTGAATATTGAATATGATTAGTAATTCTGAGGCCTTTCCTAACTTGTCCCACCTACTAATCACTTAGAGTGGAGTCACAGATAAGCTTTCTGAAGGAATGTCTGCTGGGGAATCCAACAATTATTTATGATTTCATGAATTCATAAAACAAGATACACTCCTCTGAATCTAATCAATCACAGTCACTATTTCTGAAGTAAAGTTAATTGGAAACACTTATCTATGCTCTACCTTTGTCAGAATAACAGATGGAGCTAGTTCTCTTCTTGTGGGGCTTCACTGCTCTGATGATCCAACCTTGGCACTAAATCAGTTGACTACATCGACCCATCAGTTGAGGTTTTAAAGAAAATAAAGATGGCAATACTCATACTTGCAACCTGTGCCCAAGATGTAGAATTATGTATAACAGAACTCAGAGACAACTCATAGCTACCTTGTGCCAAATAGGCAAACATAGTCTAGAGTTTCCAGTAAAATTTAAAAGATTGATATTCACATCATTTATCCCATTTTATAGATGAGCAAACTGAGGCTCAGTGAGCAAATACTTGAGGGTCAGGCAACTAGGCAGAATCAAATATGAACCTATGCTTTCCTAATACCATTAATTTTATTTCTCATTACTTTTCTATTAAAAACAGGTCATGAGGTACTTCTTTTCATGGGGAAAAGAAGGCAAGGCTGTTGACCTGGATTAGCTTCTTTAAATACATAAAAGTTGCAACGTTGAAATGTCTAAGATTAAGTGTAGTAATGGGAGGCTCAGATTTGACCTTCCTGGTGGGTTACACATAGCATGTGCAGTCATTCAGCGATGAATAACTAAAAGTTTGTCTCTGGATAGTTTTGAGGGATATGGCAGCCTACAGAAATGGATGGCATAATGGATAGAGTGCTGGGTCTAGAACCTGAGTCCTGAATTCAACTATATCCTCAGACACTTCCCAGCTATATGACACTGAACAAGTCACTTAACCCTTTTTTTCATCTGTGAAATGAACTGAAGAGGGCTATGGCAAACCACTCTAGTATCTTTGCCAAGAAAACCCCAGTGTTATAAGGATCAATCACAACTGAAATACAATAAAGCAAGTCTCTGTCTACTCTAGTTAATCTGTGGGCTATACAAAACCAGCCAGTGGATGAAGTGGATGGTAATGAAACATGGTATGTAGCTTATTGTACTTGGAATTAGGAAGACATAGGTTCAAATCTGATTATGATTAATTACCTAACCATGGTGTATTTGCTTTCTGAGCCTCAGTTTGCTAATCTATAAAATGGGGTAAATAATATTAATATCAGTCTCACAGGTTTGTTGTGAAACTCAAATGAGGCAATATATCTAAGGTTCTTTGCATTACATAAATGCTTCTTATTATTCTTGTTAGCCTCTGGAATTCAGGTATTTATGCTTACTAATTCATTTCCCCATTCTGGTCGAAAACAGAGACCAGAAGGATGGCAATATGGAGTCTCTAGATGGTACATTAGATGGAGTACTGGGTGTGAAATCAAAAAGGCTCATCTTCTTGAGTTCAAATGTGGCCACAGACACTTACTAGCCATGTGACCTTGGGCAAGTCACTTAACTCTGCCTCAGTTTCCCATCTGTAAAATGAATGGAGAAGGAAATGGCAAGCCACTCCAATCTCTTTGCCAAGAAACCTCCAAATGGGTTCAAGAAGAGCCAAACATAATTTGAAATAACTGAACAAAGATAATAAAGTAAAATGGAGGGAGGAGGTAGGTGGCACAGTGGATAGAGTGCTAAGCCTCTATATATAAGATTTTTGTTTGTCTCAGTTTCTTTGTCTGGAAAATGAATTGGGGAAGTAAATAGCAAATCATTCCAGGATGCTGGCCAAGAAACATCAAATGGAGTCACAGTTGGACATGACAGAAACAATTGAAGAACAAGTGAGGAATTAGGGGATCATTTTAAAATATGTGAGATTGTCTATTAAATCAGTTTACAGACTTTCAATAAACCCTGAAGTTAGATCAAATTAATGTAAGGCTTGTTCTCTGTTCCTTGAAATTCTAAACCTGACTGGCATACTAATTTAAACATTGGTGAGAATACACTGCCAAATGGAAGAAAGCTTCAACTGCCTTCAAAGAAGTTTCTATTTTGTATCAATTGTATTAGTATAAAAAACAATAGATATAGTTAATTATATATCATTATTTCAGATTTCAGCTATTTCACTAGTGATTGCTCCTCCTTCTATCCACAGAGATCCTTAACAAATGGTATGCTAGTAAGTAATTAACAACTGGATCTTAGCAATTTATATATGTGTGTGTATTGCATATTTTAAGTTCAAAATACATAACTGATATTTAACTTTCTTCAGTCTATACAATCAAAAACTCAATAAATCAAGGATTTTATCTGTAGTATTTCCTGATTTCTGAGGTATAGTTGGTTACACTGAAAAATTTTAAATGACCTTTTTAAGAGCAGTAAGAGTTGTTTCCAGGACACCTATTCCATCTCCCCCACCCCACCCCCAATAGGCTGCTTAATGATCTTTGAAAATTGCTGTGGCCAAAAAAAATCACCACACTGTGTCTTGCTTGGTAATGATCTCCAAATTTAGCTGATTTTGACCTGGGATGACAGGTATACAATCTGTTATTGGGTTCATATTTATAACCTTTTCAGATAAGCAGCATTTGCTATCACTTATGCTCTATTGGCATTGCCTTTATGAACCCAGGATCATCTCTAAGTCATAATGAAGCATATGGATAAGGCTTTATGAGTAGCATAGAAGAGTAACAAAATTATTGATTCTGGAATCAGAGAACCAGAATTCAAATCTTGTCCCTCATGTTTACTACTTGTATGGATTTAGGCTAGCCACTAACCACTCTGGGTCTTGATTTCCTTAAGTATATATCTTCCTGGGTTTAAATCTGACCTCAGAGAGTATTAGCTATATAAGGGCCAGGAAGGAGGAAGGGGAATAATTTAGAACTCAATTTTTAAAAAAAGAATTAAAAATAATGACCTCAGCACAATTGCCAGTTACAGTTTACTCATTTTACTGGAGAGATACATGATGGATCTCAAAAAGCTGCTACATGTTTGCAAAGATGACTCATATTTGAGACCATCATAAAGATTATCACAAAGTGCAAATATGAACAAAGTAGAAAGTACTGTCAGTCATGGAGTGAAAGAGCTAACAACCTGAGGTCTATGTTGATACTCTCACATGCTATTAATAGAACTAAAAGATAGTCTCATTTATGGATCATTTATGGAGAAAATATGAAAAGATATGAACAAATATTACACAGCATGAGGGTCTGGGTGCTTTGTGAGCTGAACTGATTGCCTCTTAATATTATCAAGTTTTAAATGGGAAAACAATAGCATTGTAAATTAAAAAAAAAAAATTACCATGTTTGGAGTCATGGATTCAGCTTTTGAATCCTGACTCTATAACTTACTATACAAATTATCCTTTGTGGCCCTTTGTTTCCTAATCTATAAAATGAAGGGACTACACTGGCTCTATCATAAATACTTCCTGGCTCCAAGTTGATGATTCTAGGTTTATAGTAGGAATGCCTTCCAATTGGTCTTCTGATGTAACTCCCCTGTTTCATTTTTCTTGTTTGCTTGCCTCTGTGAATTCATGGATAAAATTATCTTTCCTACTGTTTTTCACCAAGTGAAAATTCCATTATTTTTTTTTCTTACCTCATTGCAGAAAAGAAAACTATTGCCATCTGGAATGGATTGGGTCAGAGGTTAGTATCTAAAGTAGCCTTGGAACATAGAGATAAAGAATTGAAAACCTTCAAGTTTCTGAAAATTTTGAGTAAATTCATAGCTGGTACATACATAACAGTGTGATTCAGTAAGGTTGAGAGTTAGGAAAACTATTTATTCACTGTGAACTAAAAAGCTGAGTGTGACTTTGACTTTTAAGACCTTGATTAGGAACAATTAAAATGTCATTATTTACTGAGTCCAAAATATTTATACATTCCTTATACCTTGATTCTTTAGAATTAATATGTGATTTTGTAGATGGGGTACCACTCTCCATCAGCAAGCACATAGTATTTGTAGCATAGTCTTCATAAGCTCTGGAAAATTGGATTGGAAAATTTGACCCTACAGCCAATCTGGAGATGAGTCAATTGATCTAAACTTAGGCTAGTTCTTGGCTGTCAGAATCTCCCTGACTGCATGTGAAAAATCTTTCTAAATTAGTAAGACTTACCTGCATTTTCTGCTGGTTTACTTTGAGAATCCAAGTGAAATATCTCTTCCTCATGAGGTGTAAGAGCATGACATTAACAGGTTAGCCCACCAAATTACAATCATAATTAGGAATCATTGGTTTTAATTCTGCTTCACATTCTTGAATGTAATACTTTGGGTAACTTGAATGATCTGTAAGAATCTATTTCTTCATCTGCAAAATGGGGATTTGTTAGCACCTACATTTGGGGATTATTTTAAGTATCCATTGGTCATACAACCATTGATTTTAAGTTCAGAGGGAGCATAGAGGCTAGGTCTTTTATCTCTTCTCCCACTCACTCTCCCCCCCCCCCCCAGTTATTTTACAGGTGAGGAAAACACATGCCAAGTGAGGATAAATTTCCCAGGGTCACATTTTGTAGGCAGGGTTGTGCTGGAGCCAGCTTGTACTGACTCTTGAGAGTAGATTATTAATTTTCGCTGTGAGCAATTACACTTCATAAAATAGCAAATATTTCAAATCAGGTTTTGATTTATTGTTTTGTTGATTGTCTCAGAAAGTTGATAGAGAAGATCTTAATAATACAGATTAAATTTAAAGGTTTATGTATGTTTTTTGGGGAAGCCAGCTGTTAAATATTTACTAGCCTACTTGTTTGTAGATGTGTGCAAAGTACTTTGCAAATCGTAAAGCATCTTGTACATTTGAGTTCTTATTACTATTGTTGATTGTTATTAATGTAAACATATCAATAGCTGTGTATCTCTACTCCTTAACCATGGGAGAAAATCCATATTTCTTGTCTCAGAAAGTAAAAGACAGTCCCTTTTTGAGGAGGTCTTATTTTAGAATAATGTCCTAAAGTGACTGTGGTTCCTAGAGAAGATGAATCTTCTATATGAGAATATGAATATAAAAATGCCTGTAATGGATTGCCTTTGTGAAAAAAAAACACAACAGTTTATTTTTGAGAACCTTGAGGAACAAAGTGTTACCCAGGATGCAGCAACAAATACACATTCATTACATAATGCTTTATATCAGGCTGATGTGTTGAATGTAAGATTCATTTAATTTTAATTTTATTTTTGAATAGCAGTGGCTTTAGAAATAGCAAGACTGGTCCATTTCATCATCAAATCAGTAGTACATCATGCACCTCTTAAGATAAAGTAGAGATTGCTCAAGCTGTTATTATTAGCTAGGACATCCAACAGCTGTCACCATGACTACAAACAACCTGGAAATTGTGAGTCTTTTCCCTGTTCTGTTGAATTCTAGTGAGACTCAGTCGCCATGGGCACGACAGGCAACGAAATTAACTTGACCAATTCACAGCAGCAAGGCAATCAATCAGGAGCAGGTTCTGAATGCCTACAGACTCATCCTTCAAAATAAGCAGTGAAATGAGAATAAGATCAGGTCAGGCTTTATTGCTTTTGGGCAAAGGCCATTGAAGAAATTACAGGAAAGAGCAGATTCAGTGTGATCCTCCTGCTAAGTTACAGAGGAAGAAATGAGAATCCCTATGCTGCAAAATAAGGAAAATATCTTAGGTTAATTGAGGGAGTTCTTGGGCCAATGTTTAAGTCATGAAGATGTGTTCATCTTAATGGCATCACTATGTGATTCCAAAATTGTAGAAACACATGTTTTAGAAAGCTTCATCTATAAATCACAGAGAGAAATTATCTGGCAACAACTCACAGAAACACAGTCTTAAAGTTGAAAGAAAAAACAAGGCAAGAATTATTTATTAAGAATTTATTGTCCTAGCCAGGCAGTATGCTAATGCTGGGCATAGAAATATAAGAAAAAAAAAAAAAAAAAGATAATCCCTGCCTTCTAGAAGGTTATCTTCTAAAAAATGAAGAAGATTCTCAAAAGAAGTAGAAAAGCTGTGGGTAGGGGGGAAAATAGGACAGAGGGGAAAAAAATGAAGGAAATTCAGAAAATCAGGTGCAGAGTCTGGAGAAGAATGGAATGAACAATGTTAGCTTGGTTGTTTTCCTTAAAACAAAGGAAGACGTCATGTGATAGGGGTGATCTTCCAGGATAAGAAACCTTCTGGAGAGTCATAGAGAAAGAAGTCCGGAAAGTGAGCAAAGTGCAATAGAAAGATCATACCTTTTGGGGATGGATGCCAGATCTTTTTCTTATTGTTCTTGAATCTGAGAAAATAATTTAACTTTTCTGGATCTCAGTTTCCTATACATAAAATGAGAAGTTGGACTTGATGATCCCTAAGGTGACTTTCAGCTACTTTTGAGTTCTTACATACTCTAAGATAGGAAGTCATCCAATTTTACTAGTGTCTAGGTAAGGAACTTTCTACCACATTTCAAAGTGGATAGCTATCTTTAAAGTGACAAGGCATCTATCATAACCTGAGGTAGCTCATTCTATTTTTGGATAGCTTTGTTGAGAAGTCTTCTTCTTCTTCTTCTTCTTCTTCTTCTTCTTCTTCTTCTTCTTCTTCTTCTTCTTCTTCTTCTTCTTCTTCTTCTTGTTCTTCTTCTTCTTCTTCTTAATCTTCTTCTGCTGCTGCTGCTGCTTTTCTTCTTCTTCCTCTTCTTCTTCTTCTTCTTCTTCTTCTTCTTCTTCTTCTTCTTTTTCTTCTTCCTCCTCCTCCTTTTCCTCTTCTTCCTCCTCCTTTTCTTTTTCCTCCTTTTCTTCCTCTTCCTCTTTCTCCTCCTCTTATTCTTCCTCTCCCCCTCCCTCTTTCTCCTCCTCTTTCTCTTCATCCTCTTCCTGCTCCTGCACTACTACTACTACTACTACTACTACTACTACTACTACTACTACTCTGACCACTACTCCTATTCATAACAGAAGTCACAACAATGTCTAGAACTTATATAATACAAATATATTTACCAATATTAAATCATTTTATCCTCACCATACTGGGAGAAAGATCATATTAGCAACAGTTCATTAATATGGGTCCTAAAACATATAAAGGTTAAGTGTTTTGTGGAGAGTAAAATAACTAGTGAATATCTGAAGTTGGATTTAAACTCAGTTCTTCTTGACTTTCTTTATTCAGTGTGGCTCTAAGCTGGCTGTAATCATTCAGTTATTGATAAATTACTTTTTTTTTTTTACAATAACCCTACAAGGAAAGTTGCATAAGGATTGTTATTCTCCTTTTGGAGATGAGATTTAGTGGCTTTTTTAGAATCACACAGCTAACACAATGATCCCTTGATTGTGGGGTGAAAGTTTTCTTTTTATTTGTTGTTGTTCAATTGTTTTCAATCGTGTATAATTTTCAAGGCCTCATTTAGGTTTTTCTTGGCAGAGATATTGGAGTGATTTGCTATTTCTTTTTCTTGTTCCTTTTACAGATGAGGAAACTAAGACAAAAAAGTGAAGTGACTTCCCTAAGTTCCCAGAGGTGGTAAGTAATACTGCTAATTTAAATTTTAAAAAGATAGTTCTTTGCCTCAAGGAGCTTGTATTCTACACTAGGTAGAGTGGAATGGGAAGAAAGAACTTGTTCACTCACAAGTAAGCTGATTTCAAAGTGGAGTACTAACAATTTGGAGGATGGCCTCTTGAAAGATTACTGAATAATTCAAAATGGGCACAATCACAAATGTATGGTCAAAAGCATTCAGAAAATGTATTCATCTCAGGAAACAAACAGATATTATATAAAACTATGGAGTAAGAGCTTTTGTTGTGATTTGCATACCATTTCTTGTTTCTACTTTAAAGGAGATTTCACCAAGACCTATTTCTAAAATTCCAGGTCTTCAAAATCGTATTAAAATTAAGATATTTTTTTTTCCTTATGGCAATAAATATGTATTAAATCTACTCCTTCTCAAAGAATTATTTTAAAGTAAGCTTACTGACATTAGGACATGAGTTTCTTGAAGTTAGAATCTGTTTAATTTTTGTTTCTTTTTATATCCCTGACTTCTATCATAGTTCCTGCCACATAGTAAACTTTTAATAAATGTTTATTAATATGGCTGATTAAAATTAAGAACAGACAATTGTAGGAAATTCTAGAGATGCTGAAAAATGATTTACTTTATTCCAAACTCCAGAGAAGATTGCACTCAGAATGTTATTATAGAGAATATGTATGTGGAGAAGATAGAAGAGGAACCTGAAAATTTAAACACAAATGATCTGTTTAACTAAACTTTTACTGGAGCCAGACATATTTTAATTTGACCTTATAGTTCTGTTCCCATTTATGTTACTTATTTTTTGTGGTTAGAACATATCTAACTTTTTACATGAAATTAGAAACAAAGACATAACCCATTAAGAGTCATGCTTTTACATTTGCATTTGTCACAAACTGTCCCTTTAACATTTAGAGGTGGGGGAGGGTAAGTGCTGGAATTGAGTCAATTCTAATCCAGGTCCTTCTGTTTCCTATCTCTGAGGCCTTAAATGAGTCATAGAAAATCTTGGAGCTTTTGTTTTCTTATCGACAAAATGAGCAATATCAGTGACACTAAGACTTCTTAATTTTTTTTTTGCATTTCTGACCCATTTTTGCCTGCTAATTTTTTGTGTGATTCAAGGTATTTAGGTATATAAAATAGATGTATAAAATAAATAATTACTAATAATACATCATAATCTTGTAATCCTCACATTGTTATGAGATCCCATATGAGATAAAAAACTACAGTTTAAGAAACTGGAATTAGATGATTTCTAAAATCCTTTCTTTCCTTTTTTTATTCCCATAATCTTTCTCTGATCACTTGACTAAAGTGAGTCGCAAAACATTTATTTACTTAATTTATATATCTTAAAAATTACTACTTTCTTTTGTTCCCTTTTCTTTCTTCCTCTCTCCCTTCCTTATTCCCTCCCTCCCTCATCCTTAATTCATTCCTTCCTTCTTTCCTTCCTGTCTCCCTTCCTTCCTTCCTTCCTTCTTTCCCTCCTTTTTTTTTTTTTTTTTTTTTTTTTTTAATATTGAATCTCCCTTTCTTGCTCAGGCTGTAAATAAGGCTACTAAATAAAGTCTGATCCCATTCTACGAATCATATTCAGGCAGTCACATCCCAAATGGCTCATCATATTGTGCCAGATATAATATAGACATCCTATTATCTTTGGCCTTAACCATAGTTCAGAATTCCTGAGTTGATGAGATCCACCCACCTCAGTGTTTGCATGTATTGTCACATCAAACTAATTTTCCCATTTGGGTGGCATATTTGTTTTAAGGTTTTTAGAGTCCTCTATCAAATATGGTCCATCTTTTTTTTTCCCCAATTTTTTCTCTCCTTCCCTCTCCCCTGCCTGTCCACCCCCCCTTTCCTTTATAAAATACAATTAGTTTTTTTGTTTTTGTTTTTGTTTTGTTTTGTTTTTTGTCCCTCTTCACTCTGGAGTCCTTATTCTTTTCATGAACATTCACCTTTTTGCAGATTCTTTCCTTGTTTAGTTCTTCTACAGAGACAATCTCTCTAATTTCTGTAAGCTGTTGAAATTATCTTTCTTGAAGTCAATTTCATTTTATTGTTTCCCCTTTTTTTCCATTAATAAGTAATCCTTTCAGCAAATTGAGCTTCATTCAGATAGTTCTTTGAGATATTATTTCCATTCTTGAATTTGGTATTCAAAAAGGGATTTGGAAAGGTTATAAAGGATTCAGAAGAGAACATTAAAAATGATCAAAAAATGGAAAACAGCATGTATGAGGAAAAGTTAAAGGATGAAACTGATTAACTTTGAGAAGAGAAGGCGAAGAAGATACTTAATTGCCCAGCATTAAAAATATTATTATCAGATGTTGTCTCTTTACACAGGAATGAACAAGAGGAAATGAAGTAAGATTGCATTGACAATTTGGTTAGATACCAATTTTCTGACAATTTTCTTTAGTATTAGCTATGAGTAAGACTGAAATAGATTATCAGAAAGAACATTAAAATTTGAAGGGAATATTCTAAATATTTAAGATAAAAATGTTAGTGGAAAAAAACTGATAGGTAAAATGTGACTTATTTTGTACTATATGACAATATTTACTAACCATTTAGATTAGAAGCTAGCAAATTAGCATGTTGTAAAGATAATTGTGGAGCCATGCAAATAGAAGAGGAATACATGTAATAAACTTAGGTAACAAAATAATATTTCATATAGTTTGTGAAGGGTACAGTAAAGAAAGAAAAAACAAAAACAAAAACAAAAACAAAAACAATAAGCCTGAAAAGTATATGAAGTATGTTGAAAAGGAATAAATGGTACGGAATGAAATTTTTGAATATAGTCCCTTAGAGCTAGAGAATCATAGGTTCATAGATCTAGAATTGGAAAGGATATCAGAAGCCATCATGACCAACTTTCTTAAAACTTAATGCATATTGGTATCTTTTCCCCCCATAGGTCCTTCCCTAATCTCCCAAGCTTATATTATATTATTGTGTTATTTCCTAAACATTAATCATGGGATACTGTCTGTTATGATAACTTATGTTAATGTCTTATTGATGAGGAAACCCCAAAAGTCTTAAAATCTCCTTGGATTCTGCCTCAGGGAAGGGACCCACCCCAAGCACAAACAAACAGTTTCCTCCTTATCTAAAAACCCATTAAATTCTATTCAAATTCTAATCCTGGCTGAAACTCAAGCAGGAAGTCAACCTGGGACTCCAGCCACGAGCCCCTTCAGATTGTCCAAAACCCCTATTATGAATAGAGCCAAACTGGAGTCCACTCTTTGCAGAGTTCCCAAACATGGCATCCTTATACCGGCCACGTCAAGGATTTCTGCCCATAGGAACCACCCTGGCTCTGGTGTCTTCCTACTTTTTGACCTTACTTCCAAACCCCATAATAAACCTCTTTTATCAATCTAGGTTTTCAGGTCTGTAAATTCCTTTACAGATGACTCTTGTGCTGCTACTAGACCTCATTTAACTCTGTATCCTTGCTCTGAATCCAAAGGCATTTCAGGGGAGCTCTATTTGACTCTCTGTACCCAAACCTGCCACCAGACCTCAATGAATCTTAATTTCATTCTAGACCTCATCAAAATGGTCCCATGCATTTGAATTTTCAATATTAAAATTTATGAGTATATAGAATATGGTTATTGGTTCTAAGGCACTGGAAATAGGAACTTGACATTCAAGTTATGAGTCTACTTCATGGAGGAGTGAAGGTGGAGCCAATATGATGGAGTAAAGTCAGGAACTGCTGGAGCTCTCCCAGTTTTCTCTCAAAAGCCACATAAAACCAAGCCTCTGAACAGAGTCTGATGGCATGAAACCACTATCCAGCTCAAGATAGACTGTAAAAACTTCAAAAAAGGTCAGTCTCACTGGGGTGAAAAGAGTGTTCAGTCTAAGTCAGATAGATTCTGCTGATGGTCTTAAAGTAAATCAGCAACTAAGACCCTCAATCCTGGCTAAGTAGAAGAACAGATCAGGGGAGCAGTTTCCAATCCCAGCTCAGAAGGCAAACTCTGGGAAGTTAGGCTGTTTACTGAAAAGAGGAGACAAAACTACCTTCTAGGGGTAGCCTTAGGGCTACAGGGGGCCCCTGTACTCAAAGCCAAGGCTTAGATCAGCACAGGAAGCTTGGGACAATGCCACCTTTACCCAAGAGCAAAGGTCGAAGAAGAAGAAGAAGAAGAAGAAGAAGAAGAAGAAGAAGAAGAAGAAGAAGAAGAAGAAGAAGAAGAAGAAGAAGAAGAAGAAGAAGAAGAAGAAGAAGAAGAAGAAATAACAAAATAAAATTACCAAGAAAGAGAAAGAACTTGGACCATAGAAAGTTATTATGATGGCAGGGTAGACCAAAACACAAGCTCAGATGGCAGGGTAGACCAAAACACAAGCTCAGAGGCCAGAATGTCCACAGAAGAAATCTCAAAGAGTAAGATTAATTGGTCTCAAGCCCAAAGAGGTTTCTTAGAAATGTTCATAAAACACTTCAAAAGGCAAATAAAAGTGTAAAAGAAAAGCTGAGAAAAGAAAAGAAAAGTATGCATGAGAGAGTCAATAGTTTGGAAAACAAAGGGAAAAATTGTCTGAAGAAAACAACTCCATAAACATTAGAATAAACCAGATGGGGAAAAAAGATACAAAAGCTAACTGAAGAAAATCACATATTAAAATCTAGAACAGGGCAAATGAAAGCTACTGACTGTGTGAGACAGCAATAATCAGTCAAACAAACTAAAAAGAAGGAAAATAAATGGAGATTACTTCATGGGATTCATTAGTCACATTAAACCAGACTTAACTGTATAGTTAATAGTTTGGAGGGACAGGATATGCAAAGCTTGGTTTGACCTTAAAAGATATCTTTACAGCTTCTTCATTTTTTTTAATATGCTTTTTTTCCTGTTAATATACATATTTTTATTTTTGTTAATTTTCATACACATCTATGTTATTAGGTTTTTTTGGGCTTATAATTGATAAAATTAGCTTCTGATATGTAATATTTCAGCTTTTCTGAATTTGCTTAGAAGATTTTGTTTCCCTAGTTTACCCCTGGTTTTTATAAACATGTCATGTATAACAAAGAAAATTGTAAATTCCATTAGTTTTCTTAGTCAATTGATCAGTATATATCTATGATAATTATATTTTCTTTAATTTTTATTCAAGTCTTTAGCTTAAATATTGCATTAGGTTTGTCTGGATCAAAAGAAGTACATTGAGATACCACACAACCATACCTTTATTATCAATTTCTTTCTGTAGTTCAATTAACTTTTCCTTTAAATATTCAGATGACTTGACATTCAATGCATATAGGTCTACTATTTATAATATTTCATTATCTAAGATGCCTTTGTGGGTAATGTAGTTTCCCTGATATTTAAAAATTCTGTTTTTGTTGTTAATTTGTCTAAAAATCATGCTTACTTCCATGTTTATTGAGTTCACTTGAAACATAATAGATTTTCCTCTGGACTTTTATTTTTTAAATGCTTTATTCCATTCTCTCCTGTTCTTTATAACGTTATGTAAAACCTCTTGCTACATTCAATGTATCCTTTGATTGTTTGTAACTTTTTTATTCATTGACTGGAAAGAAAGTTCTGGTTTTTCAAATGGAATCTCTTCCATTAGAAGAGAATTAGAAGAATTTTGTTTCTAATATATATGGATATTTTCTAATTATGATTTCTTAATATGTTATAAAGATTTTCTTTGCTAAAATTATTTCAATTATGCCCATCAACTGGAGATTGGCTGAATAAATTGTGGTATATGAATATTATGGAATATTATTGTTCTGTAAGAAATGACCAACAGGATGATTTCAGAAAGGCCTGGATAGACTTGCATGAACTGATACTGAGTGAAATGAGCAGGACCAGGAAATCATTGTATACCTCAACAACAATACTATATGATGATCAATTCTGACCTATATGGTCATCTTCAATAATGAGATGAACCAAATCAGTTCCAATAAAGCAGTAATGAACTGAAGCAGCTACACCCAGCAAAAGAACTCTGGGAGATGACTATGAACTACTACATAGAATTCCCAATCACTCTAATTTTGTCCACCTGCATTTTGGATTTCCTGCACAGGCTAATTGTACACTATTTCAAAGTCCAATTCTTTTTGTACAGCAAAACAACTGTTTGGACATGTATAGATGTATTGTATTTAATTTATACTCTAACATATTTAACATGTATTGGTCAACCTGCCATCTGTGGGGGGAAAGGAGGGGAAAAATTAGAACAAAAGGTTTGGCAATTGTCAATGTTGTAAAATTACCCATGCATATATCTGGTAAATAAAAACTATTAAAATATTTTTAAAAATAAAATTATTTCAATTAATATTATATTTTTATTTCTTATTCCATTTCTTTCAAGTAATCACATACTTCCTGTGGCCACATTATTCTTTTCTCTGAGATCCAACTTGGATTTGTTATAGAGTCTTTCCTGGGTTTGTCTCTCCATATAATTTCTTTGCTGACTTTGGTGTCAGGTTTTGTTTATTCACATCTTCAGATCATGATTTTGAGATTGGTTGGATTCAACTGTATTACTTTAAGATTGCCAGGAGAGTCCTTGCTTGGTGCTGCACATGGTAGCTAAGATAAGTCCCTACCTTCTTTAGGAATTCTTTATTTGGCTCAATCTCCTGGAGCTTAGCTTAATTTCTAGCTTTGGCTCTTTTTTAGTCCCTTTCTTTTCATAGGCTCCAGTCCAGATTAAACTACACTTTTGGCTATCTCTGTAATATTCTGTCCTAATATTATCGATTTGCTGTTAGTAGGCTTCCATAAGACTGTTCAGAAGCTTTGCTTCTCTGGTGCTTTCTTGCCCTTTTCTATTAATGTGGTTTGGTTTCGGTACATTTGGATACTGGACTGCCTATCTTTTCTGGTTTGGTCTTGTCTCTTGCTGTACATCAGGCATAGACAATCTAAATGCTGGATTAGATGTTGCAAAGGTTCAGGTGCGTAATATTTGCAACTTGTGCAGTCAAGTCTAGCTCTGTGTGGTGCTGTGGCTCAGATGGGAATGCCTGGCTATTTCCCTACCTGGATTCTTGTCTGGCATTTTATTAGCTCTATCTCATGCTGTAGCTCTATGTATTGTCTGGACACTTTGTTGGTTAATGATCAGGCTCTATTTCTTGTTGTGATGCTGCCAGGGCACTATTCTTGTGTTGTGCTATGGGTCAAGGCATTTTGTTTTTTTTCTACTTATGCTAATTTGTCTCTTTCCAGGTTTCTAAAAGTCTTCTTATTTAATTTTGAACTGGATAGAGGAATTTACAGGATTTCTCTTTGATTTTCCTTATTATTTCCCTGGGGCATTTTGTGAGCATTTCTAGAAGAGTAATTTGTAGATTTGCTCACTTTCAGTCCAAACTACTATTTTAGCTGAAAATTTAGAGATGAATGAAAACTAGGGTGATAAATTTTGCAGTACTCCACAGTAGGTTATATTTGGGAAGCCCAATCCCAAGGAGCTTTAACAGATGAATTATTGGGAAGGCTATAAAATTCTTTTGGGGTTGACAGATTTTTACCACCCCTTTGTCTGCAGATATGGATAGTTTCAATTGTGGGTGATCCTGTGCCTTGCCTATAACTGGGGCCACGTTGATCACATGTAGTAATGATAAACTGGTTATCATTTGTATGGTGCATTAAGTTGTATAAAGCAATTACTTAGGTCTCATTTGATATTCACAACAACCCTAAGAGTTAGGTACTAATATTAGTCTTCATTTTACCTTGACAAAATTGAAGCTATAAGAGCTTAAATAAACATATAATTTGTATGTGTCAGAATAAGGATCCTCAATCAGATCTTTCTAGCTTCAAACCCATTACTCTATCTATTGTACCATCTGCTTCAGAAGCCCCCACATTGAGTATCATGCTACTTGTGTGCAGAAAAGCAAGGATGAAAGAGCCATAATAACTTTGAATGAGACAGAATTGGAGGGAGAAAACTTTGGAAATAAGAGTGGTAAGGGCGGAGTCTAATGGAGACTAGCCAAAAGTAAACAGAAAGTCTGATCAAGTTAACAGCCAGAAGTTCATACAAACAAATGGTCCAGAAGGGATAGGCAGGAAGTCATCAACTAAGCACAAGAACAACAGGTTCTAAAATGTGTGTATGTATGTGTGTGTGTGTGTGTGTGTGTGTGTGCATGTGTGTGTGTGTGTGTGTGTATGTGTGTTTAGCTATAACCACCTCAAGGTCAGGAAAACATCATGAGGTGGGAAGAAAGTCACACAAAACATGGGTGAATGAGTTTATTTCATGCAAGAATAATCTTGAGATAAGTAGTTGTTATACTGGTGGGAAGGAGAAAGAGAAAAAACAAGCATTTATTAAACACCTACTATAGGCCAGGAACTATGCTAAGCACTTTCCAAATATTATGTCATTTGATCCTTATAACAGCTATATTACATAGATGAAATTATTATTATTATTATTATTATCATACTCTTTTACAGTTGAGGAAACTGAGACCAACATTTTGCCTGGGGACACATAACTAGTGAGTGTCTGAGTCTATATTTGAAGTAAGGTCTTCCGGATTTCAGATCCAATAATATAACCATTGCAATACCTAGCTGCCTAAACATGGTAAAGAGGAATATTCTGTCCTTTTCTTGTTCAGGAGTCACCACACAGCTATGGACTTAGACACTTAGAATATAAGATGGATGAAGAGGATCCCTGACCTCAAAGAGCTTGCCATATAATATTACATGCTTTTCTTCCCTTAAAATTGGAAGTTAAAATTAAAAGAATATCATCTGGAAAATAGGATCCATAAAATAGCAGGTATCATTGAGATTGTGGAACCTTTCTTTCTTCATGTTAGTCAGTATACTAGGGTTGTGCTACTTCCTGGAAGAAATGGTGCAGAGTTTGACCTTGATACTACTTGATGACTGTTTCTGAATGGTCCTTTTTGTACAAAACTGCATATCCTTAAACAGCTAATGATCACATGCATTCTTACCTCTTTTTTTTTTAAATTCATGAAGAAAAAGATCTGAGAAACTTTTCATACTAAAGACCTGAAGCTGTACCATTTTCATGAGTTTTTTTGCATTTTAAGAGCCTATCCAGAAGAACTATGCCTCACAAAAAATAATGTATTGCTAATGGTAGAATTTCAAGTGTTGCTAGAAAATGTTCTTATCTGTGACTGTCTACACTTCCTAAAGCTTGAAGCCAACCATGACCCTGGTTGAAAGGTATTTCAAGAACACAAAATAGTCTTTTAAAGGTAGGGGGAGACATAGCCCCTTGTACAGAGTATATGCTTCATGAATGTTCTTTGGTTTGAAGCTCTTTTTCAGTGCTAAGGTAATTTTACAAAGTTTAAAGATTCAGCTTCAAAATAACTTGTCAGGGAAAGCTGAGATAAAGAAAAATAGCAGAACTATGTAACTACTGAAGTGGTCTGGGTGATGGATTTTCCTTCTCTTTGAAAACCTTTCATGTAAGACTAAAACTCCTTACACTTCAGTAACATTATGCATAGAAACGTTTATTATAAAGACAAGTTGTTAATCAGAATGCTTGATGTATCCAGCAAAAGGGAACAGTAGATTGTACAAAGGAAACCTTGACATTTGTGCCCATATATAATTTGATTAGTTCTGTCTTACTTTTAAACTTAGAAATCCACTGAGAATGGGGAGGATATTCAGTTGACCTAACAAAATACTGGAAAGGTCAAAATAATAATGTGATACTAGTCTAGGGAAGAATGTATTAGCAACAAGCCTTCTCATCCCATGTCTTGCTTTTGTCAGATGGGAATTGAATGCAATAAGAATTTGAAATATGTTGATTCCAAAAGTAATGAAAAAAGGATTCAAGATTGTTCCTTTTCACAATGCCCTAGGAATGGAGGTATTCTTGCTTGCTAACTTGTGTCATCTTTCTCCTTTCAACTGATGATTTAAATGTTTTACAGTCATAAAGAATCTGGAGTGGCTAACCAGTTATCAATATATAGTGAACTCAATTCAGCAAACAGAGTTTTGTACTTTAGGAAAATACTTATTGTGGGGAACTAGATGCTAGTGACAATAGAATAAAGTCCTTCCACAAACAGACTTTACTGTAAAAATAATTTGTCTAATGTTATGGAAAATGGGGAAAAGTCATTGACATCAGATCATATCATCTCTATAGAATATGGAGATCAAAGAATTGATTCTCTGCCACATTTTCTGAAAAGCTCCAGCTTTAACTCTTCTACTTTTCGCTAAATATTTTTAGGCTTATTCTTAGCAAATGTTGAAGTATTTTTCATACATACATATATATATATATATGCATATATATATATATACAATTTTAACACTTAACCCTATCAGTATTCTCAATTTTGCTTCCAAAGGTCTATAGGTGATATTTTTTTAAAAAGCATCTTTTACCAGCATCTTTATTTATTTCCTATTCTTCTTAGAAAGACTATAAGCTAAAATAAAAGTGTCTTAGAAGATTCTAAATTGTATCATCCTTCCAAATCACTATTGATCAGAGAAATGCAAATTAAGACAACTCTGCTATACCACTATACACCTGTCAGATTGACTAAGATGACAGGAACAAACAATGATGAATGTTGGAGGGGATGTGGGAAAACTGGGACACTGATGCGTTGTTGGTGGAGTTGTGAAAGAATCCAATCATTCTGGAGAGCAATCTGGAATTATGCCCAAAAAAGTTATCAAACTGTGCATACCCTTTGATACAGCAGTGCTACTACTGGGCTTATATCCCAAAGAAATATTAAAGAAGGGAAAGGGACCTGTATGTGCCAAAATGTTTGTGGCAGCCCTTTTTGTGGTGGCTAGAAACTGGAAAATGAATGGATGCCCATCAATTGGAGAATGGTTGGGTAAATTATGGTATATGAATGCTGTGGAATATTATTGTTCTATAAGAATGACCAGAAGGACGAATACAGAGAGGCTTGGAGAGACTTAAATCAACTGATGCTGAGTGAAATGAGCAGAAATAGGAGATCATTATACACTTCAACAACAATACTGTATGAGGATGTATTCTGATGGAAGTGGATATCTTCAACATAGAGAAGATCTAATCCAGTTCCAATTGATCAATGATGGACAGAATTAGCTACACCCAGAGAAGGAACACTGGGAAATGAGTGTAAACTGTTTGTATTTTTTTGTTTTTCTTCCCAGGTTATATTTACCTTCCAAATCCAATTCTTCCTTTGCAACAACAACAACAACAACAATTCGGTTCTGCATATATATATATATTTATATATATATATATATATATATATATATATATATATATAGTATCTAAGATATACTGTAAGATATTTCATATGCATGGGAATACCTGCCATCTAGGGGAGGGGGTGGAGGGAAGGAGGTGAAAATTCAGAACAGAAGGGAGTACAAGGGATAATGTAAAAATTTACCTATGCATATGTACTGTCAAAAAATGTTATAATTATAAAATTAATAAAAAAAACTTTGTCCTCAACATGTTTTTTATTGTTATTCCTCAGTCATTTTCATCATGGTTCCCACACTTTGTAACATCATTTGTAGTATTCCTCAACATGTTTTTTATTGTTATTCCTCAGTCATTTTCATCATGGTTCCCACACTTTGTAACATCATTTGTAGTATCTTGGTAAAGGTAGTAGATTGCTTTTCCATTTCCTTACTTTAAGGAAATGCTAGAATCAATCATGTTTCACTACCATGTTCCCATGTAGGTACACTCTCCCTTTACTTTTCAGCTTTCTTTTATATGTTGTCTTTCACTATTAGAATATAATCTCTTGCAGGCATGTATAATGATTTAAAAGGCTTAAGAAACATAATTTCTGGGTAATAAGGCCAGTATATTATTAATAAAGGGTTGGGCATGGAAGTGAGCTATCAGTTTATGTTTCCTTCAAATGGAAGGTTTTTCTGAGGTATGCCTAATAAATTCTGATGGTTAACATTATGGGAGATCGGCTAAATTGAGGTATATCACGTAGGCCATTGAAATTTTGGTCTAAGAGATATTGATTTCCTTATCATTTGTCCCCAGATGTGTCAACAAAAAAAATGAGCAGGAAGGAATACACCTGTTAGGACAAACTTGGAATTTGTTTTAGTGACTGATTAGATTTTAGCCTAGGTAAATATCTAAGAGAGATTTCCTACTGGTGGATTTCTAAATAAAGAAGTAGAAAAGTAGAAAAACCTTGGTCTTGATTCAATAATTAGTTATTAAATATAAGAGAGAAAGACTCATTTTTCACACATAGGTTGTCTTTCTTAGAGCTTATATTTGTAAACCCAGTTCTTAACCCATGTCTTGGTATATAGTAAACACTTATTAAATGGCTGTTTTGAGGAACATTGGTTACAAATGTAAGTACATGAAAAATTCATACAAAGGGAAAATGAAGTAATTTCAGAGGTAAGGAGGAGGCACTAGGAGCTGGCTAGATAAGGAAAGAACTCAAAGTTATTTGTCTTTGCAATATTCTAGTATGACACTAAAGATTCTGTAAGTCATAGATGATGTTAGAAACTCTCTCCACCACTGCAGATGGCAACCCATATGTGACTTTGTAGGTAAGACTTATAGTTGCCTGTAGCACATTATAAGTTAAATGACTTGCCCAAGATTACATAGTTAGTCAGTGTCAAAATTAAAATTTGAATAAATTTATTTCTGACTCAAAATTTAAAACTATATCACACTGCCTCTGCCTGTTACTGTTCATTTGTTTGCAGTCTTGCCTCATACTTTGTGACCCCCATTTGGTGTTTTCTTGGCAAAAATAGTAGAATTGTTTGCTGTTTCTTTCTCCAGCTCATTTTACACATGAGCAAACTGAGGCAAACAGGGTTAAATGACTTGCCCAGGATTATGCAGCTGATAACTATCTGAGGCTAGATTTGAACTCAGGAAGATGAGTCTTCTTACTCTAGGCTTAGCCCTATTCACATTCCACTCAGAAATAATATTTTTGTTCATTGTAAGTCAAATTAAAATTGATGACTCAAATAATTTTTGCTCAATGTCTTCGTGCATTCTCTGAAAGATTGTTATTAGGAGTGGTAATCTACTGCTTCCCGGTTTTTATTTTTTTGGTGTAAAACAAAAAGGCTTCAAGTTCAGCTGAGGTAATTAAAAATTTTAATTTTGTTTTTGTTGTGATCTTAAGAAACATCAAATAGAATGAGCATTAGAGTAGAGAGGTTTACAAATGGGAAGCTGGAAATTCTTTATGTAGCATTTGGAGTGATTTAGAATGGATATAAGCAAAATATTTCTGGCAAGTTTTGCATATGGTAATAATAACCTAGGAATTTAGGGGTATCTCCTTTCCCAGAGATCATTAAAAATATGACAGACATTTCAGTATCTGCTTTGCTATAAGTCTTCCCTGAAGGTAATTGTATGATTTCTGAAGCCTTTTTAAACTATGAAAATTTATTAGTCACTTTAGTAGATTTTTTGGTCTTTTTGTATGCTATAAAGTAACTAATAAGAGCATTAGTCTAGTAAATGGAAGGTGACAGTGAACTTTTGTTCATTAAGTTTAGTTGAGAGAAGAAAAATATTTGAAAAGCATTTTTCAAATATGACTTTTATAACTTAACAGCAGTCACAGTTTCATAAAAATGTATTTTTGCCAAGGGCTTCTGAAACTTGTTAAAAAAAGAAAGACAACCTTAATGGAAATTATTATTGTTTAAATAGAATTACTTCCTTCCATTTGAAGAATGTCAGTGACAAATGATGGAAGACAGTTTGTGATCATTGTAGTGATTCTCAGTCTTCCTTAACTCCTTTTTCTTCCTCCCCAATTTTTTTCCCCTTTTCTCACTGAATACTCAAATAAAAAGTAATAGGAAGTAAATAGAGAAAAAAGGAAAATATATAATAATATGAAATTATATTTTGCTAAAGCCCTAATTTTAAACCAGGAACCACATTTCTATAATATTTTCTTTGAGTAAATTGTGAAAATTGAAAAGAAGTTTTTCTTGGGTATTGGTGGGATTATGTTACTATACATATATTTATGAAATTATGTATAAGTACATCTATTTATTTCTATTAAGTAGCCTGTTGTATGCTAATAGTTTTTGTAATTGGCTTCATCTAAGTTGTATCTAGCATCAATTAGCCAGGATCAACAGTCCCTGACAAATAAGTTCATCAGGCATTCTGAATACTTGGGCACTCAAATCCCCTTGTTTTGTAAGAAACTCTCTTTGCCTCCAATATAAGAGAGCTCAAGACACAGAAATCCTAAAAATAGTCCTCTCCTTATTTAATTTCCATCATTTCCAGGTAAGATGGGATGGGGCACAGGCAAATAAAGGGTCAATATTATTAATATTGTTATTATATAACTAATATTAATATATCACTAAAAGTTTTCAAAATTATTAACATTGTCTCATGTGATCCTTGCAAAACTGTAGAGCTATGTGTCTATTATTATCCCCAACTTATTGTTGAAGAAATTGCAGCAAATAAAGATAAAAAATGATTTGTTAGCTAATAACTGAGTCAGGATATGAACTGAGATCTTACAGATTATAAATTATGCACTGTATCTATTATACTACCACATAGCCTCATTAAATCCATCTTTTTAAATAAAGACCAATTCTATGTACTTTATGTTTTTTTTTGAGGAGCAATATCATATTGGATAAGAAGTTTTGCATTAAGTGGCACTGTATTTTATTAGATTAGTTAAAAAGCTTAAAAGAGGAAAATAAGCTGCCATTTTGTTTTTAAGACTAGTTTCCACTTTGTTATAAAGGGATCATCTTTTGATGATTAGAAATTTATTTAGATTTAGAACTAGAAGGGATCTTAAAGGCCATGTATTTTCATATTTTTTTTTTCATTTTAGCAATGAGAAAACTGAAGCTAAGAAGAAATGATATGACTTGCTGAGGTTATTTGTATAGTAAGAAATAGAAATAGAAACAATATCTGAAAACATAAAGAAATGAATTTTTTTTAGCTTTGATTCACATGTTGTTTAGAAACTTCTATTTTCTTATATTTCAGTTTAAGATTTCCAGATATCACAGTCATCATTTTCAAATTCCATCATTTTTAACAGGAAAGAGAATGTCTGGGCTATATACAGTTGGGAGAGGGAAAGTAGCAGGATGATAAAATGAAATGCATAATAGCAGTTAAATTAAAGTTGAATGATTTTTTTTGCCCTAACAGGACTCCTTAGTTCCAGATCATTATCATACTCTATAATCTGAGACCAATATCAAACAAATAAAATGGAAACACAGTGTTTTAAATAACCAGGAAGTTACATAGTAAAAGGAAAGAGAATCTTTCTTTGAAGTGATTACAGTGAATGAGATTGTTGATCAACCCTCACCAAGAGCTTAGAGGATAGCATAAAGAAAAATACCCTGGATGGAATGGTTTTTTCTGATTTTCTCACTTCTGTTAAATAACTCTCTTAACCATTTTGGATCTAAATTTCATCATGTGTAAAATGATGAAGCCAAATAGAATTATCTCTATGGAACCTCTTGGCACTAATATTGTATGTATTTATAAATTAACATATCACAAGCTAATAAATTATCCAGGCTGAAAAACAACAACCAATAAGAACCTCCACTCAAGTTCAGGTATGTTTCTTTATTCCTTATGAATTTCTAGTAATTCCAAATTATGATGAAGTATCATGTGATGAACTGGCTGCTATGGAAACTGCATTAATATTGTATGGATGTAAAATGTGAGAAGCTGCCAGCATGTCAGATGCCTTTGGCAATGCTAACATATTTTTTTTGGAAAATTGTTTCTATTTTTCTTGTAAACATGTACATTTGCATCCAATCCAAGGGTTCTCATTTTGAAATGACTCATTCTGTTGGAATATATCCACAGGCTGGGGATTAAAAAGGTTCTGCTGGAAATATGGATTGGTAAAAAAAATAAATAAAAGTGAAACAACACTATTTAATGAAATGGAAATGAAAGAACACCGGAATTTAGGTTACTTGGTTTTTAATTCATATTTTACCATATCCTGACTATATACACTTAAATAAAGCTTTCTGGAACTCAGTTTTATCATCTTTAGAATGAGTGGATTGAATAAAATCATATCTAAAGTCTATCAACCTTAAAGTTTGATACTTCTAACTATATATTGAATTAAAATCATATTCTGTAGATTTAAGACTACATAACTAAGGATGGAGTTAAAGCTAAAGCTCTGGAAAGGAAGAAAAGTAAGCAAATTTATGAGTTGTAAACAAGTTGTATGTCACAGAGAGAGCTGAAATAACAGAGTAGAAGAAACACTATAACCCAGATCTTCCAACATTCCTGTCCAAAGAATTTTGAAATAATACCTCAAACTGAAATCTAGAGTGGCACAGTTAACAAAAGGTTGAGATGATACATTTTTTTCCAGTCCAAGACAACTTAAAAGGTCAAAAGGGGAGGTCAGTGACACTGAAGTGTGGGTTGACATTAAGTCCTCCTGGCGGCAAAACCAATAAGAGTAAGTAGCAGCAGAATCTATAAGGGGTTTAAGCAACCAGTTCTAAAGAGTTTATAGGGAACTTTTTGTTGCTGTTGTTGTTAGCACTGGGAACAAGGTCAGGTGCTGTTTTAAAGCTCCATTGTCCATACACAGTATAAGGTTGTATTTCCAGGACAGATAGAAAGTCTCGTGGTGGCAAGGGAGCAGAGTATTAGAAAGGCAAAGGAACTAGTATTACAGCCAAGAATAAGCTATACAGCTAAAATGAGCACATTATGTTTAAGGGAAGAAGATGGACATTCAATGATATGAATGCATTTCAGCTATTTCTAATGAAAAGATCAGAACTAAACAAAAAATTTGACCTCCAAACACAGAACTCAAGAGAAGCATAAAAAGGTAAAAAGGAAGAACTCTTAAGAACTATATTTCTGTTATGGACATACTTAGAGAATAAGGGTATAATTTGATTTTGTTATGATAATATGACAAAGAAACTAAAAATGGAAAGGGGATCATACTGGAAAAGGAAAAAGGAAATAAAATAAGGGAAATTACACTCACAAAGAGGCAAAAAAAAAACTATTATAATTGAGGGAAAGTAGGAAGGGGAATGAGCATTAGTGAATTTTACTCTCATCAGATTTGGCTGTAAGAGAGAATATCAAACATATTAAGTTTGACAGAGAAACTTGTCTCACCTAATGGAGAAGTGGAAGGGAAAGGAGGAAAAGAAAGGGAAAGATTAATAGAAGAGGAAACAGAAGTATTAGTAGAAAAGTATAAAAAAGGGGGAGGGATTCTAAAAAGGGAGGTCTGTTTGAGGGAGGTGGTCATCAAGACCAAAGTACTGGAGAGGAGGGAAAGGGTAAAGGAAAAAGAAAAGCATAACTTGGGGTAAATAAGATGGCAGGAAATACAGAATTAATTATTTTAACTGTGAATGTGAATGGGATGAATTCTCCCATAAAATGGAAGCAGATATCAGACTGGATTAAAAGCCAGAATGCTACAATATGTTGTTTACAAGAAACACATTTAAAGCAGAGTGATACAGAGTGAAGGTAAAGGCTGGAGCAGAATTTATTATGCTTCAGGTGAAGTTTAAAAAAAAAAAAAAGCAGGGGTAGCAATCCTGATCTAAGATGAAGTAAAAGCAAAGATAGATCTAATTAAAACATATAAGGCAGTAAAACATTTTTTACTAAAGGACATCATAGATAAAGAAGCAATATCAATACTAAACATCAAGTGGTTTTGGATCTAAATTCCTAGAGGAGTAGTTAACAAAGGTGCAAGAAGAAATAGACAGCAAAACTATACTAGTGGGGGATCTCAACCTTGCTGTCTCAGAACTAGATAAATTGAACCACAGAATAAATAAGAAAGAAGTTAAGTAGGTAAAAACATGTTACAAAAGTTAGGTATGGTAAATCTTTGGAGAAAGTTGAATGGATACAGAAAGTAGTTTACTTTTTTCTTAGCAGTTCATAGAACTTATACAAAAATTGACCATGTGTTAGGCCATAAAAAATGCAAAATCAAATGCAGAAAGGCAGAAATAGTAAATGATTTTTTTCAGGTCATGATGCAATAAAAATCACATGCAATATAAGTCCAGGAGAAAATAGACCAAAAGATAATTGGAAATCAAATAATCTAATCCTAAAGAATGAATGGATGAAACAGCAAATCATAGACACAATCAATAATTTCACCCAATAGAATGACAATAATGAAATAACATACCAAAATTTGTGGGATACAGCCAAAGTAGTTATAAGGGAAATTTTATATCTCTAGATGGTTACTTGCATAAAATAAAGAGAAGATCAGTGAATTGGGCTTACAACTAAAAAAGCTAGAAAAAGAATAAATTAAAATCCCCAATTAAAAACAAATTTGAAATTATGAAACAAAAGGAGAGATTAATAAAATTGAAAATAAGAAAAGTATTGAGTTAATAAATAAAACTGAGTTGGTTTATAAAAAAACAAAAAAACAAAATAGGTAAACCTTTAGTTAACTGATTAGGAAAAGGAAAGAAGAAAATCAAATCATTAATCTCAAAAGTGAAAAGGGAGAACTTTCTTTCCACCAATGAAGAGAAAATTAGAGCAATAATTAGGAGTTATTTTGCCAATAAATTCGATAATCTAAATGTTTGTACAAAGAAAACTAATGCAAATAAGATCAGAAGGGAAATAATAAATTGGGAAATCATTTTTACATTTAAGGGTTCTGATAAAGGCCTCATTTCTAAAATATATAGAGAATTGACTCAAATTTATAAGAATCTAAGCCAGTGGTCCTCAAACTTTTAAAATAGGGGGCCAGTTCACTGTCTCTCAGACTATTGGAGGGCCGGACTATAGTAAAAACAAAAACTCACGCACTGTCTCCACCCCTCAGCCCATAAACGTCCTCAGTGGGCCACATCTGGCCCCATGGGCCATAGTTTTGAGAAACCCCTGACCTAAGCCATTCTCCAATTGATAAATGGTCAAAAGATATGAAGAGATAGTTTTCAAATGAAGAAATTAAAAGTATTTCTAATCATATGAGAAGGTGCTCTAAATCACTATTAATCAGAGAAATGCAAATTAAGACAACTCTGAGATACCACTATACATCTGTCAGATTGGCTAAGATAACAGGAAAAGAAGGACAAATGTTGCAGGGGATATGTGAAAAGAGGAAATTAGAGCAATAATTAGGAGTTATTTTGTTGGTGGAATTGTGACTGGATCCAGCCATTCTGAAGAGCAATTTGGAACTATGTTCAAAAAAGTAACAATTGTGCATACCCTTTTACCCAATAGAATTTCTATTGGGCCTATATCCCAAAGAGATCTTAAAGAGATCCACATGTGCAAAAATGTTTGTGGCAGCTCTTTTTTGTAGTGGCAAGAAACTGGAAACTGAGTGGTTGCCCATCAGTTGGAGAATGGCTTAATAAGTTTTAGCATAAGAATGTTATGGAATATTAGTTTTCTATAACATGATCAGGAGGATGATTTTAGAGAGACCTGGAGAGACATGAACTGATGCTAAGTGAAAATGAGCAGAAACCGGGAGGGTCATTTGTACTCTACAACTTCAATATTAAACAACAGTCAATTCTGATGAATGTGATTCTTTACAACAATGAGATAAGTGATGCCAGTTTCCAATGGCCTGGTGATGAAGAGAGCCATCTCCTCCCCCCTCCCCCCCAGAGAAAGGACTGTAGGAATTGTATTTGGATACATTCTCACTCTTTTTGTTGTTGTTCATTTGCATCTTGTCTTCTTATTCATTTACTTTCTTTTTCTTTTCTGATCTGATTTCTCTTGTGCAGCAAGAGAATTGTGTAAATATGTTTATACATATTGGATTTAACATATATTTTAACATGTTTAACACTTTTTGAATTGCTTGCCATCTAGGGGAGGGGGATGGGGGAAGAAAGGAAAAAATCAGAAAACACAAGATTATGCAAGGGTCAATGTTGTCAAATTATCCATGAATATATTTGAAAATAAGAAATAAAAAGGCTTTATAGAAAAAAAATAATTATTCAAAGTTAAAAAAGAAAGATACTTTTTCCTTTCCCTTTTTTACCTTTTTTTTTTTTATTCTTCTCTTGTGTTTCTGTATATGAATAACAAATTTTTCTGTTTCTGGTTGGGTCTTTTCATCAGAAATAAATGAAATTCTCCTGTTTTCTTTTTTTCCTAAAAAGGTAATGCTTAATTTTTGTTGGGTAGTTGATTATAAACTGCAAATCCAAGTTTCCTTTGCCTTTCAGAATATCAGATTCCAGGGTCTTCAATCCTTCAAAGTGGAAAATGCTAGGTCCTAGGTAATCCTGACTGTTGCTTTTCCATATTTAAATTGTTTTTTTGTTTTGTTTTGTTTTGTTTTTGTTTTTGTTTTTGTTTTTGTTTTTGTTTTTGTTTTTGTTTTGTTTTGTTTTGTTTTGTTTTTTCTGGCTGCTTGCAATATCTTCTCCTTGACCTAATAATTCTGATATTTAGCTATGATATTCCTTGAAGGTTTTAAAGGTTTCATTTTGTGGTCTCAGGAGGTGATGAATTATTTCAATGGCTATTTTACCCTCTGGTTCTAAGTTCTAAGACATCAGAGAAGTTTTTTCTTGATGATTTCTTGAAAGATGTTACCTAAGTTATTTTTTTCACCATAGTTTTCAGGTAATCCAAAAATATTATTGTCTCTCCTGGATCTATTTTGCTGGTTACTTGCCTTTCCAATTAGGTATTTTATATTTTCTTCTATTTTTTCATATTTTTGGTTCTATTTGAGTGATTCTTGATGTCTCATTGAGTCTTTTCCTTCCAATTCTGCAATTCTAATTTTAGTATATTATTTTTTGCAGTTAGCTTTTTTATCTCCTTTTATATTTGGCCAATTGAAGTTTTAAGTGAATAGTTTTGTTTATTGGATTTTTTCCAGTTAATAATTATATTTCAAAGAATTGTTTTCTTTTTCCATTTTGTCAAATCTATTATGTAAAGGGTTATATGATGTTTTCCATTTTACTAAATCTATTTTAAGAACTTTTCTTCAAATAATTTCTGTGTTTCTTTTTCCAAACTCTCCTGCAAAGTTCTTATTTCTTTCCCCCCATTTTTCTTCAGTCTTTTAAGTTCATTTTTGAATTTTCTAAGAGAATCTTGTGAGATGGAGACAAACGTATGTCTTTGAAGGTTCATATGGAGATGTTTTGACTTTAGGTTACTCAGGGTTTGAAGTCTGTTCTTCCCTATCTAAATGGAAGCTCTTTTTTGCTCATTTTTAAAGGAAATCTGCTATTAGGACAAAGGGAGATTTTCCCAGGCTTCTTCTATAAGTGACAGTGGCTTCACACTGCACTGGGACACTGTGGTGGATGGGCATGTCAAATCCCACAGTATTCTGGCATTTAGGAGCACATAATTTTGCCCTTTGTAGTTGTGTTGGATTTCTCACAGTTAGTTTCTTGATCCACTGGCTTCTGAACAAGGACAGAGTAGCCAACACTGATGTATTTTGGCTAAGATTCTCCTGATAAATTCCCAGAGAGTATGAAAGCCTCTCCACCCTAGGTTTCTTTGCTGTGCCTGCACTTAGTTGCCTTTTCTCCCCCAATTGTGCTGATTGAAACAGAACTTTTCTGAAGTTCTTCCCAAATAGCTTCTCCTGGAAATTTCTTATACTCCAAAATATCTGTGGGTTCATTCTCTTCAAAACCAGTTTAAAAGCTTGATTTGGTGTTTATCTGAGGGAAGCCAGGAAGATCTCAAATAAAGTGCAGTCTCTGCCATCATGGCTCCACCCCTCCTCTTCCCCACTTTTCCCTAACCATTTTGGGAGCACTCTTTCTGTGTGAATTCTCCATAAAATAGACTTTTGTGCAAGTGTACATTTGGCATTTAAACAATGTGACTACCCCAACAGAATTACACTATTTGCAGTAAAAATTGAATAATTGGCAGTTTAATTTTAAAAACAGTATTCCAATAATTTATAGAATCTTCCTAATTCAAATAGAAGTCATTCAGTTTTCTTGCACAGTGCTGGTATACTATTTAAGTTTCATGGGCATATAACAATTAACTCAGCACAATGGCTCTATAACAACTTCAGTTTGATAGCTAGTCAAATATCTCTTTTCTCCCAAAATTTCTTTCAGAGATTTCCAAGCACTGAGCTAGCTTTGTGCCAACTTTATTATTGATGTGTACATCCCAGGAAAGTGTACTGCCATGGTAAGTGAACTTAGCCACAGAATTTAAAACTTCTCCATGTGCTATAACCAGTAGTTCTCCATATGGATGATGTGGTGCTGGCAGATGGAATAACTCTCTTTTCATGGTGTTAATTGATAGGCCAAAATTAGCACAAGCTGCAAAGAATTGACCCATACTTTGTTACATCTCAGCTTTTGAGGCTGCATTAATTTCACAATCATCTGCAAACAAACCAAAAAAAAAAAGTCAAACACCAGTACTTCTTCCACTTTAGTTTTGGCTTGAAGAATTTACCATCAGGGTGATAATTGAATTTGAATGTTTGTCCTTATTGATGGTGTTTGACACTATGGATGAAAATATCATGCTAAAAACCCTAGGAGCAAGAAGGAGCCTCATTCCACTTCATTGGTGAATGGGAAAGCTTGAGAGAACTATTAATTGTCCAGAACCTGGGCAAACATGCCATCATGAAATTGCATTATACCAATGACCTTCTCTGGGCAACCAAACTCTGACCTGTGGAATCAAGAAGCTGTAGCATGCACAGTGTTCAAACTCCAATAAACTGTTTTGAAAGATGGGATAAACCACAATGAAATAAAATCCAAAGTGGAAAAACAGACTTTAGATCTTACTTTTATAAGGAAGGAAGGAAGGAAGGAAGGAAGGAAGGAAGGAAGGAAGGAAGGAGGGAGGGAAAGAAATAAATAAAGAAAATTGAAAAAGGGAAAAAGAGATAAAGAAGAAATCAAACCATTGGTTAATTTGATTTTTTTAAATGAAGAAAATGAAAATGATATATACCTACCAATAAAGACTAAATTAAACTTATTAGGAGTTATTTTCCCTTATTTTATGCCAATAAAATTGATTATCTTTGTGAAATTGATATTTAAAAAATATAAACTGCCCAGAATAGCAGAAGGCAAAAATGATTGCCTAAATAATGTTATCTTAGGAAAATAAATTGAAGGAGCTTTAAATGAATTCTCTATGGAAAAAAAATGCTCAAACACAGATAATTTACAAATGAATTCTTCCAAATATTTAAGGAACAATGGATCTCATAGAGTACTGAGTGTGGTGTAATGTTTTGTTGTCTCCAAAAACTGCTGATTGATCCCTGGGAGATCTGCTGTCTCAACTCAATCTTCTGGCCAGACTCTTCTTCCTGTAGAGAGCTGTCCCAACTCTGACCTAGACTAGACTCTTCTCCCTTGCTCAATGTTGCTTCTTTTATCCTCCCAGAGAATGGGTATGGAATAACTAACTCAGGGGCTTGTGGGAAAAAATACTTCAACCAATGAACGTGCTCCTCTTAAATATGTAAGCTCCTCCCCAGAAGTTCAAAGGGGTAAAACTCCTCTTAAAGGCCAGAACCAAAAGGTGAGAACTAGAGGATTGTTAAGTACCAACTTAGCACTTAGTAAGAACCTATCATCTCATTATCTCATTAGCACTTAGTTAGAACCTAACAGTGTGGTAAGATTCCTTCTCCTTTATTTGAAAAAGAAATGCAACAAGGAAAAAATTACTTTTATGACAAAATTACGGTTTTGATACCTAAATCAATTAGAACAAAGACAGAAAAAGGAAATTGTAGACCACTTTTGTTAATGAATATCAATACAAAATTTTAAAATAAAATACTAACAAAGAAATTACAACAATATATTACAAAAATCTCACACTATGAATAGGCAGGATTTTTTTTTTTTTTACTTAGAATGTAGGACTGGTTCAATATTAGAAAACCTATCAGTATGATCTACCACATCAATAACAAAAATAACAACTCCATGATTATATCAATAGGCACAGAAAAAGTATGCTACATGCTTTGAAATTGAAGGGATGTCCATCAATTAGGGAATGGCTAAATACACTGTGGCATGTGATTATAATAGAATATTATTGTTCTAAGGGAAATGGTGATCAGGATGCTCTTTAAAAAGCCTAAAAAGTCCTCTATGAACTCAAGCAAAGTGAAATGTCCTATGTACAAAGTAAAAGGAATGTTCTGAGATAATCAGCTGTGAAAGATTTTGCTACAATTATTCTGAAGGATTTAGGATGAAAAATTCTATCCATATCAAGAGAAAGAACTAATTGTGTCTGAAAACAGATTGAAACATACCCCCTTTTAATTTTAATTTTCTTGAAAAAGATTTTTCTGGAGATCTATGTTTTTCTTTTCTTTTACAACATGACTTTTAAGGAAATGTTGCTTAACTTCACATGTGCTTTCTTAATTGGGGGAAGGGAAGAAAAAGAGAGACTCTGGAACTCAAAGTCCTGCCCTACCCCAATAAGCCTGATTTTCTTTTTTTCTTTTTTTTCCTTAGGGTAAATACACTTTTTTATTTGATTCTTTCTAAAGTGACATTGCTTTTCAGGAACAAGATAAATAATAAATGTAAACTTAGGAGGAAAACATTATATCACAAGAAAATGCAATTTAAGCATTTATAATTCTTTTTCATAGCATTTTATTGACAGAACATATCCATGGGCAATTTTTGCAATCGCTTCTGTTTTAACTTTTCCTTAGAAAATATATAGTATATATGTAGATATTTAATAAGTAGGTATTTATATGTATTTATAAGTAGATATTTAATGCACATTTGTTGAATATAATGTTATACAGGATATACCTGTCTTTGGAAGCACTCAAATTAAAGAACCATCTTTTGAAGTAATTTGAAAGTTGAAATGTATAATTAAGTTTGAAAATAATGACAAACATTTGGGGTCTTTCTGTTAAAATATCAAATGCACTATGATATGTATTCTTTAACATTTTAAATAACTTTTTACCAAACAAAGAAGGGTAAAACTAATGTAATTAGAGAATCAGCCTGTAAATGTGATGAGTTAAACTAATTATCAATAAATTAGAAGTTAATTCTCTTTAAAAAATTAGAGCATTATAATGAGTGATTATGGAATAGGGAAAACTAGTAAATCTACTAATGGAAGATAATTTTGGATTCAAATTACACCAAATGCTACAATAATATTTCCAGGTAAAGATCTACCTAGCCAACCATACCCTGAAACATTTAATTCTTTCCACTATTTAGTGTTTTCTGTCTGGCAGACCTTTGTTGTCACAGGTCTCTGTCTCCCTACTCAGGAGCAGTGTCCCTGATTATTAACTCTTCATGTGACTTTATGTTTTAAGATCTGAGATTCCCCAAACTCCCCAACATCCTGTCACTGAAACTTAAAAAAGTATATTTTCTTTGGTGCTGTTTGACCTAAGGCAGATTTGTGGCCTATCTTAGAGTGCCAAATTGTCTAGTTATAAATCTATCTCATTGAATAAACTTAAGAATCCAGTATTGGGGAAAGCTCTGAGAAGTCATGGTTGCAATTTATCTGCAGAAGTTTTGATAGAATTTTTTTTTCATTGTTTCTCAAGTTTTCAGCAGTACAAATAGAAATTCATTGACTAAAGGAGAGGTTAGAATCCTGCTCTACACTCTAGGGAGTAGTAAAATGTTTTCCTGCTGCATCCTGCATATTTTCTCCCTTAAAAAAAGAAGAAAAGGAATCTTCAGAGTATTACTGAGCAACAGCACTCAGAGATCCTGCCAAGAACAAATTGTTATGTAGTTGCTGTACTCATTGCCTAGTAAGCTGTTGTTATTCATCTTAATTTGGCAAAATATGCATCATTAGTCAAAAAGGGTACTTCCTTAGTTTATAAGAAATATGACAGGCTAATAATTCTGCAAAGACTATTCTGAAATTTTATTTTCATTTTGAGTAAATCCTAGAATTCCTGATTAAGCTGTCATTAAGTTCTGGAAAGTGCAACATCTTCTATAACCTATTTAAAAAAGAAGAATGAGAAAGAGAAGGTTTAATGAATTGCTGTTTCATTGCTTTGACATTATATGGGTCCTAAAAAGCTTAATGAAATATGGTGTGGTAAGGAGAGACAGAGATAGCGACAGAGAGACAGAGAGAAAGAGAGATGAGGAAGGGGGGCATGCGAGTGTATCTTTATAAATGTGTGTTTTTGAGACATGAAAATCTGGAATCAAGTTTCACATCTGATTGTATGACAAGTTATTTAACATTAGTGCTCTAGGGGACTCTCTTGCAGCAAAAGTACTGGCAAGTATTGGTGGGAATTCTTTAGACCAATGAAATCATAAGTTTAATGTCTGTCCTTTGAAATTGGTTTTTAATCTCTTTCTAGAATATCTTTTATCTCCTAATTGTCTTTTCCCTATTCAAATCTCTCAAATCTCACTCAATTCTCATTTTACTGAGAATATGGATTCTATTTAATATGAGCTTTTGGATTCCCCTTTTTCTTCATCTTGAAAATCTTAAATATGACTCTCCCTTCTTGCTTCCTTTTTATCTACTCTTTCATAACTAAGTGGTCCTTCAAGGCCAATCTGTGTACCCATCCCTTGATCATTTCCCTTCAACCTCAGCTTATTATTATTATTATTATTATTATTATTATTATTATTTTCTTTTCTAATTTTTCATCCTTTTTAAATTATGTGCTGGCTTTCATGCTATTGACTACTTCTTATATATTCTTTTCTCTTTGGCTTTTCATGATACTACTTTCTCTTGCTTCTCCCCCCTAACTGCTTCTCAATTTTATTTCTACTTCATCACTTATATAATGCCTTTTAACTATTGGTATTCCTAAAGAATTGTCATAGTCTTGCTACATTTCTCCATATTCCATGCTATTTTATCAATTACCATGAATTAAATTTTTATCACTTTGATTACTTTCAAATCCATATATTTACCCCCAGACTCTCTTCTGAACATCAATCTCATGAACAATTTTGATGTTTCAACTTGCCTATTTTATTTTATTAAAGCTTCTTATTTTTCAAAACATATTCATGGACAATTCTGCAACATTAGCCCTTCCAAAACCTTGTGTTCCAGTACCCCCCCCTTCTCCCACCTCGCTCCTAGATGGCAAATAGTCCAATATTAAACATGGTAGAAATAAATGTTAAATTCAACATATGCATACATATTTACACAGTTATATTCCTGAACAATAAAAATCAAATCAAACCAGAAAAAAATGATGAAGAAAATAAAATGCAAGCAAACAACAACAAAATGAGTGAGAATGCTATGTTGGGAAACTCACTCAATTCCTACAGTCTTCTCTCTGAGTGTAGATGGCTCTTTTGGTCATGAGACTATTGGAACTGGTCTGAATCATCTCATCATGGAAGACAGCCACATCCATCAGAATCGATCATCATAAAATATTGCTTTTAGTGGAAAGGGACCTATATGTGCCAAAATGTTTGTGGCAGCTCTTTTTGTTGTAGCTAGAAACTGGAAGTTGAATGGATGCCCATCAATTGGAGAATGTTTGGGTAAATTATGGTATATGAAGGTTATGGAATATTATTGCTCTGTAAGAAATGACCAGCAGGAGGAATACAGAGAGGCTTGGAGAGACTTACATCAACTGATGCTGAGTGAAATGAACAGAACCAGAAGATCGTTGTACACTTCAATGCTGTATGAAGAGGTATTCTGATGGAAGTGGATATCTTCAGTATAAAGAAGATCCAACTCATTTCCAGTTGATCAATGATGGACAGAAATAACTACACCCAGAGAAGGAACACTGGGAAGTGAATATAAATTGTTAGCACTACTGTCTATCTACCCAGGTTACTTATACCTTCGGAATCCAATTCTTAATGTGCAACAAGAAAATGGTATTTACACACATATATTGTATCTAGGTTATATTGTAACACATGTAAAATGTATGGGATTGCCTGTCATCGGGGGGAGGTAGTGGAGGGGGGGATAATTTGGAAAAATGAATACAAGGGATAATATTATAAAAAAAATTACTCATGCATATATACTGTGGGAAAAATTCTAAATAAAAAAAATTTAAAAATAATAAAAATAAAATAAAATAAAATATTGCTTTTGCCATGTACAATGATCTCCTGGTTCTGCTGATTTCAATTAGCATCAGTTCATGCAAGTCTCTCCAGGCCTCTCTGAAATCATCCTGCTTAAATCTAGGAGATATAGTCTGATGGAAGTGAATATCTTCGATAAAGAGAAGATCCAATTCAGTTCCAATTGATCAATGATGGACAGAATCAGCTACACCCAGAAAAGGAACACTGGGAAATAAGTGTAAACTGTTTGCATTTTTGTTTTTCTTCCCAGGTTATTTTTATCTTCTGAAAACGATTCTCCCTGTGCAGCAAGAGAACGATTTGGTATTGCACACATATATTGTATCTAGGATATATTATAACATATTTATCATGCATAAGACTGCTTGCCATCTAGGGGAAGAGGTGGAGGGAGGGAAAGGAAAAGTTGGAACAGAAGTGTGTGCAAGGGATAATGTTGTAAAAATCACTCAGGCATATATTCTGTCAATAAAAAAAAAGTTATAATTAAAAAAATAATTACAATAAAGAGAATGACAATAAAAAAGAAATCATTCTTCTTATAATTTCTTATAGATCAATTCAATAGCATTCATATACCATAACTTATTCAGCCATTCTCTAACTGATGGGCATCCATTCAGGATCCAGTTTCTTGCCACTACAAAAAAAGGAATGCCACAAACATTTTTCACATGTAGATCCCTTTTCCTCATTTAAGATCTCATTGGGATATAAGCCTAATAGAAATACTACTGGATCAAAGGATATTCATAGTTTGATAAATCTTTGGGTATAGATCCAAATTGCTCTCCAGAATGGTTGGATCTATTCACAATTCCACTTATAATGTAGTAGTGTCCCAGTTTTCCCACATCCCCTCCAACATTCATCATTCTCTTTTCCTGTCATTTTAGCAAATCTGAGAGGTGTGTAGTGGTATCTCAAAGTTGTCTGAGTTTCAAGTTCCCTATTTTAGAAGCATTTCAAGCTTGACATATCTCAGACTAAATTGTCTTTCATATTCTTCCTGGTTCTTGAATTCAAAATCTTGGCACTTTTCCTTAGTACCCTTCATCTCACATATCCAATAAGTTACCAAATCGTTGTTTAAACCACTATGCATTTCTTATGCCAAAATCTTTATCATTGCCTTGTCACTATTACTTTATCACTGCTTATGCCCTTCCTTTCACAATATCCTATATTTAGCTACTTTGCAAATCATACTTAGGAGAATTTGACAGAATTTATGTAAAGGTTTCAACAACCCATAGTTACCTAGGGGTCAAAATGTATTTAAGTAGAATTTTCTATCATAAGTACCATAACATGAAATTAGTCTGAATACCCTTGTGATTCCTGTATTCCATCAGATCAGCATTTACTTGCAGGCTCCAGTAATTTGATGATCAGAGTTTTTCCATCTCTAGTACTGATAATGAAATCAAACTCTGACATATGAAATTATTTTAGAAATTAATATTTCAGCTTGTTTGGTAGAGAGAAAGAGCTAGAAAGAAGGGTTGGCTCCCTCTACCAGGTTTGAAAGGTTTGCATTTTAGAAAAATTTTCATAAAGACATCATTCACTGGTCACAATTGAATCACATGATGAGAACCCAAAATACAAGTTTTGGTAGACCCAAAAGAAGACTTGGATATGGGTAACTAAAACAATAATGTTTTGGTTAGATTTAGGAACCCAAATTCCTTTTTATTCCAGAATCAAAAAACTGGGTTAAGATTTCAAAAGTAGTTTATTAAAATAACTTGAATCATTGCATATCTTTTCCTTGTTATTAATCTTATCTAAGGCTTGTATAATCCACTTAAGGAGAGGTAAGAGTCAGATTGGTGACAAGTTTTTTTTTTTTTTTTTTTTCCTCCAATGTCTCATAATCAAAAGGATCGGCCTGAGTGAGTCTAAAGGATTGGATGTCAGAGGTGTTAAATTAATACTAGGAAACAGTATAGTGTTATCAAGAGTATGGTATAAAATCATAATCTTTTTTTGTTGTTGTTTTAATGTCCTAAAAGTTGAACAAACTGAGTTCTAAAGATTTATAATCTTTTACATCTCTTAAGGTTACATACTTTATTACATACAGATATCATAGATAAATTAAGTGACGTTACAAATTAGACTAAATTCTGGATGTTCAAAATGAAATGATTTGAAAGGGAAATTTTTCATATCATTAATGTAACCAAGTAACTTGCTTTCAGGGAAATCCTTATTCAGTTAGCTAGGGTAGCTGACAAATGCCTAAGTCACATTAGGAAGCTCACAGTTCCCTTTGTCTTCTACCTGAGTAAAGTTAAACATTTAACATTGCTATCTCATCAGTCAAGTTTTAGTAAGATGAGATTAATAAAAACAGAAATCAGACTTTCATATAACCAAAAAAATTCAGGACAAATAGCTCTGATCCCATAACAATTAATTAAATGAAGTTGAGCATACTTTTCTTGCAAACATAAACACAATGAAATAAAAAAATCCATGGCAGTGTAGTAAATATCATCAGTATTAAATAACACCAAATTTCCTTGTGCCTGGTAACCCATTTCAAATCTCTGTTGAATCAGAAATTACATTTTTCAATCACAACCAAATATAAAAGTCATCTATTCCCTGAAAACATCTTTTCTTGAAAATTATGGAATAGAACTTACTCTCAAGCCAGCTCTAATATGGGTTCCTCCTAGTAAATCCACTTCTTTGGTGCCAAGACACTTTCAGAGATTTTCTATTTAATGTTTCCAAAATTTTCCAGGAACAAAATTCAATACAATTCAGTACAATTTAATGTAGTTTTCCACTAACCAGCTCATGTGGTGAAAAGCAGCTTAAACGTCATGGAGTTAATCATATTAATGGCAGAACCATAAGGACATTGTTAGGAATCTATAATTCTCCAAAAAAATGAGAATTTTAGTTTTTACATATTGTTGTTTCTCTGTTTACCTGAACATATATCTGATATGCATAATTGCATTAATAGGTTGAAAGAAGAATATTTTGAAAAAAGATCCATGAAGGATTGATTTGTAAGAGGAACCCTTCTATTTCTTAATGTTATCAGACAAACCTCAAAATTGGGGGGGGGAATGATTTAAAATTTTCTTTACAATTATTGATCCATTTTTTAAAATCCCTAATCACTTTTAATAAATTGCTATTAGCTCATTAATTTAAGTTCTGCACTTTCCATTACAAAGGTTTGGAAGTATGTATGTATATATACACACATATATGGCTGTGTCTAGTATATGGGGATATATGTATATATATATATCCTATTTCTTATAAGAAAAGTTTAATTTTGTTGCATTTTCAAATTGAAGTTGACTACTCCACTAAAATCTGAGAATATTTATATATTTATCTTTCACCTTTTTTGAGGATATATATTATCCTCATAACATCCTGAAAAAATATGAAATAATTTAAGGATCTAGCAAGGATTTGTTTTAAGAATTGTTGTTCATCATTGGAAGACCTTGTATTAGCAAGCCTAAGAATTCATTTAAACTGGGTTAGGATATGGAATTGACCAAAAATTACATTGACACTGATTAAAAACAGTAAAATACTTTATATTTGGATCCTATTATATAATCCAAAATTGTTCTAATCTCAATCTATTAATTAATTGATTTAGTATTACAACTATAAAAAACTTCAACCATTTATTGCCTTGCTTATAAAAAGAAAAAGGAGGGACATGGTATCCCTTCAAGAACACAGACTGACCTGATATAATCCATAATAGGGGAAAATTCACTTAGCTTCCAGGTAAAAGTCATAATTAATAATGAATAGCGAATGTAGCAGAGTTCAATGTCATTTTCAAGGTATCAAAACCCGGGAAAATTTCCTTTTCAGAAAGGAAGTTGTATAATAGGAAAACTGACTCAAGAAAGTCTTCCTTTACTTATACAGGGCTGACCCCCTCAATTTTTTCAGGCATACATTCTACAATTGATAAATGGTCAAAGAATATAAAAAGACAATTTTCTTTTTTATGTTTATTTTTATTAAAGCTTTTTTTTTTAGAAAACATATGCATAGGTAATTTTTCAACATTGAATCTTGCAAAACTTTCTGTTCCAAATTTTCCTTTCCTTCCCCTAGTTGGCAGGTAGTCCAATACATTAAATATGTTAAAATATATGTTAAATCCAATATGTGTGTATATATTTATACAGTTATCTTGCATAAGAAAAATTAGATCAAGGAGGAAGAAAAATGGGGAAAGAAAACAAAATGCAAGCAAAGAACTACAGAGAAAGTGAGAATTCTATGTGTAAGTTTCTGCAGGCCTCTCTAAAATCATCCTGCTGGTCAAAACAGATAATTTTCAAATGAAGAAATTAAAAATCATTTATATTCATATGAAAAAATGCTCTAAATCATTTTGATCAGAGAAATGCAAATTAAGACAACTCTCAGGTACCACTACACACCTCTCAAATTGACTAAAATGACAAGAGAAGACAATGATAAATGTTCAAGGAGATGTAGGAATTCTGATACACTAATACATTGTCGGTATTATGAACTGATCCAACCGTTCTGGAGAGCAAATTGGAACTATGCTGAAAGGGATATTAAACTGTGTACACTCTTTGATCTAGTAGTGTCTCTACTGGGTTTATATCCCAAAGATTTCATAAAAAACAAACAAAAAAAAATAGAAAAGGATCTCTGTGTACAAAATATTTGTAGCAGCCATTTTTGAAGTGGCAAGGAACTGGAAGCTGAGTGGATGCTCATCAGTTGGAAAATAGCTGAAAAAATTGTGGTATATGAATGTTATGATAAATTATTGTTTTATCAGAAATGATTTGCAGAATGATTTCAGACAGGCCTGGAGAGACTTACATAAACTTATGCTAAATGAAGTGAGCAGAACCAGGAGAACATTGTACAAAACAGCAAGATTATATGATGATCAATTTTAATGGACATGGCTCTTTTCAACTGCAAGGTGATTCAAGCCAGTTGCAATGGTCTTGTGATGAAGAGAATCATCCACACCTAGAGGACATCCAGTCCCAAAGGGAACTGATGGTGGACAACACAATGTTTTCACTTTTTTATTGTTGTTTGAATTTTATTTTCTTTCTCATTTTTCTTCTTTTAATTTGATTTTTCTTGTGCAGCATGATTACTGTGGAAATATGTATAGAAGAATTGTACATGTTTAACATATATTGGATTACTTGCCATCTAGTGAAGGAGATAGCAGGAAAGAAGGAAAAAAATTGAAGCACAAGAATTTGCAGGAGTGAATGTTGAAATTTATCTATGTATATATGTTTTGAAAATAAATAGCTTTAATTAAAAAAAAAAACTTTTACTGGCATAGACATCCACCTGTAGCAATTTTCAGACCATACTCCACTTTGACAACACATGAAGTTTCTCTTGAATTGTAGACTGTTGGCTTGATGACAGTTCAGATGATCAAATGTGAAATAAAAACACAAAACAATTCAAATAAGAGTACCCAGAGATTTTATCTCAAATAACATGTCACGAATCACAGTTTAGGATTAGATTATTTTTTTTTCTTATCTTATGGTAACAGGTAACAATAAGTACATATACAAGACCTTATTTCTAGTTAAAACCAATCCCAAGGTAGAAATCAGTAATTTAGAAATTACAAATAACTACATTCTAGAGTTTCTAGACAATCTGATACATGTATTGCTTAACAGTCCTTAAAGTAAAAAATACTATTATGTGATAGTCTTTCTTTACATTCATATACCACAGCTTTGTTCAACTATTCCCAATTTATGGACATCCTTTCAGTTTCCAATATTTTAGTACCAAGAAAAAAGTTGCTATAATTTATGCATAGATGGTTCCATTTCCCTTTTTCCATGATCTCTTAGTTATTTTTGTTTTTGTTTTGTTTTTGTGAGACAATTGGGGTTAAGTGACTTGCCTAGGGTTACACAGTTAAGAGGTGTTAAGTAAAGGAGGTCAGATTTGAATTTAGGTCCTCCTGACTCCAGGGCTGCTGCTCTATCCACTGGGCAATTTAACTATCCCTTCATTATCTCTTTGGAATATAGAACTATTGTGATAGTGCTGGATCAAAGGATATGCCCAGTTTGGTTACCCTTTGTGCATAGTTCTAAATTGCTCTCTAGAACTCTCTCCAAATTATCTCTAGAACTGTGGGTCAGTTTCCAATTCCATCAACAGCACATTTTTTCATATTCTCTCTAACATTTATAATTTTTTCTTTTTTTATATTAGTCACTCTGATAGATAAAAGCTTCTATCTCAAAATTAATTTAATTTACAATCGTCAAAAGTGTCAGAGTATTTCTTCATGTAAATATAGATATCTTTGCTTTGTTCATTTAAAAATTGCTATTCATATCCTTTAACCACTTATCTATTCAAGAATGACTTGTATTCTTTAAAAATTTGAATCAGTTCTTTACATATTTGAGAAATGAGGTTTTTGTCAGAAAACCAGATTGTAAAAAGTGATTTTCAACTTTCTACTTTCAGCTTTCCTTCTAAACTTGGGTGGATTAGTTTTGTTTATATAAAAGCTTTTAAATTTTATATAATCAAAAGTATGCATTTAAAATTTCATAATGATCTCTATTTCTTGCTTGGTCATGAATTCTTCTTTTCTTCTACATCTGGCAGAGACTTCTTACTGCTCTTATACTTTGAATATGGTGTCACCCTTTGTTTCTAAATCATGCACCCACTTTGACCTTATATTGGTATGTAGTGTGTGACATGGGCAGATATCTAGTTTGTATCTTATTGTTTTCCAGTTTTCCCAGCAGTTTTTGTCAAAGAATAAATCTTATCATAAAGGCTAGCATCTTTAGTTTTATTAAACACTAAATTTTTATAATGATTTGCTACTGTCTTGTGTACGTGGTCTATTCCACTTATTTCTTAGCCATTACCAAATCTATTTCTTAGTCAGTACCAAATTGTTTTAATGATTAGTACTATATAATATAGTTTGACATCTGATATCATTAGGCTACCTTATTTTGTATTCATTAATTCCCTTGATGTTCTTGACATTTTTTCTCCCAGATGAATTTTGATGTTTTTTTCCAAGCTCTATAAAATAATTTTTGTATTATGATTAATAAAGCACTGAATGCCTAATTAGTTTAGGAAGAATTGTCATTTTTATATATTGGCTTGCCTACCCATGTTTGATATTTTTCCAGTTAAAATATGATTTTATTTGTGTAAAAAGTGTTTAGTAATTGTGTTAATATAGTTCCTTCATTTGTCTTGGCAGATAGATTCACAAGCTTTTTTTTTTTAATCTCAAAGTTTTTTTTCTAGTTATTGATGCATATTAACTATTAAAATACATATTATTTTATGAATCATTTTGGGAGAGAAAAATCAGAATAAAAGAAAAAAACATGAGGGTAAAAAACAGAAAAAAGTGAACATATCATTCAATCTCTATAGTTTTCTTTCTGGTTACAGATGGCATTTTTCTATTTAAAATTTATTGGGATTTCCTTGGATTACTGAACTGCTGAGAAGAACCAAGTTTTTCATAGTTAATCATCATCCAGTCTTTCTGTGACTGTGTACAATATATTCCTGGTTCAGCTTGTTTTATTCAGTATCAATTCATGTAAATATTTCAAGGCCTTTCTAAAATCAGCTTGTTTATATTTTTTATATAACAATAATATTTCATATACATCTTTCTTCTTATATGAGATAGTTTTTAAAATTAGAATTATCATTTATTCCCATAAATGGATGTAAATAGCTTATATCTACTAAATCCCTTCTGTTTTCTTTTCCCTTTTTAAAAACTTATTCTTCTATTGGGTCTTGATATTGGAAGTTGAATTTTTGCTTTAGTTCTAGTATTCTAATGAAAGTTTGAAATCCTTTTATGCCACTGAAATATCATTTCTCCTTGATGTATTAAGTTTGATTTTGTTGGGTTTATTAATTCTTGCTTATGGATCTAGCTCTTTTGTCTTCTGAAATGTCAGTTTCCATGACCATTTGTCCCTCCGCATTGCATATACCAAGTCCTATGTAATCCTGATTGTGTTCTATCTAATATTTGAATTGTTTCTTTTTGGTCACTTTTAATATTTTTCCTTGATTTGATAGTTTTAAAATTTAGCTTTAATGTTCCTTAAAGTTTTTACTATGGAATTTTTTTTTTAGTGAGATGTTTTGTGGATTCTTTTGACTATTTTACCCTCTGGTTCTAGCACAGCAGAGATTTTTTTTTTTAAAGATTCCTTGAAATATGTTCACCAAGTCCTCCTTTTGATTATGGCTTTCAGGTAATTCAGTGATGCTGATATTGTCATTCGTGGCTCTATTTTTTTGGTTTCTTATTTTTCTGATGAGGTATTTTACAAACTCTTTCATTTTTTCATTATTGTTTTTTTTTATTCACATTTTTTACCTTAGTGGATTTTTTTTCTTATATAATTATATATATTTTAAAAGTACATACACATGGATAATTTTTACAACAATATCCCTTGCACTCACTTTTGTTCTGATGTTTTTCCCTTCCCTCCCTCCATCCCCTCCCCTAGATGGCAGGCAGTCTTATACATGTTAAACATGTTATGGTATATCCTAGATACAATATATGTGTGCAGAACCAAATTTCTTGTTGCACAAGAAGAATTGGATTAAGAAGTTAAAAATAACCTGGAAAGCAAAACAAAAAATCAAACAGTTTACACTCATTTCCTAGTGTTCCTTCTCTGGGTATAGCTGATTCTGTCCATCATTGATCAATTGGAACTGAATTACATCTCTTTGTCGAAGATTTCAGAAAATCATCCCCAGGATAATACATTATGATCAAGTAGGATTTATACCAGGAATGCAGGGCTGGTTTAATATTAGGAAAACTATTAGTATAATTGACCATATTGATAATCAAATTAATAAAAGCCATATGATCATCTCAATAGATGCAGAAAAAGCATTTGATAAAATCCAATATCCATTCCTACTAAAAAACGCTTGAGAGTATAGGAATAAATGGACTATTCCTTAAAAAAATAACGAGCATATATTTAAAACCATCAGTAAACATCATATGTAATGGCGATAAACTAGAACCTGTAAGATCAGGAGTGAAACAAGGTTGCCCACTATCACCATTACTATTCAATATAGTACTAGAAATGCTAGCCTCAGCAATAAGAGCTGAGAAAGAGATTCAAGGAATTAGAGTAGGAAATGAGGAAATCAAACTATCACTCTTTGCAGATGACATGATGGTATACTTAGAGAACCCCAATGACTCTGATAAAAAGCTATTAGAAATAATTCAGAACTTTAGCAAAGTTGCAGGATACACAATAAATCCGCATAAATCCTCAGCATTTTTAAACATTACCAACATAATCCAACAGCAAGAGCTATAAAGAGAAATTCCATTCAAAATAACTGTTGATAGTATAAAATATTTGGGAATATATCTACCAAAGGAAAGTCAGGAATTATATAAGCAAAATTATGAAACACTTGTCACAAAAAAATAAAGTCAGATTTAAATAATTGGAAAGACATTGAGTGTTCTTGGATAGGGCGAGTGAATATAATTAAGATGACAATACTCTATTTATCTAATACTATTTATTAGTAATCTATTTATTTAGTGCCATACCAATCAGACTCCCAAGAAACTATTTTAATGACCTAGAAAAAATAACAATAGAATTCATATGGAACAACAAAAGGTCAAGAATTTCAAGGGAAGTAATGAAAAAAAAAAAATTAAATGAAGGTGGTATAGCTGTGCCTGATCTAGAACTATATTATAAAGCAACAGTCACCAAAACCATTTGGTATTGGCTAAGAAATAGACTAGTTGATCAGTGGAATAGGTTAGGTTCACAGGGCAAGACAGTGAATAAAAATAACAATCTAGTGTTTGACAAATCGAAAGATCCCAACTTTTGGGATAAGAATTCATTATTTGACAAAAACTGCTGGGAAAACTGGAAATTAGTATGGCAGAAACTAGGCATGGACCCACATTTAACACCACATACTAAGATAAGATCAAAATGGGTCCAAGATGTAGGTATAAAGAACGAGATCATAAATAAATTAGTGGAACATAGGATAGTTTACCTCTCAGACTTGTGGAAGAGGAAGGAATTTGTGTCCAGATCATTATTGATCACAAAATAGAAAAGTTTGATTACATCAAATTAAAAAGGTTTTGCACAAACAAAACTAATGCAAACAATATTAGAAGGGAAGTAACAAATTGGGAAAATATTTTTACAGTTAAAGGCTCTGATAAAGGCCTCTTCTCCAAAATATACAGAGAATTGACTTTAATTTATAAGAAATCAAGCCATTCTCCAATTGATAAATGGTCAAAGGATATGAACAGACAATTTTCAGATGATGAAACTGAAATTATTTCCACTCATATGAAAGTGTTCCAAATCACTATTGATCAGAGAAATGCAAATTAAGACAACTCTGAGATACCACTACACACCTGTCAGATTGGCTAAGATGACAGGAATAAATTGTAGCGAGCTGTCGTCTCCAGAAGCTGCTGGATCGCTCTCTGGGAAGAAATCTGCTGTGTCTACTCAAATCTCTCAGACAGATTCTTCTTCCTGTAATGAACCGTTGTCTCCAGGTAGTTGCTGTTAACTCTTGTCCAGAGAAGTGACTTCCCTTTCTGCAGAGAGCCGACTTCCCTTCCTGCAGAGAGCTGCGTCAAGCAAGATGTAATGCAGAGTCTTCTTCTATCTCTGGCTGTCCTCTCTTTTATCCTCCCAGAGAATGGGCGTGGGATAATGCAAGGGCTTCTGGGAAGAACCACTTCAGCCAATGAGCTTGCTCCTTCTATCAAGTCAACCTGAGTTCTCACCTTGTAATTGTCCAGACAACCTGAATTCTCACCTTGTCACTGTCCAGACAACCTGAGTTCTCACCTAGTAATCCTAACATCTCCCCCTTTCTTTTGATTTAGAACATAGGACAGTCATGACCTTGAAACATAAATCCATCAATATGGGAAGTATTACAGATAATTACATAAATTACATAAGCACATAGTAACACAGTAACATAACACATGCTAGAAGTATATAACATAATCAAATAATCATAAATTGAAAATTTATAAATGTCCATAAGTCCATTGTCCATTAGTCTCATCTTGTGTGAGGAAGTCCAATGATTCCTGCTGGTTTTAAAGTTCTTTAACAGTTTTTTTATTAGCCATGCTCTTTCGGTGTAAGATGTTTCTTAGATCTTCTCCTTTATTTTGAAGTCTTTCTCTTTTTCTGTCTCTCTCTGATGGACAAGGCGAATATGACTCGTTGGCACCCATCTGATTCCTTCTCCTGCTGAAGAAATACAAGCAAACCCTCTCTCCCAGGCAGTTAACCTATCTAATTTCCTTCTATTTACCACTTTCTAAATATCTTCTCATCATCTGACAATTACATTGGAGTTGTTTGCACTGGGCACAGCCCTGTTGGTTTAAAAGGCCTGTATTCTCCCCAAGTGTAATCCATTTTTGCAATCTGATTGCCTTTTGACTGACTTATCAGGTAATCCCTTTCTGCCATGTGATTGCTTCTCTGCTGATTGATTAAATCAGAGTCCTGGCCTTCTAAAGGTTCTTTGGGTGTAACATCAGCTGCCATCATGCCCCAAGTCTTTTTTGCCTGGGGCCCTGGACCTGGGCCCCTCATCCCATTTCCCTGAATTATTCTACACTCTGATGCCCAATGGAGTCCTCTGTTGCATTTTGGACATGGGGTTTTAGGTCTTCTCTCACCCTGTCTTTTCACTGTATCTCCATATCTACACTGAGCTCTTAGATGTCCAATTTTTCCACATTGAAAACATCGCCGAGTTTCTCTAGAAGGCCCTTGCCAGGAGGGACCCTGTCTTTCCACATTCATCATTGTCCGGGTGTAAAAAGCATTTGTTCCCACTGTAGCACAGCGTCTTATGATCTCCTCTAAAGAAGCATCTTTGTCTAATCCCCATATAATTCTTTTGCAAATCTCGTTGGCATTTTCCTTAGCCAGATGTCTGGTCATTATTTCTGTAGCTGAATTTTCTCCAATAGTTCTTTTGACAGCAGTTTGCAAACGTCCCACAAAATCTGCAAAAGGTTCATTGGGACCTTGCTGTATTTTAGTGAAAGCCTCTCCGCGATCTTTCTGTCCAGGAAGGACACCCCAAGCTTTTATTGCAGCCTTAGCAATTTGTTCATATATTGTCATGGTATAATTAATCTGTTCTGAATTCTCTCCATACTGACCTTCACCAGCTAAGTGCTCAAAAGTGAATTGTGTGTTAACTCCTATTTCCAAATTGCATCTGACTTGAATTTTACATAATTCATGAAATTCCGCAAGCCATAATAAATTTTCTCCAGGTTCCAGACATGTCCTTGCTATGGATTTCCAATCATTCAGGGTTAGGACTTCATAAGACAAACCATCTAGTAACATTTTGACATAAGCTGATGTAGCCCCATAAAGGGTACAACCTTTTTTCAAATCCTTAATTTTATTCAAATCTAAAGGTGCATATCTTCTCCTTTTTTTTCCTACAGAGTCAATCTCTTCAATCACAGGATATGCATGTATAAAATCACTTATATCCTTTCCTTCTCTCTTAGCTTTAACCAATGCTTTTTCTAATCTTGTCATAGGCTTAGGCTGCTTCACAGGCAATTCTGTTTGTGTTTCTGCCTCTTCCCCTCTTTCTTCCTCCATCTCTGAAGGTGGGGTTGATGTGGGCCTGTCAATAATCTGTTCTCTAGGCAGGGTTGAAGCTTCTTCAAGAGAATCATACCATAATTCCTCATTTAAATCCTCTTGCTCTAGGGCAAGATCTTGATCTTTCCTTTTTTCCTCACACTTCCTCCTCTGTTCATTTTTAGAACTTTTCCTTCTCCTACAACTTGCTTGATAGTTTAAGGCTAATTGAACTATGTTGTATATATAAAATACTTCTGCAGAAATTGAACGAGGCCCATTTTTTGCATGAAATTTTTTCATTTCATATCCCACTAGCTTCCATTTATCTACATCTATCTTTTCTTCCTCTAAGAACCAACGGGATGTGCGTCTTAATGCAGCCAAGAGTTTAGCAATCTGTACCCAGGTTACAAGTAAACTCTGCTCCTCAATTATGTTGATTATACTCTCTATAGTACCACTCCTGAATGGGGGTGGAGCTGAGGTTGCTTCTGGGGCTGGGGTTGAGTCGGCTGAGGTCCAGGGATTGAATATAGCTAACATCTGCCCCATTTCAGCTATAAGAGATTCCTGGTTTAGCCCTTAACAAGTTAAGTTCCTTGTTTATCTATTAGCACGCTCACTTAATCTTTAACAAAGTTTCCTTGTTACTCACGGTTCTGTGTCAGAGAGACTGAGATCTGGATGGGAGGCTTTTCCACTGGAATCAGGACCATGTCTGTCCCTGTTTGGGCGCCAAATTGCGAAGGTCTGGTCTAGCTTCTCTTGTCAGGATAAGTAAAAGTCCTTGCCCCACGTGTGGACGCTAAATGTAGCGAGCTGTCGTCTCCGGAAGCTGCTGGATCGCTCTCTGGGAAGAGATCTGCTGTGTCTACTCAAATCTCTCAGACAGATTCTTCTTCCTGTAATGAACCGTTGTCTCCAGGTAGTTGCTGTTAACTCTTGTCCAGAGAAGTGACTTCCCTTCCTGCAGAGAGCCGACTTCCCTTCCTGCAGAGAGCTGCGTCAAGCAAGATGTAATGCAGAGTCTTCTTCTATCTCTGGCTGTCCTCTCTTTTATCCTCCCAGAGAATGGGCGTGGGATAATGCAAGGGCTTCTGGGAAGAACCACTTCAGCCAATGAGCTTGCTCCTTCTATCAAGTCAACCTGAGTTCTCACCTTGTAATTGTCCAGACAACCTGAATTCTCACCTTGTCACTGTCCAGACAACCTGAGTTCTCACCTAGTAATCCTAACAATAAATAATAATGAATGTTGGAGGGAATGTGGAAAATCTGGGGCACTGATGCATTGTTGGTGGAGTTGTGAAAGAATCCAACCATTCTGGAGAGCAATCTGGAATTATGCCCAAAAAGTTATCAAAATGTGCATACCCTTTGACCCAGCAGTGCTACTACTGGGCTTATATCCCAAGGAAATACTAAAGAAGGGAAGTGGACCTATATGCACCAAAATGTTTGTAGCAGCCCTTTTTGTAGTGGCTAGAAACTGGAAAATAAATGGATGTCCATCAATTGGAGAATGGTTGGGTAAATTATGGTATATGAATGTTATGGAATATTATTGTTCTGTAAGAAATGACCAACAAGAGGAATACAGAGAGGCTTGTAGAGACTTACATCAACTGATGCTGAGTGAAATGAGCAGAACCAGAAGATCACTATACACTTCAACAACAATACTGTATGAAGATATATTCTGATGGAAGTGTATATCTTCAACATAGAGAATAGCTAGTCCAATTCCAATTCCAACTGATCAAGGATGGACAGAATCAGCTACACCCAGAAAAGGAACACTGGGAAATGAGTGTAAACTGTGAGCATTTTTTCTTTTTTTTCTTTTTCTTTTTTTTTTTTTGTTTGTTTGTTTGTTTGTTTTTGTTTTTGTTTTACTTCCCAGATTATTTTTACCTTTTGAATACAATTCTTCCTTTGCAACAACAATAACAACAAAATTACCTATGCATATGTACTGTCAAAAAATGTTATAATTATAAAATTAATTAAGAAAAACATATATTGGACAAATGGCCATCTAGGGGAATGGGTGGTGGAAGAGGGGAGAAATTGGAACACAAGATTTTGCAAGGGTTAATGTTGAATAATTGCCCATGTGTATTTTTTGAAAAATAAAAAGCTTTAACAAATGAAAAAAAATTAATAAGTGATTAGAAGTTTTAAAGACAAGCCTTGAGCACACCTGTTATGGCAGATGATTTTGTTTGTTTCTGTGAAGCTTAGAAAGCACTAGGAGAGAACTGGTGGAGCTTTGATTTAGTATGTCTAAAAGCCCAATCAGAATGCAGTATATGGTGATATACTGACCTATTATTTGGGCAGGTGGAGGATTATTATGTGTAGTGTTTGTAGCCTTCCAAAAGTAATTTAGGAGGCAAAAGGTGTCTTTGCTTAAAGAAAAAAATTTTTTCTTCTGAATATATATATATATATATATATATATATATATATATATATATATATATATATATATATATATATATATATATATATATATATATATATATATATATATAAAACATTGACCCTTGCAAACATTTCTATTCCAACTTTTCCTCTTCCCTCCACCCCTTCCTTTAGATGGCAGGCAGTGTCATACATGTTAAAGCAAATATTAAATACATTATATGTGTATATATTAATACAGTCTTGTTGCAGAAAAAAAAATGGATTCAGAAAGACAAAAATAACCCGGGGAAAAAAAAGTTAAAGCAGTCCGCTCTCATTTCCTAGTGTTTTTTCTCTGGGTGTAGCTGGTTCTGTTCATCACTGATCAATTAGAACAAAATTGGATCCTCTCATTGCCTGAAGATAGCCACTTCCATCTTCATATAGTATTATTGTTGAAGGGCATAATGATCTCTTGGTTCTTCTCATTTCACTTAGTATCAGTTCATGTAAGTCTTTCCAAGCCTCTCTGTGTTCATCCTGCTGGTCATTTCTCATAAAACAATAATATTCCATAACATTAATTTACCACAGTTTACTCAGCATTTCTCTAACTGATGGGCATTCATTCAGTTTCCAGTTTCTAGGCACTACAAAGAGGGATGCCACAAACATTTTTGTACATGCAAGTCCCTTTTCCTTCTTTAATATCTCTTTAGGATATAAGCCCCGTAGTAATACTGCTGAATCAGAGGGTATGCACAATTTGATAATGTTTTGAGCATAGTTACAAATTGCTCCCCAGAATGGTTGTATCTGTTCACAACTCCACCAACAATGCTCAGGGTCCCAGTTTTTCTGCATCTCCTCCAACATTTTTCATTATCTTTTCCTGTCATCTTGGCCAATTTGACAGGTGTGTAGTGGTATCTCAGACTTGTCTTAATTTGCATTTCTTTGATGAATAATGATTTGGAAACTTTTTCAAATGAGAAGAATTAATTTTAATTTAATCATGTAAAAATTGTCTGTTAACATTCTTTGATGATTTATTAATTGGAGAATGGCTTGATTTCTTATAAATTCGAGTCAATCCTCTATATATTTGGAAATCAGGCCTTTATCAGAATTTTTAACTGTAAAAATGTTTTTTCCAGTTTATTGCTTCCCTTCTAATCTTGTCTGCATTAGTTTTGTTTATGCAAAACATTTTTAATTTGATATAATCAAAATTTTCTATTTTGTATTCAATAATAAAAATCTAGTTCTTCTTTGGTCACAAATTCCTTCCTTCTCCACAACTCTGAGAGGCAAAGTATACTACGTTCTTCTAATTTATTTATAATCTCATTCTTTATGCCTAAATCATGAACCCATTTTGATTTTATTTTGATATATGGTCTTAAGTGAGGATCCATGCTTAGTTTCTGCCATACTAATTTCCAGTTCTCCCAGGAGTTTTTTGTCAAATAGTGATTCTCATACCAAAAGTTGGGATCTTTGGGTTTGTCAAACATTAGATTGATATAGTTATTGATTATTTTGTCTTGTGAAACTAACCTATTTCACTGATCAACTAGTTTATTTCTCAGCTAATACCAAATGATTTTGGTGACCACAGCTTTATAATAATATAGTTTTAGATCAGGTTCATCTAGTTCACCATAATTTGATTTTTTTTTTCATTAGTTCCCTTGAAATTATTGACTTTTTGTTCTTCCATATGAATTTTGTTGTTATTTTTTTCTAGGTCATTAAAATAGTTTCTTGGGAGTCTGATTGGTGTAGCACTAAATAAATAGATAAGGTAGTATTGTCATCTTTGTTATATTCTCTCAGCCTATCCAAGAGCAGGTAATATTTTTCCAATTGTTTAAATCTGACTTTATTTGTGTGGAAAGTGTTTATTAGTTTTGCTCATGTTATTCTTGACCCTCCCTTGGCAGATAGATTCCCAAATATTTTATAGTATCAACAGTTATTTTAAATGGAATTTCTCTTTTTATAAATTGCTGTTGGATTTTGTTAGGATGTATAAAAATGCTGAGGATTTATGTGGATTTATTTTGTATCCTGCAACTTTGCTAAAGTTGTGAATTATTTCTAATAGCTTTTTAGTAGATCTCTGGGGTTCTCTAAGTATGCCATCATATCATCTGCAAAGAGTGATAATTTGGTTTCCTCATTACCTACTCTAATTCCTTTAATTTCTTTTTCATCTCTTATTACCAAAGCTAGCATTTCAAATACAATATTGAATAGTAATGGTGATAGTGGACAACCTTGTTTCACTCTTGATTTTATTGGGAATGATTCCAGTTTATCACCATTACATATGATACTTACTGGTGGTTTTAAATAGATGCTCCTTATTATTTTAAGGAATAGTCCATTTATTCCTATATTCTCTAGTGTTTTTAATAGGAATAGGTGTTGAATTTTATAAAATGCCTTTTCTGCATCTATTGAGATGATGATATGATTTTTATTAATTTGATTATTGATATCATCAATTATTTTAATATTTTTTCTAATATTGTACTAGCCCTGCATTCCTGATATAAAACCTACTTGGTCATAGTGTTTTATCCTGGAGATGATTTTCTGTAATCTTTTTGATAGTAATTTATTTAAAAATTTTGCATCATTGTTCATTAGGGAGATTGGTCTATAATTTTCTTTCTTTGTTTTTGTCATACCTGGCTTAAGTATCAGCACTATGTCTGTGTCATCAAAGGAATTCAGTAGAACTCCTTCAATCACTATTCTTTTCAAATAGTTTATATAGCATTGGAATTAATTGTTCTTTAAATGTTTGGTAGAATCCACATGTAAATCCATAGGGCTCTGGGGAATTTTTCTTACAGAGTTGATTAATATCTTGTTCTATTTCTTTTTCTAAAATGGTACTGTTTAATCAATTTACTTTTTCTTCTGTTAATCTGGGCAAGCTATATTTTGAAGATATTCATCCTTTCATTTAAGTTATTGAATTTATTGGCATAAAGTTGGGCAAAGATACTCCTAATTATTGCTCTGATCTTCTTTTCATTAGTGGCAAGTTCTCCCTCTATTTTTAAGACTAACAATTTGATTTTCCTCTTTCCTTTTTTCTATTCAAATTTACCTATGGTTTATGTATTTTGTTGGTTTTTTCATAGCACCAACTCTTAGGTTTTTTTTTGTTTGTTTGTTTTGTTTTTTTTATCAATTCAATAGTTTTTTGGGTTTTTTTTTTACTTTCAATTTTATTAATCTCTCCTTTCATTTTTAGAATTTCAAAGTCAAACTTTTTGTTTAGCTCTGGCTTTTTCATCAGAAATATATAGAATTCACCTATTTTTTTGAATGTCCATCTTTCTTGGAAGAAAATGCACAGTGCTTGGCTGGGTAAATTATTCTTGGATGCATACCAAGTTCCTTTACATTTTGAAATATCAGATTCTGGGCCCGTCGATCCTTCACTGTGGAAGCTGTTAGATCCTGAGTGATCTTTATTGTGGCTCCTCTGTATTTGAATTGTTTTTTTTTTTCCTAGCTACTTGTAGTATTTTTTCCTTGGTCCAATAGTTCTGAAATTTAGCTACTATATTTCTTGGAGTTTTGATTTTGGGATCTCTTTCAGTAGGTGATAGATGAATTCTTTCAATGTCTATTTTACCTTCTGTTTCTATAACTTCTGGGAAGTTCTCTTTGATGATTTCCTAAAAAATAGTGTCTAGGTTCTTTTTTATCATGATTTTCAGGAAGTATGTTAATCCTTAGATTATTTCTCCTAGATCTATTTTCCATGTCTGTTGTTTTCCCATGTAGGTATTTAACATTTTTTCTATTTTTCCTTTTTTTTTTTTTTTTTTTTTTTTTTTTTTTGGTTTTGCTTGACTGATTTTTGTTTTCTCCTTGAGTCATCATTTCCATTGCTTCAATTCTGATTTTAAATTAATTATTTTCTTCATTTACTTTTTTTATTTCTTTTTGAAATTATCCAATTGAGTTTTTAAATGAATTGTTTTGTTCTATGGATTTTTTTTTTCCATTTTGCCAATTTTATTTTTAAATTCACTAATTTCCAATTCCTAATTCTGTTTTTCAGGGAGTTCATTTCTTTATCTACTCTATCTTTCAATGATTAACATGACTTATCCAGACCCTCTTGCCACGCTTCTCTTTCCTTTTCCCATTTTTCTTCTAGCTCTCTTGTAAGAGCCTTTTTAATTTCTTCTATGACAGCCTTGTGTGATGGGCCCAGGTTATATCACCATTTAGGGCTTCATCTGGAGACAATCTGCTTTTAGTCTCCTCAAGGTTTGACGTCTGCTTTCATTCGGTATAGAAGCTATCTATAGTTAGAGTCCGATTTGCCTTTTTACTCTTTTTGACAAAAAAACAAAGAAAACAAATAAGCAAACAAACAAACAAACAAACAAACAAAAAATCCTGCAGTCTGCTTTTGGGACTGTGTGGTGTTACCAAGTTTCCTCAATAGACAACAAGAGGTAGCAGTAAAGCAGCAGTAAGACAGCAATTGCTTTGCTGGGATCAGTGTCTGCACTGAGATTAGCATGTATGCTATGGCAGCATCTGTGCTGTGTTCAGCAGATACACACTAAGATCCTTCTGAGTCCCTGCTGAGCACCCTCCTGTGGGTGTTGGCCCAGGTCCTGAGATACTCTAGCATTTGGGGATTATAATTTTTACCCCTGTGTTTATAGCTTCTCTACTGATCTACTGTTGCTGTCAGGGCAGAGTAGCTAACACTGTGGTAGGGTTCTCCCCGAAGATTTTCAGTTGGCTGAGACCACACCTGCTGCCTTCTGTGCTTTTACTGCCAACTTTACCGATGCTGCATCTGGCCTAACCATCCCCATTCACAATCAAAACCAGACCTTTTCTGGTGAATTTTGATATTATCTTCTGTTGGTAATGTGTTATACTCCCAATATCTTTGGGTTTTGATTATCAAGCACTAATTCTGAGGCTGTTTCATAAAAAGTAGTCTGAAGTAAGAGAGAGCTTATATAGATGCATGTGTCTTCCCTGCCATCTTGGCTCTGCTTCCTCCCATAAATAATTTTTGTGGTGAAAGAGAAGAACAGATTTCAAACTTTGAGTAGAGTAAAAGCAAATCATCTCCAGATGAAGTCCCAAAAGGGAATATAAATTGGTCCCTATGACAAAGGGTACTCCTAGAAGAAAGTAAAAAGGGACTTAAAAGAGAGCTAGAAGAAAAATGGGAGGGTAAAGTGAAAACCATGTAAAAGTGTTTGAAAAAGGAAACCCAGAAATTATCTGAAGAAAATTCATTACACAATAGACTAGTGAAATGAAAAAAAAAAGTATATATCTCCTTAAAATAGATTTAACAAAATGGAAAAAGGAAAGAACTCCCTGAAAAAGACAATTGGTGAAATGGAAAAAGAAAATAACTGCTTCAAAACAGTATTTGTGAAATGAAAAAAAAAACCATTGAACAAAACAACTCATTTAAAATTCAGTTGGGCAAAGAGAAAAAGAACTTAAAAAGTAAATGAAGAAAATAATTCACTAAAAAGCAGAACTCAATAAAAGGAAATGAATGATTCAATGAGACATCAAGAATCAGTCAAGCAATACCAAAAAAAACCAAAACAAAACACACACACACAAAAAAAAAAAACCTGAAAAAGTACAAGAAAATATAAAACAGCTGAGGGAAATGAGGGAAAACAGCTGACCTGGAAAATAAATCTAGGAGAGACAATCTAAGAATTATTGAGCTTCCTGGAAATCATGATGAAAAAAAGATCCTAGACATTATCTTTAAGGAAATCATCAAAGAGAACTACCCTGATGTTCTAGAATTAGAAGGTAAAATAGCCATTGAAAGAATTCACCAAATACCTCCTGAAAGAGACTCCAAATAATATCATGGTTAATTTCATAACTATTGGACTGGGGGTGGAGCCAAGGTGGTACATACCCTCATGACCAATTATTAAATTCAGTCACAAAAATAGTATTTGAATGGTAAAATTCAAGAAATTTAGAACTACAACAACTTACCAGCCGAAGATAATCTGGAAGATTTCCAGAAGAGGTTTGTCCTGAGTGGCCAGAGCAGATCAGCACAAGCAGGGATAGAACTAGAGGCTAGGGTACTGAGCAGACAAGGGGCAGGGGTGGCCTTTGTGGTTAGAAAAATTATAGAGACAACTCTGCCATAGGCTGACTGCCCTGCCTAGATTACAAAGCAGTAGACAAGCAGAGAAATTAAAGCCAAAGGTAGAGTGTACTTTTAAAAACACCAGAACCTAACAAGATCTGGCTATACCCACCCCAAACAGGGAGTGACTCAGCACAGACCACAGCATAGGTGTGCAGCTGGATTCTGCAGCGCAGGGCCAGGGCGGTCACAAATCTGCATAGCAAGGGGGCACATCCTGGGACAGCCTCTAATCTGCACAGTGGGGGGCTTGGCCTGGGGCAATAGAACTTCAGCAAGGCTACTGTGCTTCCTTGGGCAGAGACACTTCCAGTCCATTTGGAGCTATTTGCTGGATAACTGCTAATACCTACAGCCCCACAGTGGGCTTTGACTTAGGGTAGTGACACTTTTGCTGCTCAGCCTCTAGTTCTAGGGCAGTTACTAATCCCCACAGTGGGGTTTTTCACTGGGAACTTCTGCATCTTGGCCCTGTGCTACCTAGGCCTGAGTCACTTCCAGTGGAGAACTTTTTTTCCCAGAGCACTCCCATTAGCTCCCCACTCTTTGCAACCCATTTGCAGGACAGCTACTGTCCATATCTATCCATGCTCTGCAGAGGAAGCTGGTAATCTCCTTGCCCTGAAGGCAGACCCTACAGGGTTTTGAAAAAAATGAGTAGAAAAATCAAAAGGAGGACTGATAGATTCTATATAGAAAGAGAGGAGGTTTTCAACCCTGAGGAGACTAATGGCAAACATTCTACAGACAATACCCCAAAGAGGGATATAACCTGACCCCCATAACACAAATTTCTACAAGAAGAGATTATTTAAATCTTTTAAAAGGAAGATAGAAAAAAAATGGGGAAAGGAAAGAGAAGCTATGAAAGAGAGTAACAACTTCCTGAAATATGAATTGGAAAAGGTAAAGAACTCCCAGGAAGTGCAGGGAAACAGAATTTTTGAAATGGAAAAAGTAAAGAACTCCCAAGAAAATAGAATTTATGAATTGGAAAAAAGAAAAGAACGCATTAAAAAAAATAATGAAATGGAAAAAAATTCCATAGAGCAAAACAACTCATTTAAAAACTCAATTGGACATATACACAAAGAAGTTAAAAAAAAAGTAATGAAGAATATAATTCATTAACAATCAGAACTGAACAAATAGAAATGAATGATTCATTGAGACACTAAGAATCAGTTAAGAAAAAAAAAAAGAAAAATTAGGAAAAATGTTCATTATCTACTTGGAAAAACAGCAGACCTAGAAAACAGATCTAAGAGAGATAATCTGATGATTATTGGACTTCCTGAAAATTATGATTGAAAAAAAGAGCCTAGATACTATTTTATAGGAAATCATCAAAGAGAACTGCCCAGATATAATAGAATCAAAAGGTAAAATAGGCATTGAAAGAATTCCTCGAACACAATGTCATGTTTTTAGAATTAGGTGTACCAGAAGGATGTTTTAAATGCCATACTATTTCCCATGGAATGTTGAAAAAATTAGAGTAATACTTTTATTGTTTTGGATACATCCTTAATGAATACTTGAGAAGATAGACTAGATTCCCACAAGAAAAAGAACATGAGCAGATTATAACCTATAGAGATTGGAGGAATGTTCACAATTGTTAGGACCATAGATTCCATTAAGGCATTTAGATTGCCCTAGCAGATGTAGGAGTGCATTTGGAGCCCATTTTCTTACAAATGTTGTCTTCTATTTGTTGAACTGTTACTGTTAGTTGATAAACTTTATTCATTCTATGCCATGTAATATTATCCCAAAAGGTAATGCCATCTAAAGACATATTTGACATATTTGAAGAATTTGAGAAGTATGAATAAACTTCTGTGAATAAAAATCCTAAATCACCCAGTTAATAAGCATTGACATTGAGATATGGAAAAACTCTCCAGGTTTTGTGTTTTTTTTTAAACAATACACTATTGACTAACACAGGACAACAGTATACTCCTAAAAGCTAATTAGTGTTTTAATATAAAAATGTTTCTTTTTGCATTAAAAAAAAATTGTTTTTAAGCATTTTGTATGATTTCCTCATTACCTAATCTAATTCTTTGAATCTCTTTCTTGGCTCTTATTGCCGAGGCTAGCATTTCTAGTACAATATTGAATAGTAATGGTGATAGTGGGCAATCTTGTTTCACTCCTGATCTTACTGGGAAAGGTCTCAGTTTATCGCCATTACATATGATGTTTACTGACGGTTTTAAATATGTGCTCCTTATTATTTTAAGGAATAGTCCATTTATTCCTATTCTCTCAAGTGTTTTTAATATGAATGGATGTTGGATTTTGTCAAATGCTTTTTCTGCATCTATTGAGATGATCATATGGTTTTTGTTAATTTGGTAATTGCTATAGTCAATTATGCTAATAGTTTTCCTAATATTGAACCAGCCCTGCATTCCTGTTGTAAATCCTACTTGGTCATAGTGTATTATCCTGGGGATGATTTTCTGTGGGGATGATTTTCTGTAGTCTTTTTGCTAATATTTTATTTAAGATTTTAGGATCAACGTTCATTAGGGAGATTGGTCTGTAATTTTCTTTCTCTGTTTTCGATCTACCTGGTTTAGGTATTAATACCATGTCAGTATCATAAAAGGAATTTGGTAGGACTCCTTCAATGACTATTTTTTCAAATAGTTTATATAGCATTGGAGTTAGTTGTTCTTTAAATGTGTGGTAGAATTCACATGTAAATCCATCTGGTCCTGGGGATTTTTTCTTAGGGAGTTGTTTAATAGCTTGTTCTATTTCTTTTTCTGAAATTGGACTATTTAGACTATTTACTTCTTCCTGGGCAAGCTATATTTTTGAAGGTGTTCTTCCATTTCATTTAAGTTATCGAATTTACTGGCATAAAGTTGAGCAAAGTAGCTCCTATTGTTCTAATTTCCTCTTCATTAGTGGTGAGTTCTCCCTTTTCATTTTTAAGACTAACAATTTGCCTTTCCTCTTTCCTTTTTTTAATTAGATTTACTAAGGTTTTGTCTATTTTGTTGGTTTTTTCATAGAGCCAACTCTTAGATTTATTAATTAATTCAATAGTTTTTTTTGTTTGTTTGTTTGTTTGGTTTTTTTTTACTTTAAATGTTATTAATCTCACCTTTTATTTTTAGAATTTCAAGTTTTGTGTTTGTCTGGGGGTTTTTAATTTGTTCCTTTTCTAGCATTTCTAGTTGTAAGCCCAATTTGTTGACCTTCTCTTTCTCTACTTTATGCAAGTAGGCCTCTAGAGATATAAAACTTCCCCTTATTACTGCTTTGGCTATATATCACATATTTTGGTATCACTCTTTGCAGATGACATGATGGTATACTTAGAGAACCCCAAAGACTCTGCTAAAAAGCTATTAGAAATAATTCAGAACTTTAGCAAAGTTGCATGACACAAAATAAACCCACATACATTTTCAGCATTTTTATACATTACCAACACAATCCAATAGCAAGAGATACAAAGAGAAATTTAATTCAAAATAATGGTCGATAGTATAAAATATTTAGGAATATATCTACCAAAGGAAAGTCAGGAATTATATGAGCAAAATTACAAAACACTTGCACAAAAATAAAGTCAGATTTAAATAATTGGAAAGACATTAAGTGTTCTTGGATAGGGCGAGTGAATATAATCAAGATGAGTGCTATACCAATCAGACTCCCAAGAAACTATTTTAATGACCTAGAAAAAATAGCAACAAAGTTCATATGGAAGAAAAAAAGGTCGAGAATTTCAAAGGAAGTAATGAAAAAACAATCAAATGAAGGTGGCCTAGCTGTACCTGATCTAAAACTATTATAAAGCAACAGTCACCAAAACCATTTGGTATTGGCTAAGAAATAGACTAGTTGATCAGTGGAATAGGTTAGGTTCACAGGGCAAGATAGTGAATAAAAATAGCAATCTAGTGTTTGACAAACCCAAAGATCCCAACTTTTGGGATAAGAATTCATTATTTGACAAAAACTGCTGGGAAAACTGGAAATTAATATGGCAGAAACTAGGCATGGACCCACATTTAATGCCACATACAAAGATTAGACCAAAATGGGTCCATGATTTAGGCATAAAGAATGAGATCATAAATAAATTAGAGGAGCATAGGATAGTTTACCTCTCAGACTTGTGGAGGAGGAAGGAATTTGTGACCAAAGGAGAAGTAGAGATCATTACTGATCACAAAATAGAAGATTTTTATTACATCAAATTAAAAAGCTTTTGTACAAACAAAACTAATGCAAACAAGATTAGAAGGGAAGTAACAAATTGGGAAAACATTTTTACTGTTAAAGGTTCTGGTAAAAGCCTCATCTCCAAAATATACAGAGAATTGACTCTAATTTTAAGAAATCAAGCCATTCTCCAATTGATAAATGGTCAAAGGATATGAACAGACAATTTTCAGATGATGAAATTAAAATTTTTCCACTCATATGAAAGAGTGTTCCAAATCACTACTGATCAGAGAAATGCAAATTAAGACAACTCTGAGATACCACTACACACCTGTCAGATTGGCTAAGATGACAGGAATAAATAATAATGAATGTTGGAGGGAATGTGGAAAAACTGGGGCACTGATGCATTGTTGGTGGAGTTGTGAAAGAATCCAACCATTCTGGAGAGCAATCTGGAATTATGCCCAAAAAGTTATCAAAATGTGCATACCCTTTGATCCAGCAGTGCTACTACTGGGCTTATATCCCAAGGAAATACTAAAAAAGGGAAAGGGACCTATCTGTTCCAAAATGTTTGTGGCAACCCTTTTTGTGGTGGCTAGAAACTGGAAAATGAACGGATGCCCATCAATTGGAGAATGGTTGGGTAAATCATGGTATATGGATGTTATGGAATATTATTATTCTGTAAGAAATAGCCAACAGGATGAATACAGAGAGGCTTGTAGAGACTTACATCAACTGATGCTGAGTGAAATGAACAGAACCAGGAGATCATTATACACTTCAACAATGATACTGTATGAGGATGTATTCTGATGGAAGTGGATATCTTCAACATAGAGAAGAGCTAATCCCCTTCCAATTGATCAATGATGGACAGAATCAGCTACACCCAGAGAAGGAACACTGTGAAATGAGTGTAAAGTGTTAGCATTTTTTTGTTTTTCTCCCCAGATTATTTTTACCTTCAGAATCCAATTCTTCCTTTGCAACAACAACAACAACAAAATTTGATTCTGCACATATATATTGTACCTAGGATATACTATAAGACATTTAATATGTATGGGAATGCCTGCCATCTAGGGGATGGGGTAGAGGGAAGGAGGGGAAAAATTCAGAACAGAAGGGAGTACAAGAGATAATGTTGTAAAAAATTACCTATGCATATGTACTGTCAAAAAATGTTATAATTATAAAATTAATAAAAAAAATAAAAACTGCAATGAAATAAAAACTTTAAGATGACAAAGGAAAAAAAAAAGCACTTTTTAAATGCATTTCCATTCAGAGGCATTAACTGTGTCTGAGAATGTATGTCTTATTTTGCATATCTAGTCCATTGCCCCTCTGATAAGACCTGGAGCTGTGTTTAATTATCAGTTTGGAGAAAGATTTATTCCCATACTTCAGCTGCCTTTTCCCTTGATCTCTATAAACCCTTTCATTTATTGGTGGATTTCTCCTGCTACCTCCATTTTGACAAAGACTCCAAGGAATCTATGCCTCATTCCACATAGCTTTACTATGTCCTATATTCTAAATATTATAGTGACATCACTCTGAGGACACTTCTCCTATTCCCATTCCCATTGCCATCTTTTGATATGTTTTCTTTTTTTACTGGAATTCAAGCATAGGTACAATGCCTGGCACACAATAAGCCCTTAATGAAATGCTTGTTAATAATAACTGACATTTTACAAAAATATTTTTAAAGTTTGCAAAGTACTTTAGAATTTTTTTCTTTTTTTTTTTCTTTCTTTTTGCCTGACACTATTGGTGCTATTATTTTCCACATTTTTAACTTGTGAAGAAGCTTACTGGTAAGGTGAGAATAAGTAACACTTAGAGTCACATAGAAATAGTGTGAAGCCAGATTTGAATTCAGTTCTTCCTCATTGCATATCCAGTGCCATTTATCTGTCCAAATACTTCTTTAAACAGAGTTCTATGGTCTTTCAAGGGTATTTTTCTTCACATTATTATTATTGTCCTAAAATAAATTGTTTGCCTCATTTTATTCTATATCTATCTCTATAGGTCTTTCTTTTTTTCTAAATCTTTCATATTTGTCATTTTTTATGGAGCTATAACATTTTCATACTCACTTACTTATTCCCCCCACCCAAATATTCAGTTATTTTCCCCACTACAGAAAGTGTTTCTGTAAATATCCTTGTTCTTTCCTTTTGTGTATATGCATGCATTTTATGTTATATGTGCACATATGTATATATGTTATACACATCTTTGCATCTATAATATATTTATATATGTGCCTACATGAATATATGCATGTATCACACACACACACACACACACACACACACACACACACACCTGAAATGTATATCAAAGACTCCTCAAAGTGTCTTTGTTCAATAGAAATAAGCACAGTGATGGTTTCTGTAAGTTAGGCTTTCAATTAAACTAGAGCTCAATGGGATTCAATCAATGTTTCCCAGGTTTTACCAGCTCATTGCCCAATCTTTTTTACTAGTTTAGATCATTAGGCACAATTTGGAGAATCTTTTGCTGCTTATTAGTGAGAATATGAAAATACACGATCCGATGTGTTTTTTGTTTTTTGTTTTTATTTCAAGGAACACAAATTTATTGGTTCTTCATTCTCTTCACAGTCAGTAGATAGACCAATTTAAACTTGGCTGTTTCAACAATCATTAATTTTTCAAGGAAGGCTGGGATTATCCAAGCTTGTTTACAATTTCAGAGAAATGGGAAATGTCACACTATAGCAGCCAGAATTGAGTTTGGTCTGATTTAATTACCATGACTGGGCACTTGTTCTACATTGTGAAGTGAGGTTGTGTGAGCAGTCATACAAGGAGCTCTGGAATGCATAGTTGATATAGCTTTCCCAGAAAATAAATGCTACAAGCTAAATTATAAGGTGATTGAAAGAGTACCCTTTATTAAAAAAAAAAAAAAAAAAAGCCTTCTGCAGCTGATTGAGGGTGTGGACATAATTTAGAGTTTGCAACAGGCATGAAATTATAGTCCAGCTTTTGGAAGATAGCCAGTACCCTAGCCATTTCCAGCAACTACATCACCACCTGCTAATACATTTGTTTAGAATTGAGTCATAAGGAAGACTGCAGATTACGAATCATTAAATCTCCATCAAGTAAGGTTACTTTACTTATTCTTTCCCAGCTCAGGTTTGATGGAGTGCAGCACTACTCTCTTGGATGATCTGAAACCATAGTACTAAAATTGTTTCCAAGGATCCCATTATTGAAGAGAGATCTAGTTTCTGAGTCAGCAGAGCCCAGAGAATCTGGTTTAGAGTGGGTTTGAGTGAGTTTTTACCTTTAGAAAGATCCCATTTTATCCATCAATCATATTCTTTAGGCCACTTCAATATGAGAGTCCAACTTAAGGTCTAAGTATCGTGTACAATAGTATTCCTAGGGCAAATCCAGCTTGTCATTAGGGTGTAAATAACAATTTGAACCTGTGAAAGGATACAAAGAAAGGATTTGGTTTCCCCCAAAGTCTTATAGACTGAGTTAATTACTATGTTAGTTACATATGTTAATACTGTGTTAGTATAAAGTAGTCTTCTAAGTCCTTTAAGACCTGTTTGCTCTGATGTATAATAAGATAGAGATTTTAATGGTGTCTTGGAGTATTGAGTGATTATACCTCTGAGGCAGCATGTTAGAATGAATGAAGCATGGAATGTGACTCTGCCCTTTCTAGCTACATGAAAAATACTTAAAAGTATTTAGGCCTTCCTTAAATTTCCTTTATAATTGAGATAATGACTACTCTACTTTTTCATTTGCAAATTTTTTCTAATTTATTTCAATAGATATTTGTTTTAAAAAGCCCCTATCCTTATGAAGCTTATGCTGTAGTAGAATTCAGCAGTACATAAATTGAAAAATACAAAGAAATTTTAGAAGAGAGACTAGTAATATCTAGGAGGATTAAGAAATATTTCCCATAGATTAGGAAGTCTTTTCTTTTTTTCCTTGTGGTAGTTAGAAAGAAAGAACCTGTCTTGCTGGAAACTTTCCATGTGTTAATTCCTGTATAGATAACATGTACACTAGATTGTAAACTCCCTGACATATGGGATTGTGCCCAATTCTTTGAATCCTCCTCTATGCTGAGTAAAGTGGCTTTATTTTATAAGGAAGCAATAAGCATTTATTGAATTGAATACCATTGTTGAATAAAGTAGTAAATGAAGAAGATAAGAAGATAACTAACCTGAATTAAATGTAGATCTTTTCCTATTATGACAAGTGTTTCCCCACTTCAAAGTACTAGACTTCTACCTAGCTTCCAACACCACCCAATCAAACATGACAATGAAATATATATATATTTTAGGATGGTTATCTATGAATTGATTATTAAGTGCCTACCATGTGCTCAACACTATTGTGACCCATTGAACCTAGAAGCCCAAAACAACTATCAAAGCTATCTCCATTGGCAAAAAAAAAAAAAAAAAAAAAATTAATTTGGTGCTATGTCAAAATTTGCATTTCAGTAATAATACTTAACAAAAATACAATACCAGGTAAAGTGCAAAACAAGGAAAGTAATTGCACAGATAACATAGGTGAAGCTAATTTTCAAATGATATAATGAATGAGTCAATATTGTAGATCACATTTGCACAAATCCATTCAATGACTGTATTTAACCACAACTAAAATCCCATCAACGATTTGACTACAATTGTTATGGAATTTGGAATTCCCAGGTAAATTAATGACTTTTAGAAAAGATATAACCAGTATAGCAGCTAGTTTATATACTGGATATAAACTTCATATCAGGGAGACATGAGTCTGAATCTTGCCTTAGTTCCTGTGTGCCCCTTTGCAACTTTGAGCTTTCTGGACCTTAGTTTTCTCATCTGTAAAATTAGAAAGTTGGACTGCTTTGCTACCAATAACCCTTCCAGCTCCAAATTCATTATTTTATGAACTGAATAGATCTCCCTGCATTTAGTCCTGTTTTGCATAGATGATAAGTGATTTATGTCCTTTCTGGGTATTCAAGTACTATTGACACATTTAATTTCTGCAAACATCATTTTAATCCTCTGCAATCTAAAGGACTGTCAGTGTGTCTTCACCAATTTCTGCACAACCCTTCCTCCTATTGTGCTCATTCCTAGCTTCTTAGTGTGTATATTCTTCTCCCAATGAAACTGTCCTCCTCACCCCCATTTGCTTTTCTTGACTTTCATATAACAAAGTTCCCCATTCTTTCTATACTTACCAAATCAGAATTCTTATTCTCCCACTGTAATGTTCTTCTCTAAAGTGTAATGTTCTCTGGGAGCAGGTTTCTTGAGGGGCTTCTGGAGGCAGCCAATAATCACCAAAATTACAACTAGGGGTTAAAGTCCAGATCCTTTATTTTCTCTTTCCAAGTAATGTAATGTTTTCTAAAATATAATGTTCTCTGGGAGCAGGTTTCTTGGGGGGCTTCTAGAAGCCTTCCTTTCAGTTCAGGGTAATAATCACCCAGAATGCAGCCAGGAGTTGAAGTCCAAATCCTATATTGTTTTCTTCAAGTCTTGTCTCCTTCTTTGGGCCTGGTTAGCTTTCTTAGAGGACTATCTCTCTCCTTGGTTATGAGAGCTTAAGCTGCCTTCTCTAGCTTGTGAATCTCTTCTACTGAATCCTGGTTGAGGTTCCTAGCTTATATATGATCTCTTAAAGGTGTGAATCTTGTAGAACTCTAATAAGTACTAAGTACATTAGTGAACTAGAGAACTGTTAAATACCATGCTAAATTAGATAACTGACTTAGCATCTTGTAAGAATCCTAACATACCACTTTAATGATGACCTCATCTAGTTTTAGGAAAAATGATAGCTAATTAACCAGTTTCTGCTAAAAGATTAATTTCTAAACTTTAGATCAGATAACACAGCTTTGTGTCACAAATGGTGAAGTATTTGACCTGAAGACAGGAAGACAAATTCAAATATACATTCAGACACTATGATCTGAGAGAATTTACTTAAGCTTCATTCACCTCAATTTCTTCAATCATAAAATAGGGATGATAGCATTTCTCTGTCAGGGTGGCTGAAAAGATAAAGTGAGATAATATTTGGAAAGAGCTTAATGTAATACATAGCATATCATAGATTATGATTGTTTCCTTCTTTCTTCTAGGTTGGTATATTAGTAGTCTTGCATTGGTAATTAAAAGAGGATATCATTATTGACCAAAAATACTACATCTCAGAAGATAAGACTTTTCCATGTATTAAGGCTCGGGGAATGTAAATAAGGTATTTGGGTGGCAAGGACAGTCTTCCTATTGACCTTCAATCCATACTATCTTGCAAGTAGCCCAAATGCTTAAAATATGAATTACATTGAATTTTAAACTGTTTGAGACTTAGAATAAAAAGTATACTAAAGAAGTAAATAATAAATAATATTATTAAAACATAAAATATTGCAATTAAAAAAATTAAGTACATAATACCAATACATGTTGTTGTTGTTGTGCGTGTGTATATGTGTAATAGAAGATGCAGCTGCTGTTAATGTTATTTCCTGGGGTATGAAAACCTATTAAAACATTTTTATTCCTGTTATAATAACTCAAAGAGAAAAAGAAGTTGGCAATCAATATCCTTCCTTTCTAATATTAAATGTTTTTTTTTGTTTTTGTTTTTGTTTTTGTTTTCTGGAAATAAGACCTGGAGCCCTATTAACTATTTCAGTATTTTTTTAAAAATCCCTTTTCAAACTACCTTTATGTATACGACTAAGGCCCTCTGAGTCTGTTTTCAGTATTTAAGATTTTATAACTTTATGAATAAACATTTGGTATGTTTTAAAAATGAAGCTATTTGAAAACTTTTTTTTTCAATTCTAGAGTATCTATAGCTGTCTGGGCCTCTCCCAGTTGTCTCTTAGTGCCTCTGCCTTCCACACATTGGGTACTGATAATTTAAATGGAATTGTTATGATCTGTATCCTTTGGATCTGCATCTTTTCCTTTAACTCATGCCAAGCCTTGCCAATTGTTCTCAATCTTAGTAGGATAGACACTATGTATGGCTCATAGGAAGCAGACCCAAAGCAAAGCTGTTCTCAATTGTGTGTATGTAGTGTGTGTGTATGTGTGTGTGTGTGTGTGTGTGTGTGTGTATGTGTAGAAAGAAAAGAAAGAGGGTGGGAAGGAAAGAGAGAAAAAATGAGAGAAAGCATGAATGTACAACCATATGGGATTGTTTAGGAGAGTACATCTGTCTCTCCCTATTAGCAACTTGTATCCTGGGGCTCATTTTGCCTACCCAACAAAAATTGTTATGTTCAAATTCATAAAATACCCCTAGTCCCTAATCCAGGTCCCTATACTTAGGAGGCACTTAGAAAGTGTCTATTGGATTGAATTACTTTAGTTTTCATATTTCAGACAGAAAACACAATAAAGTGAAATTCATTGAACTCAGGAGTGCCCCATCTTCTACTAATCATTTACTTTAAGATTTTTTTTACATTCTCTAACAATCCAGTAATTACCCCCAATGTTATCCTTTCTATTCCCAAATTCAATGATTTCCCTAATAATTAGAAGGTAAGGGAAACTCAGGAGCACTCATACACATGTTCTGGGTGTATGTTTATATATTAAGAAAATTGGAAGAGAAAGGAAAAATTATGTGTAGGGGGGAAAGTTCTTGATCATATGAGGAATAGGGGATAATCTCAACATCTATATTAAACAATTATATTTATGTGAAATTTAAAGTTTCACTAGAAATAAATTTAACATAAGGAGAGAATGACAACCTGGAGCAGGGAGAAGAATAGTTCTTTGCAGCAAGTTTCCATGACAAAGCATTGATAATCAATACATAAAATAAATATAACTATATATGACTGAGCCATTTCAAAATAGTCAATGGATGGGGGCAGCTAGGTGGTGCAGTGGATAGAGCACCAGCCTTGAATTCAGGAGGACCTGAGTTCAAATCTGGTCTCAGACACTTAACACTTCCTAGCTGTGTTACCTGGGCAAGTCACTTAACCCTAACCTCAGGGGGAAAGAAAAAAAAATAGTCAATGGCTGTAAAAAGGCAGTTCTCAAAAAACAAAAATAAAACATTCTACTCAAAACTTATGAAATAATGTTCCAAATTATAAAAAAGGAAATACAAATCAAATTAGAGCGAATAAAAATAAATAAATAAAGGACAGTTGTTACAAGGGCTGTAGGACAGCAAACATCCTAATGTATTGGTTTTGAATGTGTGAACTGCCCTAACCATTTTGAAAAAAATTTGGAATCATACCTAAAAAAGTCTTTAAATATTGCATAACCTTTGACTCAGCAATACCATTATTAGACATATCTCAAAAAGATGAAAGACAGAAGTAAGAGACTTATAAATACAAAATATATTTCAGCCTTTTTTGTGAAACATAAAATTTAAAATTAAATGGGTGCTCATCATTTGAGGTATAACTGCACAAATAATATATAAGAAAAGAGCAAGGGATTAATAAATAGTACTTACTATTTGATCAACACCATACAGAGTATTTCACAAATATTCTCTCACTTGATAATATTCCATTAGATTTTTATAATGGAATATTATTGTATCACAAGAAATAACAAGATTAGCTTTGGAGAAAAGGGAAAATTCTGATATTAATTTATGAAGAATGAAGTAAACAGAACCCAGAGACATTATATAATAATTACAAAATGTATAATTATTAAAGTTATTTTCCTTTACAATATTATAATTATAAAGGAAAATAACTTTAATAATTTCAAAATTCTTCATTCTCAGAACAGCTCAGTGACTTGGTAATAAATACAGGTAGATAAAGATAAAGCACATTTTCCTTCTTTTGGTAGAGAAGTGGTAAATTGCAGATATAGGATAAGAAAATTTCATGACCAGCATATCAATTTGTTTTCCTTGACTATAATTATTGTGACAAGGGAAGGATTTGGGGGGGGTTAGATAATTATAATTAATGATGGAAAAAAATGAGCCTCGGTGAACTATTACAAAAACACTAGTGACCGAGGATCAACAGAAATCGCAGTTTGGATGATATTAGCAATGTTAAGGGACTTGACACTTTAACCATCCCTTTCAGATTTTTAGCTGCCCATAAAATTCCATTTGGTTGGAAGCCTGCATTTTGAATTAGCTTGAATGTTCCTGTTTTAGAAGCATTTTTCCCTCCCAATTCCCTATGCCCACATTCTGGAAAGTCTACAAATTCTCTAACCCTGCTGTGTGTATCTTCATGTCAAGCTTGATGTCAGTGTTCCATGACAATTCCATAATCCACATTTGGCTGATGCCTGGCTCAGCTGAAAGAAACTGTGAATAACACCGTCTCCTGAGCCAGCTGGCTATTTGAGCTTTTTGCAAACTCTTGGATAAGAATAATAGAAGTGGGAAAGTGGATGTATCTTAGTACATCTTGCATGCCTGATGAGCCTGAAATTTGGAGCAATTTTCAAATGAAGAAGGAAAGGAATGAGCTGAAACAAGAAACATAGCCACAGCTGCAGTGAAAACAGTATGACACATAGGAAAGCCTGAACACTGTGTGCCTTGGAGTTCAGTATGATTTTGCAACAGTACTATTGGACCACCCTAGAGTGCATTCAGAAATTAATTTAAAAACTCAAGAGAATGTGAGAACTGAAATGGTTGTTTCACATAAGTTCAATTTGTGGTTCTTGCAAAAGCAAAGGCCACCATAGCACTAACTCCTCCCCTCCCCAAGTATTTTAAATACAAACACATTTTCTTTTTTTTTCTTTTTTTGATTAAGTAGTCCCACAGTTGGACATATACACAATGAAGCAAAGTTCCCATAATCATAAGGGGGATAATGTGAGGTTAGGAAAAAGCTTGGGAACAAAGTAGATGCCCACTGATTGAGACTAAACAAAATTTGCCACATTGTATGCAGGAATTGAAAAGGACATACATGGAGATTCCCTACCTACTTTTGACTGATTATGTGTGCTCACTGAGAGCCTGGTCTTTTGGGGATTATAAATTCAGTGTCTTCCTTTTAGCAATCAGTCAGTAGGCATTTATTTAGTACTTACTATGTGCTAGGCACAGGTCCACACACAGTGATTGAATGCTTTGAAGATGATGATGAAATGCTTTAATTGGCCACTGAGATAGAAGAGTACATAATTTAGTGATCCTTTAAAAAGGAAATACCTCCATCTAGTTTCTCTTCCTTTGATTCTTTTTTTTAAACCAGGTCCTTCGTCAAATAATAAAGGGGAGGAGTCACCCAAACACTGTCTCTAGCTTCAAGTCCAGGAATATTCTTTCTGTGTTGTATGAATGTAATATTGTATTTGGTTGCTTAGAAACAAATAAAAATAACTCAGAGAAAGATTTGCACTAATATAAAGTAAAAAATATAGAATCAGTAAGACAATTTATATAACTAAAGTAAGGTAAAAAATACAAAAAGGATGTTTCATGTTATATAAAGACCAATATTGGTTCCAAAAAAAGAAATGAAAAAATATATGTTTTCCCTGTTTTCTGAATGATCTGGAATATGGTTATGATATGGTAGTTATTATATACTTTTCTTTGCAACAAGAGTAGGTTCACTTTTGGGGGAAGAAAGCAGAGATGTGAAATTATGTCTGGAAATATTTTTGATACAACAAAAATATAAATCTTGAAAATATTTTATAAGTAAATAAAAGTGAAACTATGAGCTACAAAGATGATAGTTTAGGGTAAATTGGAACAATGATATAGACAGGTGATATGAAAAGAGTAACTGAATCTAGAACCAGGAGACATGGATTTGAGTCTAAAACTTGCTGACCAAGCAACTGATTTAAACTCTCTGAACCATGTAACTGTAAAATGTAAATAATGAGGTCTCTACGGCCTATCCCACTAGAGAACTGTATGGAAAAAATGTAATGTGATTTATGATAGAGATGAAACTATCATTTTTTAAAAAACTCTAGGCTGCCCTGTGTTAAGGTTCAAGGGAGGTATTATTGACCTTGGAGAAAAATAACATACACTTATTTATAGTTTTGAGGAGTGGAGAGTGGGTTGCTAACTCTAAAACACCTCAAAACCATCATTACTTCTATGACATGTTGTAGATGGTTCTGACAGCAATAGAAGGCCAGGATATTCAATCAAAAAACCTTTCTGGTTATTTTTCCCATTTTATATTTTCATTTTTTCTTGTTATATTTAAAACAAATTTTTTACGTTTGTTTTTAAAACTTTGAGCTACATATTCTTTCCCTCATTTGCACTCTCCCAATTAAGAAAGTTCATATGAATTTATGCAGAACATTTTCATAAAAGTCAGGAATAAAATAGTTCCCCTCCCCCTCAAAAAAAACTCATGGAAAAATAAAATTAAAAAAAGAGGGAGAGAGATGGTGTGCTTCAATTTGTATTCAGATACAATTTTTTCCCCCATTGGTGTGGATAGGATTTTTCATCAAAAGTTCTTAGCAGTAGTCATGAATTATTGTATTGCAAAGAATAGTTAAGTCATTCATTGCTGATCATCTGACCAGATTGCTATTACTTTTTATTTATTTATTTATTTATTTTTACCAAAGAAATTATGCATAAGGTAATTTTTCATCATTGACAAATGCAAAACATTTTGTTCCAATTTTTCCCCTTCTTCCCCCCACCCCTTCCCCAGATGGCAGGTTGACCAATACATGTTAAATATGTTAAAGTATAAGTTAAATACTATATATACATGTCCAAACAGTTATTTTGCTGTACAAAAAGATAGCTTGCTATTACTTGGTGCAAAGTACATTTCACTTTGCATGAATTCATGGAAGACTTTCCAGTTTTTTTCTTAGAGCATCCTATTCATCATTTCCCTTATGATATTTCAAAATAATCACATACCACTATTATTCAGCCATCCCAGTTGATAGTCATCCTCACAATTTCCAATTTTTTTTCCACTGAGAAGATTGCTGGTATAAATATTTTTGTACATATAAGTTCTTTTCCTTTAAAAAATGTCTTTTGGAATTCATGCCTTGTAGTGGTATTGTTAGATCAAAGAATATGGATGATTATGAAGCCCTTTGGGCATAGCTCACATATTTTGATCATGTATCAACTGGTGTGTAGCTCTTATTTTTTACAAATTTGACTCAGTTCCATATATGTTTGAGAAATGAGGCCAAATTTGATGGTTATTTCAATCAAACTTTAAAACCATCCTTTGAGGTGGATAGTAGAATGATTATTATTCTTATTTTATAGGTTAGGAAACAGATATTTAAAAAAAAAGTTAGCTGTTGGAACTATGAGCTGAACCCAGCTTTTCTGACTCCACACAACATATTTTCTACTGCCTGACAGCTTCTTACCCTATAAAACAAGAGACTAAAGAAAAATATTATTATTCACTATTTAATCAGAGACAAATCAATTAGCTTCTCCTAATTAGCAAAAGGGACCTAATAATATTTCACTACCTACTGCAGAAGGGTAGGACAGTGGTAGTAACAAAATGAAATAATGCACATAAGATTAAAGCACTATAGAAAGCTAACTGTTGTTATTATGACATATTATATATATTAAAAACAAAGCTAAAGAACTAGGAAAATGGAGTTAACAATCTTCTATTTCTCAGCTCCAGTGTGTGGTACTGCCAATTAATTGTAAAGGGGGCATTTGAATTGGTGGATATTCTTAACAAGAAATTGTCTCTTGAGTTCCCAAATCTAAGGGCAAACATCATCATTCTTCTTGTAGATACAGTATTTTATGGACACAGTATTTCATTTCATGTCCCTTGATTTTAGCTTAATAAAATTTGTTCTCTGTCTAGGCAAATGAATATGCTTAGATAGTATATAAACCTGATTTTATTCTCAACGTAGAATTGAAAAATAATGCTAATAACATTATAACAAGAAAAATGTATCATTAAGTGTAATATCCAGCACATTTAGGGATCAGCCCGAGTCCTTGGTCTTAGTGAAGGAGTGATGGAGGCAGGATACTCACAGAATGGATAGTAAAAGATGAAGTCCAAGTCTTCTTTGTATCTGTGTCTGTGGCTGGGGAAAGATTCTCAGTGTCTGTGATTGAGAGAATTCTCTATATCTGTAGCTGAGATACTTGCTCCCAGTCCTCCCATGTACAACCATTACATCATCATATCACATTAAGTGTATAGTTAGAGAACCATTATCTCATACTAAGTAGGTGCTTAACTATAAGCACCCTGCTGTCCTTGATTCAAGTATACTTTTTCAGAGTACTGGCCCTCTACAATTAAATATCTGCCTAGCATTGGTTAGCTTGTTATAACCTAGAGCCCTGAAACTCCCCAGAGAGGACTGAAATTGCATAAAATCCAGGAGTTTTAAGAAATTTATAGATTTAGTTCATTTAGTGTTTTACTTCTTTGCCTTTGTGAGCATAGAAATGCTTACTCAGATGTGACTCTCAAGTAAAAGAGAAAGAAAATTTGAAGTTGGGATCTGAGCTCACTTTATATGTACAGCTGAAATCTAGTATGAACTAGAATTCATAAAGTATCATTCTACACTTCACTCTCTCACCTCCCAGTCTTGAAGGTCTTTTCAGTTGCAGTGACCTCTGCAACTTTTGGCTTTAGTTAGCACATCAAAATGAAGGATAAGTGAATCAGCAGCTAGCCCTTGTCAGAAGCTATACCATTGTCACTTTGTCTTTTTACTCAAACCACTGTTCCCTCAGATTTGTCATTTCCTTTTGCCACTTTCCAGACAAATCCCAGGGCTTACAGATATCAGAGCATAGAGAATAAGAAAACCCTAAATCTTTAGCTAGTCTCTAGTGATCTAATCCTCATGTAGAGATATACTTATTTTATTATCATGTTTCTACTTTGTTGAAAAATCTAAAATGTCTCCCTCTTGCTTAATTGAGTCAAGTTCAAACTTCCCAGACTACAGTAGTATAAGGCAGCAGAATGAGATGTTAGAGAATAAATGTATTATCCATTATAATGTATGTATCTGAAAAAGCCAACTATTCATACAATAAATGTCAGAAAATTACTTAGTATAATTTTGGAAATGGGATTATTGGTGTCAAATATATCTAATCTGAATTAATTATTCTTTGCATTTCAAAACAGTGTAAGAAATAGATTTATTAGCATCATAGTTAAGCCAGTGAAAAATATCTTAATCATAGAACATCAGCAAGTGAGACCCTTGAACCTGGCTCAGTATAGGAGCAGATCAATTGGGCAGCCTCCAGTCCTATCCCAGTGTAATGGGCCTGGAACTGATCCCCCTGTGCGGAAGGGAGCCGCCCTAATGTCAGTCATCTCCAGGATGTGGTTCTGGGTTGACTAATAGAGCTACGTGTCAGTAGATGCATGGAACTATGAGTTGCCTGGCCATATAAGGAGAAAAACGGCTAGGCATTGCTAAAGGAGCTGGCCCTGCCCACAAAGGGAGGAATCGGGGAGGGTCCAAGAAGATTCTGTATAAAAGTAGGAAACAGCAACGGCTCAGGGAGACATTTTGGGGAGCAGACAATAAAGAACAGCTCTGCTACATGTTGGCTCTCTGTTTGCTTATTCCCCGCTCCTGCCTCCAGAGTGGGGCCGGAGACGTCTGAAGGCTGGTGGAAGCTAGAAGCGCGCGGTAAGAAACTTTCGGTTTCCAGTGAGACTGCAACAAGTGGTGTGGCAAAACCGCCAACATCCCAGAAGACCAACTCTTGAGAAACCAAGCTGTTTCCTGAAAAGAGTAGGCAAAGCAACCTCCTGAAAACATAAGGGGTCTCTATGCTCAAATCCAAGACTCAGAGCAGCACATGAACCTTAGGACAGTGCTTCATTTTCCACAGGGGCAAAGATCAACAATAAACAAAATAGGAAATACCAAAATAAAAGGAAAGAAAATGAGCAAGAAACAGAAAAGAACCTCAATTTTAGAAGCTACTATAGTGACAGGGAAGACCAAAACACTAACTCAGATGAGGACAAATGTCCACAGAGGAAATCTCAACGAGTGAATTGGTCTCAAGTCTAAAGAGGTTTCCTGGAAGTGCTCAAAAAAGACTTTAAAAGAAAAATAAGAGAGGTAGAAGAAAAAATTAGAAAAGAAATGAGAGCTATGGAAGAAAAAGTCAACAGTTTGGAACAGGAAGGCAATACCTTAAAACATACAATTGTCCCAATGCAAAAAAAAAAAAAAAAATCACTGAAGAAAACACCACCTTCAAAAATAGAATTAACCAATGGAAAAAGAAATACAAAAAGTAACTGAAGAAAATCACACATTAAAAACTAGAATGTAGAAAATAAAGCTAATGACTCTGTGAGACATGAAGTCAAACAAGCTAAAAAGGATGAAGAAATGGAGAAAAATGTGAAATACCTCATTAGAAAAACAGCTGACTTGGACAAAGACCTAGAAGAGACAATTTTAAAAATCACTAGTTTACCTGAAGGCCATGAACAAAAAAAAACAAAAAAACAAAAAAAAAAAAACCTCACTCTTTAAGTGATCTTAAAAGAAAACTGCCCCAATATTCTAGAAACAGAGGAGGAAACACTCATTGAAAAAAAAAATCCATCACCTTCAGAAAGAGATCCTACAAGGAAAAAAAAAATACCTCAAGCTAATGGACAAAAACAATTCAAATATTAAGAAACAATAGGATTACTTAGAATCTAGCAACTTTTACAATAAAAGATCAGAGGGCCTGTAATATCATATTGAGAATAGTTAAGGATCTGGGGTTACAACCAAAAATTAATTACCCACTGAAAATGAGCATCATCTTTCAAAACAGGCAATGGGTTTAATGAAGTGAGATATCTTCAATCATTTCTATTAAAAAAAACAGGATTAAACAAAAAAATTAATCTACAAATGGGATTCAAGAAAAAGATAGGAAGGTAAACAGGGAAAATATTTATGAATATGTGTTATTTAAAGATTAAATTGTTTACATCCCTATATAGTAAAATGATATCTATAGCTATTGAGAACAGTTTCTGTTACGGGGCAGATAGAGAGGGACTTCACATGTATAGAGAATGTGTTTATGAATGGCTCTGAAAATGATTTCAAAGAAAAAGACATTAAGGATTGCAAAAAAGTCTATACTAAATAAAAAGGAAAGGGGAGGTATAATGTGACAAATTAGATCACTTGCAGATGAACAAAAGATCTATTACAATTGAGGAAAGAAAGGAGGGGAAGTGAGCATTGTCTGAAGCTTGATTTGGCTCTAAGAGAGAATAACTTAATCATTCTTTGAAATAGAAATTTATTTAACACTATAAAGAAATAGGAGGAGAAAAAGGAATGAAAAAGGAGGAACTGCATAAAAACAATAGGAAAAAAGGTAAGAGAAGAGGGGAGCGTGATAGAAAATAAGGTAGGGGGTTGAGTAGGTTAAAAATATAATTAAGAATAGGTTAAAAAGGGAGAACAAAGTATATACAGGGGAGAAAATAGAATGGAGGGAAATACAGAGCTCATCATAACTGTGAATGTAAATGGGATGAACTTTCCCATAAAATAGAAGGGAATAGCAGAATGGATTAAAAAACAGAATCCTACAATATAAATGTTTACAACTATATGTTATTAATAAAATGTGTTTACAATAAACACATTTGACACAGAGAGACACAAAGAAGCTAAAGGTAAAAAGCTGAAGCAATTTGTTATACTTCAGCTGAAGTGTAAAAAAAAAAAAAAAAAAAGCAAGGGTGCCAATTTTGAGCTCAGATAAAGCAAAAAGTAAAAATAGATCTAATAAAAAGAGATAAGGAATAAAAATATATATTGATAAAGGGTACCATAAATAACGAAGTAGTAATGAAATTAAATATATATGTACCAAGTGGTAGAGTATTCACATCCTTAGAGAAAATATTAAGTAATCACTGGAGATGCTGTGATTATGAGGCCAAACCACACCGACACCATCACAAATGCCTTGATGAAAAGCATTGTTGAGCTGAAATAGGGATGAATGGGCCCGAAGTAGCAACCAGTAGCCAGTCAAAGGTATTAAGGTTCATCCGCAGTAAATGGGTTTGCTCTGAAGGATTATATATCTTCAGATGGCGGGTTGCTGATCTCTTGTGAGTGGAGGATAAAGGTGTTCCTGTTGATAGTGATATGCTTGAGGAAATAGCTTTGTTGATCATTCTTCATGCATATTATGTCTATGTACGCCAACATATTATGTCTTATGTAATATATACATATAATGTATTATGTACTATATAAGATATATTAGGTAGAGATATGCATGTATTATATAATTATTAGTAATATTTGTATTAATGTCTCTAGTAATATATGTTTATTATGTATTATATTATATGCTAGTGGAATATGTATGCTCTATATACATAAATATTTATTATTACATAATATGTAATTTACATGCTTATATGATAGGGGATTATATAAGAATGTCCTAGATATAAGTATGTCTTGTCATAGATATAATGTAATAAGTTTTTGTTTTTTTACAAAAAAATTTAATACTGAGATAGTATATAAATTAAAAATTGTAACTTTGTAACAATTATAGGAAGAAACAGACAAAAACTACTCTAGAGAGGGACCTCAAACTTTCCCTCTCAGAATAAGAAAAATACAAATACAAAATATTATTTTATTTTATTTAAAATTTTTATTACAGCTTTTTATTTTAAACAAACAAACAAACAAAAAACAGATGCATGGGTATTTTCTTAGCATTGACCCTTGCAAAACTTTCTGTTTCAAATTTTTCCTTCTTTCCCCGCCCCCCTCCCCTAGATGTCAGGTAGTCTAATATATGTTCATATATTCATAACATATGTTCACAATATATGCTTAAATATATATTAAACCCAATATATATATATATATATGTATATATATATATATATATATATATATATATGTATATATATATATATATATATGTTTTTATAGTTATCTTGCTGCACAAGAAAAATCGTGGAAAGAAGAAAAAAAAAAAAAAACCTGAGAAAGAAAACAAAATGCAAGCAAACACCTACAGAAAAAAAGTGAAGATGCTGTGTTGTGCTCCACACTCAGTTCCAAATAGTCTTCTCTCTGAATATGTATGGCTCTCTTCATCACTGAACAATTGGAACTGGTTTTAATCATCTCATTGTTAAAAAGAGCCCCAACCATCAGAATTGATCAATGTATATAGTCTTGTTGTTGTCATGTATAATGATGTTTTGGTTCTGTTTATTTCATGTAACTCTCTCCAGGCCTCTCTGAAATCATTCTGCTTATCATTTCTTATAGAACAATAATATTCCATAATATTCATATACCGTAATTTATTTACCCATTCTCCAATTGATGGGCATCCATTCAATTTCCAGTTTCTAGCCACTACAAAAAGGGCTGCCACAAACATTTTTGCACATGTGGATCCCTTTACTTCCTTTAAGATTTCTTTGGGATATAAGCCCAGTAGAAACACTGCTGGGTCAAACGTTATGCACAGTTTGATAACTTTTTGAGCATAGTTCCAAATTGCTTTCAAGAATGATTGGATCCATTTACAATTCCACCAACAATGTATCAGTATCCCAGTTTTCCCACATCCCCTCCAATATTCATTATTATCTTTTCCTGTCATTTTAACCAATTTGAGAGCTGTGTACTGGTATCTCAGAGTTGTCTTAATTTGCATTTCTCTGATCAGTAGTGATTTGGAACACTCTTGCATATGAGTGGAAATAGTTTCAATTTCATCATCTGAAAATTGTCATTTTGACATATCCTTTGACTTTTTATCAAGTGGAGATTGGCTTGAATTCTTTTAAATTTGAGTCAATTCTCTATATATTTTAGAAAAGAGGCCTTTATCTGAACCTTTGAATGTAAACATATTTTCTCAGTTTATTGCTTCCCTTCTAATCTTATCTTAATTAGTTTTATTTGCACAAAAACTTTTACCTTAATATAATCAAAATTATCTATTTTGTGATGAATAATAATCTCTAGTTCTTTTTTGGTCATACATTCCTTCCTCCTCCACAGATCTGAGAGGTAAACTATTCTATGTTCTTCTAATTTGTTTTTTATTGGGAATGGCTGTTGGATTTAATGAATACTTTTTTTGCATCTATTGAGATGATCATGTGTTTTTTTTTGTTAATTTGGTTATTGATATAGTCAATTATGCTAATAGTTTTCCTAATATTGAACCAGCCCTGCATTCCTCATATAAATCCTACTTGATCATGATGTATTATCCTGGGGATGACTTTCTGTAATCTTGTTACTAATATTTTTTTAAAGATTTTTGCATCAATATTCATTAGGGAAATTGATCTATAATTTTCTCTGATTTCACCCTATCTGCTTTAGCTATCAGCACCTGTCATAAAAGGAATTTGATAGGATCCATTTTTCCCTATTTTTTCAAATAGTATATATAATATTGGAATTACTTGTTCTCTAAATATTTGGCAGAATTCACATGTAAATCTATCTGACTCTTTAGATTTTTTTCTTAGGGAGTTGATTAATAGCTTCTTCTATTTTTTTCCAAAAATGGGAATAATTAAATAATTAATTTCCTCTTCTGTTAACTTGGGTAATCTATATTTTTGTAAACATTCTTCCATCTTATTTAGATTATCAAATTTGTTAGCATATAGTTGGACAAAGTAACTCCTAATTAAATTGTTCTAGTTTCCTCCTCATTGGTGGAAAATTCTCCCTTTTCATTTTTGAAACTAACAATTTGATTTTCTTTTCTTTTTCTAATCAAATTAACTAAAGGTTTATCTATTTTGTTGTTTTTTTTTTTCATAAAACCAACTCAGTTTTATTTATTAATTCAATAGTTTTCTTATTTTCAATTTTACTAATCTACCATTTTATTTTCAGAATTTCAAATTTGGTATTTAATTGGGGCTTTTCAATTTGTACTTTTTCTAGCTTTTTTAATTGTAAGCCCAATTCATTGATTTTCCCTTTCTCTATTTTATGCAACTAAGCATCTAGAGATATAAAATTTCCCCTTATTACTGTTTTAAATGCATCCCAGAAATTTCAGTGTTGTCTCATTAGTGTCACTCTCTTGGATGAAATTATTGATTGTGTCTATGATTTGCTGTTTCATCCATTCATTCCTTAGGATTAGATTATTGAATTTCCACTTAATATTTACATTCTATAAAAATCCATTCACAAATTACATTCTATAAAAAATGATGAACAAGTTGAATTTAGAAAAGCCTGGAACGATTTACATGAACTGATGCTGAGCAAAGAAACCAAAACCAGTAATACTTTGTACACAATAACAGCAAGAATATGTGAAGATCAACTTTGAAAGACTCCTCAGTAGTTCAATGATCCAAAGCAGTTCCAATAGACTTTGGACAGAGAATGCTATCTGCATTCAGAGAAAGAGCTATGGAGATTTAATGTAATTCAACACGTGTATGTTCACTTCCTTTTTCTGTTTTATCTTCCCATGATTTTCCCCTTTTGTTCCGATTTTTCTCTCTCAAAATGATTCATAAAGCAATGTGTATTACAATAAATAATTTTTTTTAAAAAAGAGAGCAATGTTAAATCCTTTTTTTTTTACCTTCAAGGATTTAGCTTAGGTACAGTGTTCTCTGTGAAACCATCCATGACTTCTTTAGTTGACACAATTCTTTCACTTTTTCTTCAAGCATAATGCCTGAATCTAGCCTTTCCTCCCATCACATTCTATTTCATATCATCCTTTTCTGTTATAAGATAATTTCCCTTATTAAAGTGCAAGTTCCTTGAGAGCAAGATTTTTTTTTGGTGTCTTTAAAACTTACCATGGGTCATTTGACTCAAAGTAGTTGGAATTCTGAACTGTCATCTGGTTTTGAAATACATTTTTCCTTATCCCTACTCCCTGCTTTCCTCAACAAATAACCTTGATTTATTTTATATTTTTAATATGTCTCTATTATATATCTATAATATATTTATACATGTATTTTTGTTTCTTTAGATAGAAGATAAATTCCTTCAAATCAAGGATGACTTCATTTTTATCTTTTCTATCCCTTGTACCTAGCACTGTGTATAGTAATAATACATAATAAATATTGTCAATTGATCTAATATTTTTTGAAAATCTGTGCACATTGGATACTTTTTATATTTATGTGATTTGTGTTATTTATAATTGACATATTCCATAGCACTAAAATGTAATTTATTTTTAATTTCTTATTTCTGAGGAAACAGTATCTGCTCCAAAAAATATAATTTTCTATATGATCAACATTTCAACATAGAACTAAAATCATCAGCTATTATTTTAATGGTAAAATCCTTACCTAAGTTTCATTGCTTTTATTAGTAGGTGTAAACTTGATTTAGGCTTGAGTAGTTTTGTGATCCTGTTATGAGTTAGAGGATTTGCAAGCAGGCTTCCCATTTAATCTTTTTAAAGGTTATCCTTACATATAATATAGTCTCCTAGTGGTAGAGCCTTTCCAAAACACTTACAATAACATGATTGTTTCCTTAAGAAGGAGAATTCTGACTCACTGCTATCAAGAAGCCAGGCTTGAATGCCTGTAAATCAATTATAGATTAATGCAGGTTGAAAGATTAATTTTACAAAAAGGTTTGGAACAAATTCTTTTTAAGTATTTCTGGATTGAAACACCAGGCTCAGCATTGGTCATTGGTCCTTACAGAGAGACTAGTACCTTTCTGGATATAGTCCTTGGCTCAGCCTGTATTGTGGAGTTTGTTTATTTCATCCTTTTTGTAAATATCCCCTCAATTGGACTATGAGGATGCTTTGAAAATGGATACACTTTTCTCTCAGGGAAAAACAAAGTTATCCAGGGCCTTCTTAAATACTTAGTGGTCTCCCTTAATTTTCTGATGGGCTAGAAAATAATAATCAGTAGTAACATACAGTAGAAAATAATAATCAGTAGTAACATACATATGTGTATGTGTGTGTATATATATATATAAATATGTAAATATATATGTATGTATATATGCATATATACATACACAATAAACACACACACATATATACAAACAAAACAAGCCTATCCTCTGAAGCCTGTCTCAGAGAAAAGGCTAAAGTGACCTTAAAGTGACAAAAGAGATGCAATCAACTTAAATTTACCATAGTATTTCTTCTCTTTAGAGGTTACCATTTAGCAGTAATTGGCCAAGGGAAGTGTTGCCTAATTATATAACTTAATGTCCAATTATTGAAAAGAGCAATGAGTATGAAGCTAGGACACATTTATTTAAATCTCTGCTCATCCAATTGTTATTTGAGTTCTTGAGCAAATCACATTTCTACACTCTGAATCTCAGTTTCTAAATCTGTAAATATATTGAGATAATCTTTAAGGTCTCTTCTTAATGCTAATTGATTTCTCTGAAAAGCTATCATCTCTGAAGACAAATGTAAATTTTCTTTTTCCTCCTTGATACTAAGTTTTAGGATAACTCTCTAAGAATTTTGCTTCTTCGATTAAAACAAAAAAGGTAAATATCAGGAAATGGGAAATGGTGGGCTTGCTAGCATGCTTTAAGGATGGGAAAGTTGGCAGAAACCTCACTGTAGTCCCACCCCTCAATCAGCCATTCTTCTATAGAGGTCCACTGGATCAAATAGCTCATTTCTTTCACTCCTGGCTTAGACCATTAACCAGCTTTGTTAAGTCACTTCTAGGAGGTTCATTCAGACTGGGTGATTGCCAAGATCTCTTCCACCTGGCAAGTTGTGATTGTTATGAAAATCCTTTTGTGATCAATAGGCCAACTGGCTTATTATACTTCCTCACTAACACTACCAATTAGCAGGCATCTATTTATTTACATTTATATGATTTAGGAGGTGTATGGAAAAAAAATAAAAGGTTAAGACTGTATTCTTATCTTTAAAGGCCTTTAAATGGTTGTGAAGTTAAGACCTAGGCCACGTACAACACAGTTACTCATTCAAATTTACATGAAAAACTCATTGTAAAAGAAAAAAAAATCACTGGGAACATGACCAATAGAAAAGTATCTAAATAATGACCAGAGAAGTCTAGAATGATGTGACATCAACTAACAGAGATAATTCATTTCCAATTTTTGGACAAGTTAGAGTTATATAATGTGTATTTCCTTTTTGCCCTCAGTACATCTCAGGTTTTATGCAAGTTTTGACTCCATAACTCCTGCATAGTAATTGGCATAATTTGGGAAAGGAAGATGTCATTTTGTCCCTCACAAATAAAACAAAAACAAAAACATTCCAAGTCAAGAGAAAAAATACCCTGTGGTTGATATGACATTACTCAACTGAGAGAATCATAGTCATAGAATTTAAAAAAGGATTGTAAAGGTAATTTCATTTTCATTTCTTTATTTTGCAAATGAGGAATTGAGAACTTGAAAAGATAGTTGACTTATCCAATATTTCATATATAGTAACCAGAATGACATTTGTATCTGGTCCTAGATTCCTTGAACTGCAGACTTTATTCCCTTTTTAATAGATTTTTGTTTTTCCAAATATATGCAAAGTATTCAAACCAAGTATTCAAAAAATCTTCTCCTTCCCATCCTCTCCCTTCCAGACAGCAAGCAATCAGATATGGGTTAAACATAAGTAATTCTTCTAAATATATTTCCATATTTGAGATTCTATGTAAGAAAAATCAGATTAAAAGGAGAAAAAGCACACACACACACACACACACACACACAAAGCCAACAACAACAAGCAAACTAGCAACAACAACAATAATAAAATCATGAAAATACTATGCTTGGATCTACTTTCAATCTTCAAATTTCTCTCTCTGGATGTGGATGGCACTTTCTATCACAAGTACACTAGAAGTGGCTTGGAGCATCTCTTTGTTGAAGAGTCAGTTCCATCACAGTTGATCATCACATAATTTTGTTGTTACTGTGTATTATGTTCTCTTGATTCTGCTCACCTCACTTAGTATTAGTTCATGTAAGTGTTTGTAGGCTTTTCTGAAATCATCTTGCTCACAATTTCTTATAGAAAGGCAATATTCCATTACATTCATACACCATAACTTATTCAGCCATCCCTCTGCTGATGGGCATCTACTCATTTTCCAATTCCTTACCGCTACAAGAAGGGTTGCTACAAATATTTTTTCAATATGCAGGTTCTTTTCATTCTTTTATGATGTCTTTTGGATACAGACCAGTAGAAACAGCGCTAGATCAAAAGATATGCACAGTTGTATAACCCTTTGGACATAGTTCCAAATTGTTCTCCAGATTGGTTGGATCAATTTACAACTCCACTAACAAGGTATTAGTGTCCCAATTTTCCCACATCCTCTCCAATATTTATTATTATATTTTCCTATTATTTTAGCCAATATGAAAATTATGTATTGACATCTCAAAATTGTCTTAATTTTCATTTCTCTAATCAGTAATGGAACATTTTTTCATATGACTAGAAATGGAATTGCTTACTTTGTCAGGTATAATTTTTGCTTACTGAAATTGCCTGGAACCATTTCCTACAGATGAGGAGTATTTCCAAACCAAGGATACTCTACTTGATCATTTTAATATATAGTAGTAATACTAGCCTCAAAACAATCATTCATGGTATAATAAGATTCCCTGACTATTAGAAGCTTTATACTAGTACAAAGCCAGGAACTCATACAACTGTAAAATTTTAAAAGAATAATCTAGTGAAGACATTCAAAGAAATGGTATAAAATTGAAATGAAACATTAACAGTCATTTTAGGATTATGGGTAAAAACAGTCCTTTAGAATTAAATGAAAAGGACATGCATCACCTTTGGATTATGCTCTCTCATAGTTTATTTTTTTTCCTTTTTTGTATTTTTATTTCCTAGTATTTTTTTTCTTTTTCTTTTTTTTTGCATTTTCTTAGGTTTTCCTATTATTGTGACATATGAAATAATATTTACAAATGGAAAGAATGTGATTTCTGATTTCAGACTCAACTACCCAAAGTTAGCATTGCTTCCAGAGGACTTGAGCTCCTAAACTTGGTTTTCATGGATTATAATTATTCAACAAGTAATTTCCTGTAGTTATTTTTAAATTGATGAAATGACTAATATTTTAGAGAGATTTACAAAATTTAATGGATATGCATAGATATTCTCTGCTTTCTTAGGGCTTAAAAATGTGGGAACTTTGGGGAGATTTTCTGATGTGACTCAGTGATTTGCGATGGGAAATGACAAAGAGCCATCTAATTCTCTCATAAGCTGGCACAGAAGATGATTCATAGGATATATGAGAATAAGCTGCTGATCCTCTCACAACTCTCTATAGCCTTTCTGGCTGTAAAGCATGCAAATTGTTTTCCATCTGTGTTTTAAGTGTCAGCTCTGTCTCTTGCCTAGTGTCCATGTGCCCCTGTATGCATTGTTTCTTCTTCCTTTGATTTTTTTTTTCTTTTGCTATCTTAGTTGTCTAGGTGCCTAATGGTGAAACTGTCCTGGTGACCTTATTATTTTTGAAAATGCCGAACATTGAGGTCAGACCAAAGATGGAAGATTAAAAAGGAATATTGGGAGAATCTAGTTGGGTAGCTGTCCCAAATGACTTAAAATGGTATCTCAGATTAAATTTTGATGTGACAGAAAAAATAATGAATTGAGATGAGATATTTTTCCAACCTAGGAAAATTCAAGAGACTTGAAGGAGAAATTTGACACTAGGGTGAAGGTTCTCTGGAGCCCAGGAGCACAACAATCTAGGTAACAGTGGCCATCACAAAGGCAGTAGATTTGGGAGCTGCCCATCTAGAATCTATTAAGGAATTTGAGAAATGATCATAAAGAGATTACAAAGAATCCTTTTCTGACACTGATTGAGAATTCTTTTGCCAGTCTGTCAGTTCTGGGTCACAGTTTCAGGGCGGAATATTGGAAGCACCAAAAACTTCACATTTTTCACAATTAGCACTGAAAATAGCTGCACAAAAAGCTGGCAATTTAAGACAAGACCTTCCCATCCCAAGATGATCAGATGCTAATTTTAACATAAAACTAGTAACAAGGACAAAAAATGAATTTGATCATAAAAATTTTATGGTCCCAGAATTCAAAATATTAATTCAGAATAACATTCCAATGTGAAAACAGCTATCAAAAATGACTCAAATTAAAATTTTAATTGAACCCTAACCCAAGGAGAATTCTTGGAAGAGTTAAATAAAGATAAGAATAGTAAAAACTGGGGAAAGAAATTAAAGCTTTTCAAGAAAATTATGAAAAGAAAATAACAATTTTGGACAAGTAGTACAAAACATGCTAAAGAAAATAACACGTTAAGAAACGGAATTAACCAAATGGTAAAAGAGGTACACAAATCCATCAAAGAGAACCACTTACAAAGCAGAATAGATCAAATGGAAAAAATACACATAAAGTTTCACTGAAGAAAGTAATTCCTTAAAATTTAGAATTGGACAAGAGAAAACTAAGGAACATATAAGGCATTAAGAAATAATAATACAATGTTCAAAAAAATTTTTAAAAAGGAAAAGAATGTGAAATATCTCATTGAAAAAGCAATTGGCCTGATAAATATATGCAGGAGAAATCATTTAAGAATTATTAAACTACCTGAAAGCTATTATTAAAGAAAAAATCTACATTCATCTTTCATGAAAGTATTAATTGCTCTGAAGCTTTCGATCTAGGGTACAACATTTATCCAAAGAATGCACTGGTTGATCACCTGATGAAATGAAATTCCCAGGGAATGAACCCCTCCAAGATATTATAGCCAAGTTCCAGAGCTCCCAGGTGAGAGAGAATGTCCACAAATAAGAAATAAATAATAATATAATGCCCAATATCTCAAAACTACTTTCTTCTAAAATTTAGATGAAGCTTAAATTTTAGTGTCCCAAATTGTAGCCACAGTTACAAATTATTACTGAATTCTAATCATTCTTCTAATGAGTTATATTCTTCTTTTATTTTTAGCATTCCTTTTTATAAGTAGGAGTGAATTACTTGGCCCATATTTACTGAATACATATTTTGCTGTCTTTTTTAGGAGTAGTGGAAAGATAATCTTAAATAACTTTTATTATAAGTAAGGATTTATTAATAGCCCAATGAATGTGATAATCTTAAATAAGGTTTCTTTAGTCCTGAAACTCCTCTACACACCACAATAGATAGGTAAAGAAGAACTTGTATATATGCAATCATTCTAGGTTTCAGATGACTAGACTTCTTAAGACCAGACATAAATTTAGATAATTCAGGTCCCTAAATATATTAGAAAACATTTTTTATCACTTGTAGACTATCTGTACATTCCATTAATTATCTCCAAAAGATCTTACCAGCAGAATAGGTATAAGAAAATAAAATCATAGTCATAAATTTTGAGTTGTTCTTCAATGCTGCCCTAATTTAGTATCTGGGGTCTTTGGATTTCTGGAAGATATAGTATTATGTTTGTTTCTGTCTTGTATACTTAATCTATTCTACCCTCATTATCAAAGAATGCTAATGACTAGTGCTTTGTAATGAAGTTTGAGATCTAGTAGGCCCCTTTTTACTCACTATTTTTCATTGTTTCTATTTTTTACCCTCCAGGTAAATTTTTATGATTATTTATTTTTAACTCTGTAAGGTTGTGGTATTTTGATGGTTGTTATATGAGTTAAATTTTAAGATAATTACATTCTTATTGCTGGCAATATCTCAGCAATGAATTTATTTCCAATTATTTAAGTTTGTCTGTAATATTGTCCTAAAGCTTTATTCATCAATCTTCTGAAATCTTTAAATATTGCTTATATTCTCAAATCATTTTAATGGAATTTCTATTTTTCTTTTTTTTCTTTTTTACTAATAAGAAGAAAAACTAATAATTTATATAGGTTTGTGTTTTGCTACTTTGTTGAAATTATTTCTTTCAATTAATTTTTTTTTTTTATTTTTGGATTCTGTGGATAATCATTTCATTCACAAAAAGTGAGACTTTTCTGTTTCCTCTTTGTCAATGCCTATTCCTTACCTTATTTTTCTTGTCTTATTGATATAGTTATCATGTCAAATAATTATGTTAATAATGGCAATCTGTTATTATTAAAAAGGCCTATAATAATTTTAAAATTAATGAATTGCAGCTCTTGGTTTAAAATATTCTTTACTATATTAAGGAAAAGTATTTTACTATGATTTTTAATGTTTAAAAGAAGTATATGCACATATATTCTCAAAGGTTTCTTTTTTCTGAATTTATCGATAATTATTGTTCCTTAATATGGTATATAAGGTTTATAATTTTTCTAATGTTGACTCAACATTGAATTCCTGAAAAAATTTCAACCTGGTTTTAGATTACAATTTTTTGGATATATCACTGTGGCCATTTTGATAATGTTTGCTTTAAAATAAATAGAAAATTCATTTAACTTCTTGGTGCTCCTTGGCAGCTTTTTCTAATCTTAGAATTTTTTTTGAGACAATCAGGATTACAAAACTTGATGAAGGTCACACTGAGGTTACATTTGAACTGTCATCTTCTTGAATCCAGGACTGATATTCTATCTACTGTGTGAAGCAATTATACAAAATTACAAATTAAAGAGCAGTTATTGTTCATCCTTGACAGAGGATCTTTTCTCAATGGAAAGTTACCTGTCTTGATGAAATCACAGTTCTAGGTTTTTTCAAAAAAGCAGTTATTCTTTTCTGAATCTTTTCTATCTTATTTTGTGACTTACATATAGCTAATAGCTAGCTGTTTCAATTAAATTTACCTTCCTTATTGGCTTGCTAAGATGCAATTCTTATGATTAGAAATGAATTTATTTGTATTAAGGCATTATACTTCTGCTATGTGTTTGTTATAATATAGATATCACTTTGAGTAACACAATAAACCATCAGCAGCTTTCCAGGTGTTACTACATGAATTATAATATCATCAAAAGTATTAGAATCTTGGTGAGATTATGAGCCACAGGACAGGTAAATTTGAGCACAATAGATAGTGAGCATGATCTCCCAGGAAAAGTGGTTCTAAAATGAAATGCTTTCTATTTGGTAAATAACATTAAGGAATTGTCTGCTTGTAGAAGGTTTGCAATATAAGGAAAGACAGAGAAGATGACTGAAAATAAATTCTACCTGGAAAACTGAGTTTTAGTCTTAGAGTTGTCAGTTTTGAATCTGCATAAAGTAGGTGTGACACCTTGGTTATAAAACTTCAGATCCTTGGACATTAGTTTCTTTATCTTTAAAGTTAAAGAAATGATTCATTTATTCAAAAATATCAAGAAAAAAATGAATCTACATTGTTGTATATCCACAGCTGATGATGGGTTATTGTACTCCTTTTTCAGGGATATTTGCATTCAAGATCTAGCTAGAGGCATTAAATATCAATGCAAATGAAAACCTCTTAATCCCAAATTATTTATTTAACTTGGTTGCTAATATTTCTTTGAATGCTGAAACACTGTAATTCTATCACCCAGTTTTGTCTCTAAGTGGCCATTTTTGGATGTTGCTTGACTGCAAACACTATAATACATTTTCTGGATGGGTATAGATTGTATTTTGTGGTGGTGTTTTTCATTATAATATTACTCTAACGTGTTTGTTATGGTAGCATATTAACAGTTTTGCTTAAGTGATTCTGGTAGTTTACTATATACAGTTTATAATAGATAATGTTCAACCCCTTATTTCTGTCATCCAAATTTTGGTAATAGCTGTTATCTTCAAAATTATCATTTTTTGTCTATTCCCTATGTCACTCCTGTGCCAGAAAAACAAAAAGAGAATAGATGGATTTTGTATCTTGTGAAAAAATGCTGTGAACAGAATAAATCTGACCAGCAGCAAACAGCCCTTTGCTTTTCCTTGTTAATCAGTTTTGTATTAAGCATGTGTTTATGTAGATAAGATAATTTCCATTTAGAATGCATTATTTCCAAATTCATAGTTTTCCTGAAACTTGTTTTAGATTTTCACTGAAACTGAATGATGCAATGAATTAGCCCTGTAGTTCATGCATTTATTCACAAAATGGATTGTCTTAAATCTACTTTTTTAAAGGTTTGAGGTGGCTTTTATGATCTATTTTTCCCACCAGCCAACCATGATTCTTCTATGATTAAAAAAAAAAAAGATTATTACTGAATGTAGTACATTCATTTTATATTTTATGTAGATACAGTGGAAGAGTGTTGTAGTTACTCAAAGTAAACAGTGTCCAAAACTATAAAGTAGTTTAGCCAAGCCTCAAATACTTTAGTCCCCAAGCCAGTTGTTTGTGCACTTGGTGGGGGGATGCTATTCAGAGTGTCTCATTTGAGTTTTAAAACTCTAGAACATGTTTTTTCACTTAACCACGAATATTTAGTCTACTCCTGGAGCAACAAACAGATTGCATGTACATTTGCCCAGCTTTCTGTTTTCTTTAATGAAAGTTGACTGCCATTTGGACTAGAACAGAAGAACTTAAAATTCATTTAGACCATGACAAAATCAACTTATGAAGAAGCATAGAAGTCATAGGATTATAGCTTAATAGAAACTTAAGCGTCAAGTCCAAATCTTTTATTTTTTCAGATGAGGAACTTGAGGCTAGGGGAAACTTCCTAGTCCAGAATAACTTTGTTGGTATCTAAAATTGAATTTGAATAAAGAACTTCTTTGTTCCTGTTCCAATACTCAATCCGTTATGTCATCTATCATGGCACAATGGCTAGAATAGTTATAGGATTGCCATAAATACAATCTATATCTGTTGTGGAAAAGATAGGGCAACATATCAATTGGTACATATAAATTTGTATCAAAATGAGGGTTTAATAACTCCAACCTTTCCCCCCTTCCTTTTAACAAACTACAAAGCATAATGATAAAATTATATCAGAGCAACTGACAGAGTATGTAAGATGTCACTGGTATTGGGTGTTGATATTGGGTTCTTTTGTTACTTCATCTCAAAATAACATTTTTTTAAATTTTAAAACAACCAGTATAAATGTCCTAACAATACAATATAATCTTGAAAAGAATGATTTTACAAGATTTTATGAGTTTATGCATGTTTGTGTGTATGTATATATGTATAGATACATGAGCACATATACTTATGCCTAGGATAATTAAAAGCTTGATATTTTGGCCGAGGAAAACACTAACCTTTAATGTGAAGGAGATGGTTTAATACTTAAGCAAAGTCATTCTGCTCAATGATAAAAAAATATATAGTTTTTTGGATTTCATAATATTTTTTTTCCTAGGGCCACAGCAGGAAAAGAGATTATTCTCCAAGTCTCTAAGTAAATATTTAGTGATACAATACATTTCATGTTGTTGTGGTAGATTTACATTTAATTTTGCTTCAGACAGTACTAAAACCAAGTGTTAATGCAATTGAGAAAAATATTTGCTAATTGCTACAGTGATTTAGATTTCCTCTCTTAATCCTGTCCTTCCCTCATTTCCAAATCTGTAGAAACAAAATCCTTGTTCATTCCCTTTACTGGACAACTTTATTTTTGATGCAGATTTAGAAACTCATAGACTGAAGACATTTTCTGTCTGCTCTTCCTCTAATGGAAAGCTACAGAAGAAGTATTTTTCTGTGTCTTTTGGTTAACATTTCTCTGCCTCATATCTTCACTTCAGACTCCTTTCATACTGTAAGAAAAGAAAACTGAATCCATCTTTTTGAAATCAAAATTAACTATATATGTAAATAAACAAATTGTACAGTTTTCCCTTCACAAAGCATGGGAGTTCACATTGTTTATCCTTTCTGCATGTGTAGTAGTCTGTAGTAGTTTGAGTAAACATGATGAGATTAGCAGTTCTTATAAAAATAAAAATGTAGAGTCCTTTTAAAAGTTATTTCACATTAGACATGACTCAGTTCCAACTTAAATTTGTACAGTCATATCATTAACAGAAAAAAAAAAGTTGCCTTGGGCCTACTTATTTATTTTCTTCTCAGTGTTCTTTGGCCGAGATCGATTCCATTGATGGGGAGAACTCTAATTATGGAACATTTGCTACCAATTCAGAACATCATCTTCTCCACAACTTGATGTGTCATAGAAAAGTAAAACTCCTTTTGTTATCTTTTTAATGACTTGTGGTTGCCTCATTTTGTCAAAATATTGCACCAGAATACTGGCTTTAGATATACCTTTCATGTAACAGGAACTTGGATGTCATAGAGACGAGAGACTTGGAGTCAAAAAGACATGAATTCTTTTTTTTTTTTAATTTATAAGTTTTTTTGACAGTATATATGCATGAGTAATTTTTTATAACATTATCCCTTGTATTCATTTTTCCAAATTATCCTCTCCCTCCCTCTACTCACTCCCCTTAATGACAGGCAATCCCATACATTTTACATGTGTTACAATATAACCTAGATACAATCCCATTTTCTTGTTGCACATTAAATATTAGATTCTGAAGGTGTAAGTAACCTGGGTAGATAGACAGTAGTGCTAACAATTTACATTCACTTCCCAGTGTTCTTTCTCTGGGTGTAGTTGTTTCTGTCCATCAATGATCACCTGGAAATGAGCTGGATCTTCTTTATGTTGAAGATATCCACTTCCATCAGAATACATCTTCATATAACATTGAAGTGTACAGAGATCTTCTGGTTCTATTCATTTCACTCAGCATCAGTTGATGTCTCTCCAAGCCTCTCTGTATTCCTCTTGCTGGTCATTTCTTACAGAGCAAAACTATTCCATAACCTTCATATACCATAATTTACCCAACCATTCTCCAATTGATGGACATCCATTCATCTTCCAGTTTCTAGCCACTATGAAAAGAGCTGCCACAAACATTTTGGCACATACAGGTCCTTTTCCGCTCTTTAGTATTTCTTTGGGATATAAGCCCAATCGCAGCAATGCTGGATCAAAGGGTATGCACAGTTTGATAACTTTTTGGGAATAATTCCAAATTGCTCTCCAGAATGGTTGGATTCTTTCACAACTCCACCAACAATGTATTAGTGTCCCAGTTTTCCCACATCCCCTCCAACATTCATCATTATTTGATCCTGTCATCTTAGCCAATCTGACAGGTGTGTAGTGGTATCTCAGAGTTGTATTAATTTGCATTTCTCTGATCAGTAGTGATTTGGAACACTTTCATATGAGTGGATATAATTTCAATTTCATCATCTGAGAATTGTCTGTTCATATCCTTTGACCATTTATCAATTGGAGAATGGTTTGATTTCTTATAAATTAGGGTCAGTTCTCTATATATTTTGGAAATGAGACCTTTATCAGAACCTTTAACTGTTAAAATATTTTCCCAATTTGTGACTTCCCTTCTAATCTTGTTTGCATTAGTATTGTTTGTACAGAAACTTTTTAGTTTGATGTAATCAAAATCTTCTATTTTGTGATCAATAATGATCTCTAGTTCTCCTTTGGTCACAAACTCCCTCCTCCTCCACAGGTCTGAGAGGTAGACTATTCTCTGTTCCTCTAATCTATTTATGATCTCATTATTTATGCCTAAATCATGGACCCATTTTGATCTTATCTTGGTATATGGTGTTAAGTGTGGATCCATATCTAATTTCTGCCATCCTAATTTCCAGTTTTCCCAACAGTTTTTTTTCAAATAATGAATTTTTATCCCGAATGTTGTTATCTTTGGGTTTGTCAAAGATTAGATTGCTATAGATGTACCCTTTTTTGTCCTTTGTATCTAATCTGTTCCACTGATCTACCGGTCTATTTCTTAGCCAATACCAAATGGTTTTGGTGACTGCTGCCATACAATATAGCTTTAGATCAGGTACACTTAGACCACCTTCCTCTGAGTTTTTTTTCATTAGTTCCCTTGCAATTCTAGACTTTTTATTCTTCCATATGAATTTTGTTGTTATTTTTTCTAGGTCATTAAAATAGTTTCTTGGGAGTCTGACTGGTATAGCACTAAATAAATAGATTACTTTGGGGAGTATTGTCATCTTTATTATATTCGCTCGGCCTATCCAAGAGCACTGAATGTCTTTCCAATTATATAAATCTGACTTTATTTTTGTGGCAAGTGTTTTGTAATTTTTCTCATATAATTCCTGACTATTCTTTGGTAGATGGATTCTGAAAACCTTTATACTCTCAACATTTGTTTAGAATGGAATTTCTCTTTGTATCTCTTGCTGTTGCATTTTGTTGGTGATATATAAAAATGCTGAGGATTTATGTGGATTTATTTTGTATCCTGCCACTTTGCTAAAATTCTGAATTATTTCTAATAGCTTTTTAGCAGAGTCTTTGGGGTTCTCTAAGTGTACCATCATGTCATCGCAAAGAGTGATAGTTTGATTTCCTCATTTCCTACTCTAATTCCTTGAATCTCTTTCTCGGCTCTTATTGCCGAGGCTAGCGTTTCTAGTACTTTATTGAATAGTAATGGTGATAGTGGGCAACCTTGTTTCACTCCTGATCTTACTGGGAAAGGTTCCAGTTTATCTCTATTGCATATTATGCTTACTGATGCTCCTGATTATTCTAAGGAATAGTCCATTTATTCCTATACTCTCAAGCATTTTTAGTAGGAATGGATGTTGGATTTTATCAAATGCTTTTTCTGCATCTATTGAGATGATCATATGGTTTTTATTAATTTGATTATTAATATGGTCAATTATACTAATAGTTTTCCTAATATTAAACCAGTCCTGCATTCCTGGTATAAATCCTACTTGATCATAGTGTATTATCCTGGGGATGATTTTCTGAATTCTTTTTGCTAATATCTTATTTAAAATTTTAGGATCAATATTCATTACGGAAATTGAAGACCTGAATTCTAATGCTTCCTTAGACTTAGTGGAAGTGGAACCTGAAGAAATCATTTGACCTCTGACTCAGTTTCCTCATATATTAAATGGGAACAATAATTACATCTACCATTCAGAATTGTTGTGAGGCTTTAATGAGGTAATGTTTGTAAAGTCCTTTTTAAACCTTAAAATGCTATTAAAATGTTAGCTATTATTTTTATTATTATCTTTTGTTTTCAGTATGCATTGTAGAAATTGTAGACTAGCATTTGAATTTTCTTTACTGTCTATTTTAGTCATCTGAGCAGTTAAATCATTCTCATTTTTACCCCATGCCATATTTCAGCCTACAAATACTTACTAAATGCCTACTATGAGCCATCTTTTATGCTGTTGCTGCCAATTCATAGGAGACTACTTTATTAATGGCATTGGAGAAATTTAATTATTGTAAAAAAAATAAGTCCTCTTTCTAAATCACTTTAACATTTACAAAGCACTTTCTCATCTACAGTCCAATGAGGTAGACAGTATTATCATTCCAAGTGTGTCAGGGAGGAAACTGAGGCAGAAAGAGCTAAAAGACTCAGCTAGAATTTCACAACTAATATTCATTAGCTAACCTAAGTCTTTCTGGCTCCAAGTAAAGCATCATTTTCATAACATCATGATTTTTCTCCTAGGACAAAGCCTAGGGCCCTCAGATATCTTTCTCATTTTCATTAAGTATAAAACAAGGGTTACTTTTATCTCCCTGTCATGAAAAACAGTGAAAGAAATATCAAAACACCCCTAGACTATTAGAAATGTGCAGTGGAAAGAGCACCAGATTAGAAATCATATGCTCCAGATCCAAATTCTTGTTCTGCTATTTACTCATGATGTGATATTATTAAAAAAACACGTAATGTCTCTAGGCCTAAGTGGTCTTAATTATTAAATTTTGTGGTTACACTAGATCATCTCTAAAATCCTTCTCAATTTTAAATCTATGATCCCATGATTATGCACAGTTTAAAGAACCAAATCCTGAGTCAAGAGTTCAAATGCTACCTCTTTTCCTTACTATTTTTGAGACCCTTGATAAACACTCCTTTCCCACATTTTTCTCATCTGTTGTGCCACAGTTTCCTTTTAGTGTCCTGCCTCATTTGCCCCAAATTTTCCTGCCTCAGTTTCCCTAAATTGCCCTGTCTCTGTTCCTAGAATTGTTCTCTTGGTTACATTCCCCCCCCTTACTGACTATTAGGACTAATATAACTTAGAGCTGGTTACTCTAGGGTCATAAACTGTAAACATTTAATCTTAGATAAGGGGTGGGAGGGGGATCTTCTATTTCAGACATCCTGGTTCCTAAGGCCTCCTAAGTTATTATTAATTTATGGTCCTTACCCCTGTTAGACCTTATAATATATAACATCTTTACAACCTGTTAGAACTGGATTGATGGTACCTTCCTGAAAATTCCCACTCACCCGTGTTTGGACTCCATCCCTTGTCTTTGTTCCCCCTGATTGCTAGAGCCCTATAAAAAACATTGGAAGCTCACCCATGCTGAATTCTTTGAGTCAAAAATCCAATTTAGCCCTGGGGAAAAAATGGATTTTGATCTACTCAAAAACAATCTCTTCCTCTCAGAAATTAAAATAAAATTTTAAAAACTCTCTAATCTCTATCTTGCCTCAGTTTCTCTGGCACTGTGAAATTCAGAGTGGGATTAAATAGTATAAATCTTTTCTGTCTCTTAGTCTCTGATGCTATGATGAGATGACTTTTAAGATCCACTCAGTTCTGAAACTATTACGCCTGATAATAATATTTAGCATCATTTCAGAATATGGTGACAAACTCTTCCAAAAAATTTATACTATCAATCAGGGGAACCAACATAGCAAACATGAATGATGAATCCTACATATAGGAAATACTTGTGGCTCTAAGCACATTCAGAGAATGGAAACCCCTGCTTCCAGCACTACAGGGATGGAGATGACTTTTAGTGATGTCATTTATATTTCTCCCACTGATCTCTGATTATTTCTATCAAGGATCTACTAGATATGGAGTTTATCTCTACTGGATGCTTTCAAGCACAGTTCTATTGGACAAAGAACTCTGAGTTTTCCTCTATTTCCAGCTTCTGACTTCAGATGAAATCTTTAGGTATGTGGCTATCTCTGCTATGCTCTTTCATTGAAAATGTAAGAAGAACCCCTGCATATCTTTTTGAAGCCATCTCCTCTTATTTTCATCATAAGATAATGCTAGAGAAAATAAAATAGATGACCTTTATTGTTTCCCTTTTTTTCACCTTCACATAATCATTTGTTTATTTTTTCCTACAATATCTTGGCTAGAAGACTTTTATCTCTAGTAGTAGATTCTTTGTCCCAGTTACCTAGTCAAAATGCAAAAAAAAAAAAAAAAAAGTTTTCTCCTAATTAACTATTATCCTTAGGCTTGTGATTTTCATTTTTAACCTAAACTTTCCAGTTTCTGTTTTTGAAGTGCCCATCCTTAATCTCACTAAGGCTCATGATGAATATTCCATAACTTGAATGAAATTACTGAAGATTAGTTCATATGCTTTATTTTTCCAATAACTATCTACTAATACTAGTATTCAGACTTTCCCATTTTATCAATTACATAATTTTCTCCCCTCCCCCAAATGTTTTTCTTAGTTTAGACAAAATTAAGCCCCTAGGGCTCTACTTTCCCAGTCCCATTCTTGCTCTTTCACATAAAGATACAGCCATCAAAACATGAAAAGACTCTTCAATCAATGAAGTCATTATTTGTTGCATATTTTTAAAAGTATGGACTCATTTGTAATTTATGCAAGAAAGATCTTAAAGTCACACGTAAGCATGATCATGTGGTTACTGATCTAGAGTCAGACATCTAGGAAAATGAAATCAAGTGATTGTTAATGAGACTAGTGAAGGTGATGAAATTCCAGGTGAGCTATTTGAAATCCTAAAAGATGATGCTGTTAAGGTGTTGTACTCAGTATACCAGAAAATTTGGAAAGTGAACAGTGGTCACTAGATTGAAAAAAGATTAGTTTATATCTCAAACCTAAAGAAAGGCTATGTCAAAGAATATTTAAATTACCAATTAAACTCAATTCACATATCAGAATAATCATGCTTAAAATTCTGCAAGTGAGGTTCAGCAATATGTAAATTGAGAATTGCCAGAAAGCAGCTGATTTTTTGTAGAGTCTAAAGATTTGGAGACTAAATCACCAAAATTTGCTGGATTATGGAAAAAAAATCAAAGTAGTTCAAAGAGAAAAAAACAAACAAAAAACCTGCTCCCTCCCCCCCCCACAAAAAATCTACTTTTTCTGTGTGGATTACAACAAAATGTGTTGTCCTCAATGAAGTGGTAGTACTAGATAGATCATTTTATTTGTCTCCTGAGGAACCTGTATATAAGCCAAGAATCAATAGTTAGGGAAAAAAAAAAACACAACATTTGAGTAAATTAAAATTAGAAAGGGAGTATCACAAGGCTCTCATATTACCACTTATTTATTTAGCTTATATATAGAGCATATCATGCAAGATGCTGGAATAGATGTATTAAAAACTAGAATCAAGATTATTGGGCAAAAATATCAACTCATTCAGATATGCAGACAATAAATACCATTCTGACGGCAGAAAATGAAAAATAATTAAGAAATCTCTTTATCTGGGTGAAAGAAGAGTAAAAGTTAGTTTGAAATATTAAAGAAATTAAAATGTAGGCAACTGTTCCCATAATTTCTGGCAAATAGAAAAAAATGGAAGCAGATTCAGATTTCATATTCTTAGGCTCAAAGATCATTGTAGTCATGAAATTAAAACATACTTGCTCCTGGGAAGAAAAACAATGGAATATCTGGATGGTATACTAAGAAAGAGACTTAATTTTTTTGACAAAAGTCCATATAATCAAAGTTGTGGTTTTTCTAATACCAATATATGACTTTGAGAGTTGGAATATGAGGAAAGCTGAGTTTCACAGAAGTGACGCCTTAGTGCTGAAGAGTTTTTTTTAATATTTTAATTTAATTTTTTTCTCTTAAGAACTTAATATTTTTACCAATTACATTCAAAACAAATCTTTTAAAAATATTTGTTAAGATTTTTGAGTTCTATGTTCTCTCCTTTATCCCTTCCCACAATTAAGAAACCACATGTGATGTTTTGCAAAACATTTCCATAAGTCAATTTGTGAAAGAAAACATACATGTCCCAACCTAATGAAAATAAAAACCCTAGAAAAAAAAATAAGTTAAAAATAAAGAGAAACAGAGAGATAGCTAGAGAGTGCTTTGATCTGTATTCAGACTTGATCAGTTCCTTCTCTGGGTTTGGATAGAATTTTTCATCATAAAACCTTCAAAGTAGTTGTGGATGATTGTACTACTGAGAATAACAGTCATTTGCAACTGATCACCCCAGAACATTGCTATTATATATAGTATATTTCATTTTGTTCAGGGAGGACTTTCCAGGTGTTGTTTTTCCCCCTGAGAGCATCCTGTTCCTCATTTCCTGAAGAGCAATTATATTATATCAAGAAAACTTGAATTGATTTTATTTTTTTTTTTACAATTGCTATTGCTATTTGTATTTTATTCTCTCTCTCTTTTTATCCTGTCCTATCTCAAAAGCATTTTGCTACTGACCACTTCCTCCCATAATATGCTCCCTCTTTTTATCATCCTCCTATCTTTCAATATCCCATTCCCCTTCTATTTTCCTGCAGGGTATGATAGATGTCTATATTCTTATTGAGTATATATGTTATTTTGTCTTTGAGCCTATTCTGATGAGAGTAAGGTTCACTGACTCACCCTCTCTTCTCTCATTTCCCCTCCACTGTAAAAGCTTTTCTTTGCCTCTTTTTTTTATGGCAGATAATTTTATTATTCCATTTCTCTCTTCCCCTTTTCCCCAGTACATTCTTCTCACTTCCCTTAATTTCATAATTATATATAATATGTATATATATATATATATATGTGTGTGTATGTGTGTGTGTTATCACTTCATATTCATCTCACACCTATGCTTTGTCTATAGATAGTTATAGATATATACTCCTAAGTGCCAAAATAGTGAGAACATTCTAATGAGTAACAGTATCATCCTCTCATATAGAAATATAAACAGAAAAACCTTTAGTCCCTTATATCATGCTCCAGATTTTCTCCTTATGCTTCTTCAGAGTCCTGTATTTGACAATCAAATTTTCTATTCAGTTTTGGTCTTTTCATCATGAAGGCTTGAAAATTTTTTGTTTCATTTAATAACCACCTTTTCCTCTAAAGAATTATACTCAGTTTTGCTGTGTAGGTGACTCTTGGTTGCAATTCTAGCTCCATTGCTCTCCAGAATATTATATTCCAAGTCTTCCTGTCTTTTAATGTAGAAGCTGATAAATCTTATGTTTCCTTACTGTGCCTCCACTTTACTTCAATTTTTTTTTGATGTTTGCAACCTTTTCTTGTTGACCAGGGAGTTCTAAAATTTGGCTGTAATATTCCTGGGAATATTTATTTTGGGATCACTTTCAGGAATGATTGGTGGATTCCTTCAGTTTCCATTTGACCCTCTGGTTCTAGAATATCAGTACACTTTTCCTTGATACTTCTTGAAAGATGATGTCTAAGATCTTTTTTTTGTTGTTGTTGATCATGACTTTTAAATAAACTAATAATTATTATTGTGGATCTCTTGTGGATCTATTTTCCAGGTCAATTGTTTTTCCAATGAAATCTTTTACATTTTTTCTATTTTTAAAAAATTTTTTGTATTATTGTATCTTTTTAATTTTTTATTATTATAGCTTTTTTATTTACAAAATATATGCATGGGTAACTTTTCAACACTGACCCTTGCAAATCTTCTGTCCAACCCCTTCTTCCTCCAACCCCTCCCCTAAATGGCAGGTAGTCCAATACATGTTGAATATGTTAATGTGTATGTTAAATCCAACATATGAGGAGGGTAGAGCCAAGATGGGAGAGAGGACACACACATCTATCTAAGCTCTTCCTTACCTACAGACTACTTCTTTTATGAAAAGCCTCAGAATTAGTGCTTAACTGTCAAAACACATGAATATTGGAAGTACAAGACATTACCAACAGAAGATAATCCTGAAAATCACCAGAAAAGGTCTGTGTTTGCTTGCAGGCAAGGAGAGTTAGGCTAGGTGCAACATCAGGAAAGTTGACAGTGAGAGCATGGAAGGCAGCTCACGCTGAGTAGACTAGAAGGAGGTGGGGTGTGGTCTCAGTTAGTGGAAAATTTGAGGGAAGAACTTTACCACATTGTGGCTACTTTGCTCTAGCAGCAAGCCAGTAGATCAGCAGAGAAGCTATAAACACAGGGGGTAAAGACTATAACCCCAAAATGCTAGAGTCTCTTGGGACCTGGTTACACCTGCCAAACACTGGGAGGGATTCAGCACAATGTAAGCACACAATCACTGATCACAGCATAGATGATAATCTCAGTGCCGACCCTGATATCAGTGCAGCCATTGTTGCTTTACTGCTGCTTCCCTGCTGCTTCATTGCTTCTTCCTATTGTCTGTAGAGGAAGCTTGATAATACCATACTGCCTCAAAAGCAAACTACAGTTGTTTTTGATTTTGTTTTATTTGGCTTGTTTGTTTCTTTTTTGTGAAAATGAGTAAAAAGTTAAAGTGGGCTCTAATTATAGATAGCTTCTATACTGAAAGAGAGCAGATTTCAAATCCTGAGGAGACTAAAAACAGATTTTCTCTAGATGAAACATCACAGGGAGATATGATCTGGTCTCCAACATACAAGGCTCTCATAGAAGAAAATTGCAAGGCTCTTAAAAGAGAGATAGAAGAAAAATGGGGAAAGGAAAGGGAAGTTTTGCAAGAGGGTATGGATAAGTCAAGTTACTCATTAAAAAATAGAGTGGAAGATTCTGAAAAACAGAATTAGTAAATTGGAAAAAAGAAAATAGCTCCCTAAAAAATAAAATTAGTGAAATGGGAAAAAAAATTCTATAGAACAATACAATTCATTTAAAAACTCAATTGGGACAGGAACAAATAATGATGAATGTTGGAGGGGATGTGGGAAAACTGGGACATTAATACATTGTTGGTGGAGTTGTGAAAGAATCCAGCCATTCTGGAGAGCAATTTGGAACTATGCCCAAAAAGTTATCAAACTGTGCATACCCTTTGACCCAGCAGTGCTACTACTGGGCTTATATCCCAAAGAAATACTAAAGAGGGGAAAGGGACCTGTATGTGCCAAAATGTTTGTGGCAGCTCTTTTTGTTGTAGCTAGAAACTGGAAGTTGAATGGATGTCCATCAATTGGAGAATGGTTGGGTAAATTGTGGTATATGAAGGTTATGGAATATTATTGCTCAGTAAGAAATGACCAGCGGGAGGAATACAGAGAGGCTTGGAGAGACTTAAATCAACTGTTGCTGAATGAAATGAGCAGAAGCAGAAGATCACTATACACTTCAACAACAATACTGTATGATGATGTATTCTGATGGAAGTGGAAATCTTCAACATAAAGAAGATCCAACTCACTTCCAGTTGATCAATGATGGACAGAAATAACTACACCCAGAGAAGGAACACTGGGAAGTGAATGTAAATTGTTAGCACTACTGTCTATCTACCCAGGTTACTTATACCTTCGGAAGCTAATAATTAATGTGCAACAAGAAAATGGTATTTACACACATATATTGTATCTAGGTTATATTGTAACACATGTAACATGTATGGGATTACCTGTCATTGGGGGGAGGGAGTGAAGGGAGGGAGGGGATAATTTGGAAAAATGAATATAAATAAATAAATAAATGAATGAATAAATAAATGAATGAAAACTCGATTGGACAATTACAAAAATAAATTTAAAAAGTAAATGAAGAAAATAATTCATTAAAATAAGAATTGAACAAATTGAAATGAATGACTTGAGAAGACAACAAGAATTAGTCAAGCAAAACCAAAAAAAAAAAAAAAATGAAACTGGAAAAAAATGTTAAATTTCTACTTGGGAAAATAAAAGACCTGGAAAATAGATCTAGGAGAGACAGTCTGAGAATTATTGGACTTCTTGGAAAGCATGATGAGAAAACAGAGCCTAGACACCATTATTCAGTAAATCATCAAAGAAAACTACCCAGATGTTATAGAAATGGAGGGTAAAATAGGCATTGAAAGAATTCATCAATCACTTACTGAAAGAGATCCCAAAATAAAAATTCCAAGAAATATTGTGGCTAAATTCCAGAACTATGAGACCAAGGAAAAAATATTTCAAGCATCTAGAAAACAACAATTCAAATACAGAGGAGCCACAATATGGATTACTCAGGATCTAGCAGTGTCCACCTTAAAGGACTGAAGAGCTTGGAATCTGATATTCCAAAAGGCTAAGGAACTTGGTATGCAACAAAGAATAACTTAACAGCCAAAATAAACATTTTCTTCCAGGGAAGAAGATGGACATTCAATGAAATAGTTGAATTTCATCTACTTCTGATGAAAAAAAAAAACAGAACTAAAAAAACAAACAAACAAACAAACAAAAAACAAACAAAAGTTTGGCCTCCAAATATAGGACTCAAGAGAAATATAAAAAGGTAAACAGAAATCTTGAGAATCATATTTCTGCTATGAGTATACATAAAGAATACATGTATAATTTGGTTTTACTGTTATAATATAAAAAAGTTAGAGGTGGAAAGAAAATTGTACCAGAAAAAGGGAAAAGTGTAGGTACTACATCTCATGAAGAGGCAAAGAAAACCTATTATATCTGAGGGAAAGAAGGGAGGGGGATGAACATAGTGAGTATCTTACTCTCATCAGAATTGGCTCAAAGAGGAAATATTAGACATATTCTATTTTCAGAGAAACTTCTCCCAATTCATAGAAAAGTGGGAGGGATAAAGTGAAAAGAGAAGGAAAAAGCTAAATAGAAGGGAATACAGAAATTGTAAAGGAAAGGTTTAAGAAAAGAGGAGGGACTTTAAGGTGGGAGGAGGGATACAAAAGAAGAATGGCTGCATAAAGCAACTGGTACTCACAAGTTTAATACTGGGGAGGGGGGATAAAGTGGAAAGAAAAGAGAAAAGCATAATCTGGGATTTACAAGATTTCAGGAACTACAGAATTAGTGATTTTTAACAATAAATGTGAATGGGACTAACCCATAAAGTAGAGGCAGATAACAGACTGGATTAAAAGTCAAATCCAACAATATGTTTTTTACATGAAACACACTTGAAGCAGGTGAAACATATAGAGGAAAGGTAAAAGGCTGGAACAGAATCTACTATGCTTCAGGTAAAATAAAAAAGCAGGGATAGCTATCCTGATCTCATATCAAGGAAAAGCAAAAATTGCTCTAATTAAAAGAGATGAGGAAGTGCACTATATCTTGCTAAAGTGCAACATAGATAATGAAGCAATATCAATATTAAACATATATGCACCAAGGGATGTAGCATCTAAATTCTTAAAGGAGAAGTTAAAAGAGCTGCAAGAAGAAATAGACACCAAAGATATAATAGTAGAAGATCTCAACATTACATTCTCAGAACTACATAAATTAAACCACAAAATAAATAAGAAAGATGTTAAAGAGGTAAACAGAACACTAGAAAAGTTAGGTATGATAGATCTTTGGAGAAAACTAAATGGAGACAGGAAGAAGTACACACTCTTTTCAGCAATTCATAGAACTTACACAAAAATTGACCATATATTAGAACATAAAGACATCAAATTCAAATCCAGAAAGGCAGAAATAGCAAATGCATCTTTTTCAGATCATGTATCCTTTTCATATTGTATCACAATACAATAAAAATTACATTCAATAAAAAGCCAGATAAAATAGACCAAAAAGTAATTGGAAACTACATAATCTCATCCCAAAGAATGATCAGGTGAAACAGCAAATCATAGACACAATAATTTCAACCAAGAGGATGACAATAATGAGAAATCATACCAAATTGTGTGGGATGAAGTCAAAGAGATAGGAAAGGGAAATTTTATATCTCTAGAGGCCTACTTGAATAAAAAAGAGAAGGAGAAAATCAATGAATGAGGCTTGCAATTAAAAAAGTTAGAAAAAGAGCAGATTAAATGCCCCCCCAACACTAAATTTGAAATTCCAAAAATAAAGAGAGATTAATAAAATTGAAACTAATAAATAAAATTAAGAATTGGTTCTATGACAAAACTAACAAAATTGATAAATTCTTGGTAAATTTAATTAGAAGAAGGAAAGAGGAAAATGAAGTTGTTAGTCTTAAAAAGGAAAAGAAAGAACTTTACATTAATGAAGAAGAAATTAGAGCAATAATTAGGAGTTACTTTGCTCAACTTTATGCCAATAAAGACAATAACTTAAATTAAATGGATGAATACCTTCAAAAATATAGGTTGCCTATATTAGCAGAGGAAAAAGTAAATTAGTTAAACAGTCCCATTTTAGAAAAAGAGATAGAACAAGATATTAATCAACTTCCTAAGGAAAAAAAATGCCCAGCAACAGATGGATTTACATGTGTATTCTACAAAACATTTAAAGAACAATTAACTCCAATGCTATATAAACTATTTGAAAAATAGGGAATGAAAGACTTTTATCACATTCCTTTAATGACACAGACATTGTAGTGATACCTAAACGAGGTAGAATGAAAACAGAGAAAGAAAATTATACACCAATCTTCCTAATGTACACTGATGCAAAAATCTTAAATTAAATACTAGCAAAAATATTGGAGAAAAACATCCCCAGGATAATACACCATGATCAAATCAGATTTATACCAGAAATGCAGGACTGGTTCAATATTAGGAAAACTATTAGCATAATTGACTATATTAATACCCAAATTAACAAAAAACACATGATCATCTCAATAGATGTGGAAAAAGCATTTGATAAAATCCAACATCCATTCCTACTAAAAACCATTAGAGATTATAGGAATAAATGGACTTTTCCTTAAAATAGTCAGTAGCATCTATCACTAAGCATTACATGTAATGGGGATAAACAGGAATCATTCCCAATAAAAGCAGGAGTGAAACAAGTTTACTCACTATCACCATTACTATTTAATATTGTATTAGAAATGCTAGCTTTGGCAATAAGAGGGGAAAAAAGAGATTAAAGGATTTAAAATAGGCAATGAGGAAACCAAATTATCACTCTTTACAGATAATATGATGGTATACTTAGAAAACCCCAGAAAATCAACTAAAAAGTTATTAGAAATAATCCACAATTTTAGCAAAGTTGCAGGATTCAAAATAAATCCACATAAATCTTCAGCATTTTTATACATTACCAAGAAAATCCAACAGCAAGAGATATAAAGAGAAATTCCATTTAAAATAACTGTCGATACTATAAAATATTTGGGAAAGTATCTGCCAAAGGAAAGTCAGGAACTATATGAGCAAAACTACAAAACACTTTCCACACAAATAAAGTCATATCTAAACAATTGGAAAAATATTAAGTTCTCTTGGATAGAGTGAATAAATGTAATAAAAATCCAATACTACCAAAACTAATTTATTTAGTGCTATACTAATCAGACTCCCCCCAAAAAATATTTTAATGACCTAGGAAAAATAAAAACAAAATTCATATAGAAAAAGAAAAAGTCACGTGGCCTAGCTATACCTGATCTAATACTATATTATAAAGCAATGGGTCAAAAAAAAAAAAAAAAAAAAAAAAAACATTTGTTATTGGCTAAGAAATAGACTAGTTGACCTGTAGAATAGGTTAAATTCACAGGACAAAATAGTCAATGACTATAGCAAAATGTTATTTGATAAAACCAAAGACCCCAACTTTGGGGATAAGAATTCATTATTTGACAAAAACTGATGGGAAAGTTGGAAATTAATATGGCAGAAACTAGGCATGGACCCGCTCTTAACACTGTATACCACAATAAGATCAAACTGGGTTCATGATTTAGCCATAAAGAATGAGATTATAAATTAATTAGAAGATCATAGGATAGTTTACCTCTCAGATTTGTTGAAGAAGAAGGAATTTGTGACCAAAGAAGAACTAGAGATCATTATTGGTCACAAAATAGAAAATTTTGATTATATCAAATTAAAAAACATTTGTACAAACAAAATTAATCCAGACAAGATTAGAAGGGAAGCTATAAACTGAGAAAATATTTCTAAAGTTAAAGGTTGTGATAAAATCCTCATTTCCAGAACATGTAGAGAATTGACTCTAATTTTTAAGAAATAAAGTCATTCTCCGATTGATAAATGGTCAAAGGATATGAACAGACAATTTTCAGATAATGAAATTGAAACTATTTCTATTTATATGAAAGAGTATTCTAAATTATTATTGATCAGTGAAATGCAAATTAAGAAAACTCTGAGATACCACTACATACCTGTCAAATTGGCTAAAATGACAGGAAAAGATAATGAAGAATGTTGGAGGGAATGTGGGAAAACTTGGACACTGATGTATTATTCACTGATGTGAACCGATACAACCATTCTGGAGGACGATTTGGAACTATGCTTAAAAAGTTAGCAAATTGTTCATGCCCTTTGATCCAGCAGTGTTACTATTGGACTTATATCCCAATGAGATATTAAAGAAGGGAAAAGGAACCATATGTGCAAAAATGTTTGTCGCAGCTTTTTCATACTGGGTAGAACCTGGAAATTGAATGGATGCCCATCAGTTGGAGAAAGGCTAAGTAAATTGTGGTATATTAATGTTATAGAATATTATCGTTTTGTAAGAAATGACTAATGATGAATACAAAGAGACTTGGAGAGACTTACATGAACTGATGCTAAGTGAAATGAACAGAACCAGGAGATGATCATACACTTCAATAACAATAGTATATGAGGATAAATTCTGATGGAACTGGCTATCTTTGACAATGAGAGGATCCAATTCAGATCTAATTGATCAGTGATGACCAGAACCAGCTATTCCCAGCAAAAGAACATTGGGAAATGAGTGTGCAGTGCTTGCATTTTTGTTTTTCTTCCAAGGTTATTTTTACCTTTCTAAATCTGATTTTTCTTGTGCCACAATTGAACTGTATAAATATGTACACATATATTTTAGATATACTTTTACATATTTGGCATTTATGAGACTGCTTGCCATTTAGGGGATGGGTGGAGGGAAGGAAAGGAATAGTTGGAGCAGAAGTGATTATAAAGGTCAATGTTGAAAAATTTCCCATGCATATGTTCTGTCAATAAAAAACTATAATAAAAAAATCCAATATATTTTCTGCAACATTAATTATGACCTTTTCCTGACATCTTAGCCAATCTGAGAGGTGTGTAGTAGTATCTCAGGGTTGGCTTAATTTGCATTTCTCTGATCAATAATGATTTAGAACACTCTTTTATATGAGTAAAAATAGTTTCAATTTCATCATCTGAAAATTGTCTATTCATATCCTTTGACTATCAATTGGAAAATGGCTTGATTTCTTATAAATTTGAATCAATTCTCTATATGATTTGAAAACAAGGTCTTTATCAGAACCTTTGAATGTAAAAATATTTTCCTAGTTTATTGCTTCCCTTCTAATCTTTTCTGCATTAATTTTGTTTGTACAAAACCTTTTTAACTTAATGTAATCAAAATTTTCAACTTTGTGATTAATAACAATCTCTAGTTCTTCTTTGGTCACAAATTCCTTCCTCCTCCACAGGTCTAAGAGGAAACTAGCTATGTTCTTCTAATTTATTTATAATCTCATTTTTTATGTGTAGATAATGAACCCATTTTGGCCTTATCTTAGTATACAGTGTTTAGTGTGGGTCAATGCCTAGTGTCTGCCATTCTAGTTTCCACTTTTCCCAGCAGTTTTTGTCAAATTGAGAATTCTTATCCCAAAAGCTGGGGTCTTTGGGTTGATTAAACACTATATTGCTATAGTTATTGGCTATTTTGTCCTGTGAACCTAACCTATTCCACTGATCAACTAGTCTATTTCTTAGCCAATACCAAATGGTTTTGGTGACTGTTGCTTTATAATATAGTTTTAGATGTGATACAGCTAGGCCATCTTCATTTGATTGTTTTTATTAGTTCCCTTGAAATTCTTGACCATTTGTAGTTTCAGTTAATTTTTGTTGTTATTTTTTTCTGGGTTAGTAAAATAATTTCTTGTGCATTCAATTGGTATAGCACCAAATAAATAAATTAATTTTGGTAGTATTGTCATCTTTATTATATTTGCTCAACCTATACAAGAGCACTTTATATTTTTCAATTGTTTAGATCTGGACTTTATTTGTGTGGAAATTGTTTTGTAGTTTTGTTTGTATAGTTCCCAACTTTTCCTTGGCAGATAGATTACCAAATATTTTATACTATTGACAGTTATTTAAATGGAATTTCTCTTTGTATCTCTTGTGGTTGGATTTAGTTAGTAATATATAAAAATACTGATAATTTATGTGGATTTATTTTGATTCCTGCAACTTTGCTAAGGGTGTGAATTGTTTTAGTAGTTTTTTAGTTGATTCTCTAGGGTTCCCTAAGTATACCATCATATCATCTTCAAAGTGTGATAATTTGGTTTCCTCATTACCTACTCTAATTCTTTTAATCTTTTTCATCTCTTATTGCCAAAGCTAGCATTTCTAATACAATATTGAATAGTAATAGTAATAGTGGGTAACTTTGTTTTACTCCTGAACTTATTGGGAATGGTTTCAGTTTATCCCCATTACATATGATGCTTATGGATGATTTTTAATAGATGCTACTGACTATTTTAAGGAAAAGTCTGTATATTCCTATCCTCTCTAGTCTTTTTAGTAGGAATGGTTTTTGGATTTTACCAAATGTTGTTTTTTTTTCTGCATCTATTGATATGATCATTTTTTTTGTTAATTTGGTTATCAATATAATCAATTGTGCTAATAGTTTTCCTAATATTGAAACAGCCCTTCATTCCTGGTATAAATATACTTCGTTATGGTGATTCTGGGGATAATTTTCTGTAATCTTTTTGCTAATATTTTGTTTAAGATCTTTGCATCAATATTCGATAGGGAAATTGGTGTATAATTTTCTTTCTCTGTTTTTGTCCTACTTGGTTTAGGTATCAGTATTATGTCTGTGTCATAAAAAGGAATGTAGTACTAGTCCTTCATTCCTTATTTTTTCAAATAGTTTATATTGTATTGGGGTTAATTGGTTAATTATTCTTCAAATGTTTGGTAGAATTACCATGTAAATCCATCTGGTCCTGGAGATTTTTTCTTAGGTAGTTGATTAATAGCTTGTTCTATTTCTTTTTCTAAAATTGGAATATTTAAGCAATTTACTTCCTTCTCTTTTAATCTGGGTAACCTATATTTTTGTAGGTCTTTCATTTCATTTAGGTTATCAAATTTATTAGCATAAAATTGGGCAAGATACTCATAATTATTGCTCTTATTTCCTCTTCATTAGTGGGAAGTTCTTCCTTTTCATTTTTCAGACTAACAATTTGATTTTACTTTTTACCTTTTCTAATAAAATTTACCAAAAGTTGATTTTTGATGATTTTTTCATAAAACCAACTCTTAGTTTTATTTAATAATTCAAAAGCTTTTTTTTTTACTTTCAATTTTATTAATCTCTCCTTTCATTTTTAGAATATAAATTTTTATATTTGATTGGGGGAGTTAATTTGCTCTTTTTCTAACTTTTTTAGTTGCAAGTCCAATTCATTCATCTTCTCTTTCTCTGTTTTTTGCACATAAGCTTCTAGAGATATAATTTTTTTCTTATTTCTGCTTTGCCTGCATCCCACAAATTTTGGTATGTTGTCTCGTTGTCATTCTCTTCGACGAAATTATTGATTGTGTCTACGATTTGCTGTTTCATCCATTCATTCTTTAGGATGAGATTATTTAGTTTCCAATTACTTTTTGGTCTATTTTCCCCTGGCTTTTTATTGAATGTAATTTTTATTGTATAATAATCTGAAAAAAATGCATTTACTATTTCTGCCTTTCTGCATTTGATTTTGAGGTCTTTATGACCTAATATATGGTCAATTTTTGTATAGGTTCCATGAACTGCCAAGAAGAAAGTGTATTTCTTTCTGTCTCTATCCAATTTTCTTCAAAGATATTTATACCTAACTTTTCTAGTATTCTATTTCCCTATTTAACTTCTTATTTATTTTGTGGTTTGATTTATTTAGTTCTGAGAGTGCAAGGTTGAGATCTACAACTATTATTGTTTTACTAATTCTTCGTGCAGCTCTCTTAACTTCTCCTTCAGAAATGTAGATGTTATACCACTTAGTGCATATATGTTTAGTATTGTTTCATTATCTATGGTACCCTTTAGCAAGATATACTTTCTTTCCTTAACTCTTTTAATTAGATCATTTTTTGCTTTTACTTGATCTGAGATCAGGATGGTTACCCCTACTATTTTTTTTTTACTTCACCTGAAGCATAATAGATTCTGCTCTAGCCCTTTTTCTTTACTTTATGCATATCATCCTGCTTTAAATGTCTTTCCTATAAACAACATACTGTAAGATTCTGGCTTTTAATCCAGTCTGCTATCCACCTCTACTTTATGGGATAGTTAACCCATTCACATTTATGTTTTAAAATATTTATTCTGTATTTATTGCCATCTTATTATCCCCAGATTATACTTTTCGCTTTCCTTTTCTTCTTACCCCCCCTCCCAGTATTTTACTTATGGGCAACACTCGCCTCAAGCAGCCCTCCTCCCCCTTTAGAACTTCTTTCCCCTTAGAGTCCCTTCTCTTTCATATATCTTTCCCTTTCTATTTATTAATTTTCTTCTATTTACCTTACCCCTTCCCTTTTCACTTTTCCCCTCCCATTTTTCAATGAGGTGAGAGAAGTTTCTCTGTAAACCAAATATATCCAATATTTTCTCTTTGAGTCAATTCTGAAGAGAGTAAGATTCACACAATGTTCTTCCTCCTTTCTTTCTCTCAGATAGAATAGGTTTCTTTTGCCTCTTTGTGACATGTAATTTCCCTCTTTTTACCTCCAGTTTTCCCTTTTTCTGGTACAATCCCTTTTGCACCTCTAGTTCTTTTTTATATTATAACAGTAAAATCAAATTATACATGCACTCTCTATGTATACACATAACAGAAATTCAGTCTCAAGACTTCTTTTTACCTTTTTGTGCTTCTCTTGAATCCTGTATTTGGAGGTCAAAAAAAAAATTTTGGCTCTGTTTTTTTGTTTTTGTTTTTGTTTTTTTTTTCCATCAGAAATAAATGGGATTCACCTGTTTCATTGAATGCTCATCTTCTTCCCTGGAAGAAAATGCTCAGTTTACCTGGATAGTTTATTCTTGGCTGCATTCCAAGTTCCTTCCCTTTCAGAATATCAGATTCCAGGCCCTTCAATCCTTTAATGTGGAAGCTGCTACATCCTGAGTAATCCTTATTGTGGCTCCTTGGTTTTTAAATTACATTTTTTGGCTACTTGTAATATTTTTATCTTGGTCCAATAGTTCTGAAATTTAACTACAGTATTTCTTGGAGTTTTAATTTTGCAGTCTCTTTCAAGAGGTGTTTGATGAATTCTTTCAATGGCTATTTTACCTTTTGATTCTATGACATCTGGGCAGTTCTCTTTGATGATTTCCTGAAAAATAGTGTCTAGACATTTTTTTTCTTCATGATTTTCAGGAAGTCCAATAATCCTTAGAATATCTCTCCTAGATCTATTTTCCAGGTCTGCTGTTTTCTCAAGTAGGTATTTTACATATTTTTCTATGTTTTCTTTTTTTTTTTTTCTTTTTTGGTTTTGCTTGACTGATTCTTGATGTCTCATCGAGTCATTCATTTCCATTTGTATAATTATGATATTTAATGAATTATTTTCATTTACTTTTTTTTTTCAATTGAGTCATTAAATGACTTCTTTTCTTCTATGGAATTTTTTTTTCCATTTAACAATTTTTTAAGGAGTTATTTTTTTTCCAATTCACAAATTTTGTTTTCCTGGGAGTTCTTTACCTTTCCCAATTCACAAATTCTGTTTTGCTGGGAGTTCTTTACCTTTTTCATTTCACATTTAAGGAAGTTGTTTTCTTTATCCACTTCATTAAATCTTTCTTTTAAAGAATAATATACTTTTCCAAACCGTCTTGCAGAGTTTTCCTTTCCCTATTTTACTTCTAATTCTTTTAAGATCATTTTTATTTTTTTCTAAGAAAATCTTGTATGGTGGAGACCAGGTTATATCACCCTTTAGGGCTTCATCTGGAGACAGGCTGCTTTTAGTCTCCTTAAGGTTTGAAATTTGTTTATAGTTAGACTTTGCTTTGCCTTTTGACTCATTTTTTTAAAAGTTGAAATCTGCTTTTAGGCCAAGGAAGTTCCAAACTTCCTCTACAGACATCTGTAAGCAACAATGGCTGCACTGCAATCTTGCTAAGTCACTACCTGTGCTGAGTGGGTGTGGCCAGGTCCCATGAGACTCTGGAACTTTTGGGATACACTCTTTACCTTTTGTGTTTGTGTTGGATGTTTTATAATTTGTCTGCTGATCTACTGCCTTGCAACCAGGGCAGAGCAGCCAACACTGTGTTAGGGTCCTCCCTGTAGATTCTCTGCCCTGTGGAGATCACACCCCACACCTTTGCTGCTTAGCATGTTCTGGCCTCCATGCTCTGTCCCCCTGCCTGCAACTGGCCTTCCTCCATACCTGTGCCTGTGCCTGATCAAAACAGACATTTTTCTGGCAATCTTCGAAATTATCTTTGCTGGTAATTTGCTACACTCTCAATATTAGTGGATTCTGCTAGTCCAGCACTATTTCATAGGCTGAATTTCATAATTAATGTGCGGGTAGTAGGAGAGCTCAGAAAGAAGCATATGTCCTCTCTGCCACCTTGGATCCATACCCCATTATTGTATCTTGATTTCTCATAAAGTCATTAGTTTTATCTGTGGTGAAGCAAGATGGCTGAGAAAAGTCATTAAGATGCTCAAGTTCTCCCAGCTTCCCTTAAAAACTACATAAAACCAAGCCTCTGAGCAGAGTCTGACAGAATGAGACTGTTCTCCAGCTCAAGATAGATTGGGGAAAAATTTTCAATAAATATCATTTTCACTGGTGTGATGTTTCTCTAAGTTATGATCATTCTCTGGGAGCAGATCTTCTTCAGAAGCTTCTGGGGGCAGCCTTAGTTTCAGTTCAGTTCAATAATCTCAAAATGTAGCCAGGAGTTAAAGTCCTTTACTGTCTCTTTCCAAATCTTATCTCCAGATCCTTTGTTTTCTGCTTCGCTTGGGGCTCAGCTAGCTTTCTGGGGGCCATTCTCTCTCCTTGATTCCCTGATGAGCTCTTATCAGAATGTCTCCAGCCATTTTCAGTCTCTAGCTCCCTCTGAATCCAAAGCCTCCAGCCAGAATAAAGGTAGACGTGGGAATGAATCAGACTCTGCCTCCAAGAGTGTGGGATTGTGGGTTTCCCAGAATTCAATCCTAGCTGTGAATCTCCTGGAAGTCCATGAGCAGTCTTTTCCTTTATACTTGTGAATCTCCTAGACTTGTGAATCTCCCCACTGAAACCCTGGCTCTCCGAATCTTCTCGAGCTTCCCTGAAATACTCCCAGAAAGTCCTCTCCTTGACTCTTAAATCCAGACTCCAATCTTCCCCACTAAATCCTGGCTCCTTATATCCTCCCAGAGAATGGATTTGTGGGCACTCCCTGGGCTTGTGGGAGCTCCTTAAAAGCATGCTCTCTTAAAGGTGTGAATCTCATGTGTGGACCAATGAGCGAACTCCTTTAAGGATGTAAACTCCTTTAAAGGTTTGAACTCCTTTAAAGGTGTGAACTAAGTGCATAAGTATCCTAACACGCTGGGATGAAAATGGTGCTAAACCTTGCTCAGATAGACTCTGGGAAAGCTGGTGAAAGGGTCTTAATCATAGCAAATCAACAACCAAGACACTCAGTCCTGATTCAGTAGAGAAGCAAATCAATAGGGTAGCTTTCTCAGCCCCAACTTAGAAGAGAAACTCTGGAAAACTAGTCTGGTTCCTAAAAGGAGCAGGCAAAGCTGTTCCCTGCAAACACAAGTGACCCCTATGCTGAAAGTCAAGGCTCAGAGCTGCACAGAAGCTTTAGATAGCATCCCTTTTACCACAGGAACAGAGTTCAACCATAAAAGTTAAAAGAAGGAAAGACAATTAGCAAAAAACAGAAAAGAACTCTGGCCATAGAAAGTTACTGTGGTGACAAGGTAGACCAAAACATAAACTCAGCTAATAATAGAATAAATCTCAAAGAGTAATATGAATTGGTCTCAAGCCCAAAGAGACTTCATGGAAGACCTCATAAAAGACTTTAAAAGGTGAATAAGAAAGGTAAAAAAAAAATTGGGAAAGGAAATGAGAGGTATACATGAGAGGGTCAACAGCTTAGAAAAAGAAAGAAAAAATTTTCCTGAAAAAAATTAGCCAAAAGGAAAAAGAGATAAAAAGCTAACTGGAGAAAATCACACATTAAAAACTACAACAGAGCAAATGGGAGGTAATGACTTTGTGAGCCAGTACAAAACAGTCAAACAAAATTAAAAGAATGAAAAAAATGGAAGAAAATGTGAAATGCGCTCATTGGAAAATCAGCCAAATAGATCCAGAAGAGACAATTTTAAAATTAGTGGCCTGCTTGAAAGCCTTGACAAAAAAAAAAAAAAGAGCCTTGATATAACATTGTACAAGACATCATTAAGAAAAATTGCCCCTATATTCAAGAAACAGAAGGGGAAATATTGATTGAAATAATCTATTGATCATCCTTGGAAAGAGATTCCACAATAAAACACCAAGGAACATTATTGTGAACCTCCAAAATGCTAATCTTAAGGAAAAAATATGCAAGCTGCCAGACAAAAACAATTCATATATCAAGAAGCAGCAGTCAGGATTACCCAGGATCTGATAGCTTCTACAGTCAAGGATCAAAGGGTCTGGGACAAACATTCTGGAAGGCAAAGGATCTAGGGTTATAAGCAAGAATTGACTACCCAGGGAGATTCAGCATCATCTTTCAGGGAAGGTAATGGAATGTCGATGAAGTAAGAGACATTCTATCATTTCTATTGAGAAAACCAGAACTAAATACAAAATTTAATGTACAAACACAAAACTCAAGAGAATCATAGAAAGGTAAACAGGAGGAAAATATATTATTTAATGGTTAAACTGTTTACATCCCTAGATGGGAAACCAATATCTGTAACTCTTGAGAACTGTATCTGTCACTGGGGCAGACAGAGGAGAGGCATCACATATGGCCCTGAGGTTGTGGTTGTGAATGCTCTCTGATGTGATAACAGCAAAGAAAAAGATAGTAAGGGGTAGGAAAGGGTACATACTGGAAAAAGAGAAAAGGGAAGGTGGAACAATTAATTCACAAGAAGAGGTTGAAAAGACCTACTACATTCCAGAGAAAGAAGGGAAAGGATGAGCATTGTCTGAAATTTGATCTCATCAGTTTGGGCTCTAAGAGGGAATAGTTGAATCATTCAATTGTGTTTAGAAATTTATCAAACCCTATAAAGAAGTAGGAGGAAAAAGAAGAAAGAAAATGAGGGTAGAATAGAAGGGAGGGCAGAAATGTTAGAGGAAAAGGTAAGAAGAGGGAGAAGGGAAGTTAGAAGTTATAGAGGGGTGGAAGTCTGGAAATATATACTTGAATCAAGGACAGCAGGGTGGTTATAGTTAAGCACCTACTCAGTGTGATTAATGGAATAATGGTTCTCTAGTTACACATATACTTAATATGATGTAATGATGTAATCATTCTAGTTGGCATATATTTAGTGTAATATGGTGATATAATTTTTTGCAGTTGGCACATGCTAAGTTGTTGTAGTGATGTAATCATACTGAAGTATTTAAGGGCTGAGAGGACTGGGAACTGGGAGTTTTATACACACACAAAGGAGTCTCAGACACAGACACAGACACAGAGAACATTCCGGACTTCATTTTTTACGGAGCCTCTTGGTGTCTCTCCTGCATTCATCACTTCTCCACCTAAAGACCAAGGCCTTTCCAGAGATCCTCCAGAAAGCTAGCTGAGACATTACAAGAAGAGAAAGTAATAGGTGGAGTGGGTTAAAAAACATTACAAAGAGAAGAGGGAAGGGATGAGAGGAGATAAGATAATAGATGTGGTTTAAAAAATGCATAACTAAGGATAGGGTGGGAAAAGAATAAAAGTATATAAAAGGAAGAAAATAGATTGGTGGAAATAACAGAAATAGTAAGCACAATTATGAATATTAATGGGATAAACTCTCCCATAAAAGGGAAGCAAATAGCAGAGTGGATTAAAAAAAAAAAAGGAATCCTATAATATTTTGTTTATAAGAATCACATTTGACACAGATAGATACATATAGAGTAAAAGTAAAAAGGTGGAACCAAATTTATTATGCCTTAGCTGAAGTGTAAAAAAAAAAAAAGCAGGGGTAACAATTTTAATTTCAGAGAAAGCAAAAGTAAAATTAGATCTTATTAAACGAGATAAGGAAGGAAAGTATATCTTGGTAAAGTGTACTGTAAATAATGAAATAATAGTGGTACTAAATGTGTATGCACCAAGTGAGAGAGCAAACATATCCTAGAAAATATTTTAAACCAGTTATAGGAAGAAATAGTCAGCAAAACTATTCTACCTCTCAGAATCAGAAAAATGTAACCAAAAAATAAACAAGAAAAAAAATCAGGAGATTAATAGGATTTTAGAAAAACTAGTTATGATAGCTCTCAGGAGAAAAGTGAACAGGGAGAGAAAGGAACACTCCTTTTCCTCAGCAATATATGGCACGTATACACAAATTGACCATATATTAGTGCACAAAACCTCATAATCAAATGCAGAAAGGCATAGTAAATGCTTCCTTTTCAGAGCACAATACAATAAAGGGCCAGCGAAAGAAAGAGTAAAAACCAAATGGAAAGTAAATAACTGAATTTTTAGAATGAGTAATTCAAACAACAAATCACAGAAACAATCCATAATTTCATTTAAGAGAATGACAACAATGAAAGAACACACCAAAAGCTATGAGATGCAGCCAAAGCAGTTCTTAAGGGGTGCGAAGGTCTGGGCTAGCTCCTCTGAAGGGCTCAGAATAAGTCCTTTTCAGGAAAAGCAAAAGTTCTTGCCCCACATTGTGGACGCCAATATGTAAAGTTCTTTTGTCTCCAGAAAGTGTGGATCGCTCTCTGGGAGGAGATCTGCTGTCTCAACTTAATCTCTTGACCAGATTCTTCTTGTAGAGAGCTGATCGCTCTCTGGACTAGAGTAGAGATTCTTCTCTCCCTTGCTCAATGTTGCCTCCTTCATCCTCCTAGAAAATGGGCGTGGAATAACTCAGGGGCTTCTGGGAAAAATACTTCAACTTGCACTTGGTAAGAACCTAACAAAGGGAAATTTTATATTTCTAAATAGTTACATGAATAAAATAGAGAAAGAGAAGATCAATGAATTGTGTATGTAACTTAAAAGCTGGAAAAATAACAAATTAAAAATCCCTATTTAAATATCAAATTAGAAATTCTGCAATTTAAAGGAAACATTAATAAAATAGAAAACAAGAAAACTATCGAACTAATAAATAAAATGAAAAGGTGATTTTATGAAAAACAAGAACAAAATGATAAATCTTTGGATTAATTTGTTCAGAAAAAGGAAAGAAAATAATTAAATCAGCAGCATGAAAAATGAAAAGGGTAAACTTACCACCAAGGACAAAGAATTAAAGCAACAATTAGGAGTTATTTTGATCAACTGTATTTCAGAAATTCTGACAATCTAACCAAAATGGATGAATATTTTTAAAAATATAAATTGCCCAAGTTGAGAGAAGAAGAAATAGATTACTTAAATAGTCCTACTTTAGAAAAATAAATTGAACAAATCATTAATGAACAGCCTAAGAAAAAAGTGTTCAGGGCCAGAGTGATTCACAAGTGAATTCTACCAAACATTTAAAGAACAATTAATTCCAATATTATGTAAACTATCTGGAAAAAATAGGTAAAGAAGGAGTCCTGCCAAATTCCATCTATGACAAAAATATGGCATATCTAAATGAGGAAAAGCCAAAAGCAAAAGAGAATTATAGATCAATCTCCCTAGTGTATATTGATAAAAATTATAAATCAAATATTAGCAAATAGATTACAGCAATTTATTAGCAGGATAATACATTATGACCAAGTGGGATTTATACAAGGACTGCAGGACTGGTTCTGTAATGCTGGAGAAACTGAGTCAAGATAGAAATTAGAGAGTTTTTAATAATTTATTGAAAGGGAGAGATTTGCTGGGGGCATGCTGCCCCCAAGATTGGGGATTGTAACGTGCTGTTGTCTCCAGAAGCTGCCAATTGCTCTCTGGTAGATCTGCTGTGTCAACTCAAATCTCTCAGACAGATTCTTCTTCCTGTAGAGAGCTGTTGTCTCCAGACAGTTGCCGTCAACTCTGATCCAGAGTAGTGACTTCCCTCTTTTATCCTCCCAGAGAATGGGTGTGGGATAATGCAAGGGCTTCTGGGAAAAATTACTTCAACCAATGAATTTGCTCCTCCTAAGCATGCAAGCTCTTCCCCAGAAATTCACAAGTAAAACTCCCAGTCATGGCCGGAACTAGAGAATTGTCAAGTACTGACTTAGCACTTAGTAAGAACCTAATATCTCATTATCTCATTAGCATTTAGTAAGAACCTAACAGAGTATCTAAGACAAAGAGGGGTAGAGTCCAAACTCTGGTGAACAGGAATCTCCAGGCGGGGACCATCAATCCAGTTCTGGCAGGCTCGAGGGTAGGACCATAAATTCTAACGTACTGGGAGTTAAGAATGTGTCCAGCTTAGAGCCAGAAAGTTTGAAACTTATGGGTTATAAACAATGCCAATTAGGTATCTGAAATAGGACATGTGGAGTCTTAACTTCTGGAATGTCAGATCTCCACAGCCCTAATTATCTCAGTTCTAATGGGCAGAAAAGGAGGGGTGCAACCAGGAAAACTGAGGCAGAACAATGCAGTGAAACTGAGGCAGGACAATTAAAGGGAACTGTAAGACAACAGTTCAATATCAGGAGAACTATTACCATAATTGATCATATCAATTACCAAAGCCAACACAAATCATATAATAATCTCAATAGATGCAGAAAAAGCTTTTGATAAAACACAGCACCCAATTCTCATCAAAACACTAGAGAGCATAGAAGTAAAGGGAGATTTGCTTAAAATACTAAGCAGTATATATCTAAAACTTGCAGCAAGCATTATTTGTAATGGAGAGAAGCTGAATGCATCCTAATAAGATCAAGGTAAAATACAGATGCCTATATTACCACTATTATTCAATATTGTTAGCAATAAGAAAAGGA